>NC_142337.1:39988300-40296900 GCF_054954075.1 Amborella trichopoda | reverse complement strand
CGCCGATTGTGACAGAAAAGGAGAGAGAGAAATCCAGCCAGCGTTAGGCTTTACCGACTGCAACAAAAGAAAAGGAGAAAGAGAAATCCAGTTGGCTCTAGGTTTCACCGACTGCAACAAAAGAGAAGGAGAGAGAGAAATCCAACGGGTGTTAGGCTTCACCGATTTCAACGGAAGAGTGGAAGAGAGAGAAGTCTAACAGGCGCTAGGCTTCACCGACTGCAACAGAAGAGAAGGAGAGAGAGAAATAGAGATGAGAAAAAGAGAGAGAAAGAGATAAAGATGAGAAGAAGAGAGAGAAAGAGATAGAGATAAGAAAGTAGGAGGAGAGAGAAAGAGATAGAGATAAGGAGGAGAGGAGAGAGAAAGTGACGAGAATAAGAGAGAAAGAGATAGAGACGAGAAGAAGAGAGAGAAAGAGATAGAGACGAGAAGAAGAGAGAGAAAGAGAGAGATGAGAAGAAGAGGGAGAAATAGATATAGATGAGAAAGAGGAGAGGAGAGAAAAAGAGGGGAGGAGAGAGAAAGTTACCTACTTGAAGGGTATCGACCCCTTTCTTTTCTCTCTTCTCTCTCTCTCCACAAGCTTAAGCAAAATTTAGAATTTTATTGAGTGATCTAAGAAGAATGAATCGGTTCTTTATATAGTGAGGCATTGCATGTTTATATAGAATTGGGCTAAAACATAGGTGTACGCCCAAAACCTACCTAGAATTGAAGATAATTACAATTTAATTGAATTTAAAGAAATTCTAAAAATGGGTGCAAAAGGACTATTTTGCCCCTGCTTAACAATAAGTGGAATTCCAAAACAGTCCTTATTGCTGTCTGAGAACTTATGTGATCTTCCATGGCTGACCTGGGGTTGTTTTGATGCCCATTTGATCGAAAGATTATTGCTTTCATGTAGGGCTCGGCATGGCAATCATTTTGATACCAACTTCGAGCCATGAATCATGTTTTTGAGCCATGATCATGAGACTTTAATTTTGGATGAATCTTGAAAACTTTGGATCTATTGTGTGCGTGTTCCTTGATGTTTCTTAATTTAATCACATTGAGCGTGCCGTCACAATCACGCTACAACAAACGTAGCTTGATTTTGTGTTTGGATGAAGATTTTGTCGTCTTGAGTTTTTTACCGGAATATTGAAATCCGGCTATTGGAATTTACAGCAAATTTGACGCCTTCATGTGTAAAATCCAACCGTTCATCATACACAAAGTTCGAACCAGACATAGCCTCAGACCTCACACACATAATGCAATTGGTTTCGTGTGGATCGGGTATGCGAGAGTCATGATCTGCTTGCTCGAACGAGGCGTGCTGCTGCTGAATTTTCTGCAACTTCCTTCACAAATCAGCGACTTTAATTTAGTTTTTCTCGCTGCTCAGGCATCGTCACGGGGCGTACCACATATCGAATTGCTCGTCTTGATGAGACAAACACGTTCACCAAATTTGGGAGCGATCTGACTTGGAGTGAGTGAGATATAAGCCCTGAAAGTGACTGACCGTGACTGTAAAAACAACCATCTTTAATGATATTTGATGCAGTGAGGCCACACGATAATAGTGTGCGGCCTACCCCTTTTCGTTATTTCACTCATAACTTTGTCTTGGAGTGCCCGATTAAGCCGAAACTTGACCGTAAGGGTTTTCAACTATATCGAATCTAATGGTGGTGGTACCACAGCTCTTTAACTCACCAAAAGTATGGCTCTAGTTACAGGGTCCAATTCAGGGTGCTAGATACCAATTTCACTGAAATTGTTTCTTTGTGTTCACTACCTTAAACATGTTTGATCGCGATGAAACTTGATAGGTGGTCTTTTAAAGTGTTGATGAAGATCTTGACCGATTCTAGGGCCATTCTAAGACAGTCAAGAATTTTCACTGTTTTGTAGGCTTTATTGACCTGCTTCTTATCAGGGACCATGGTTCTGAAAAATACATTCAAATAGCTTGCCCCACCTAATGTTGTGCTTCAAGAGAAGCAAGAAGGACAATCATTTAGGAAATTTCCTTCAGCTTTTACTTTTTTTTCTTCCTAGCCACAGGACCTTGTGAATGCCGAGGAGATTTATGTAACGGTGTAACTAGGATGTCGAGACATAGGGGTGCATCGTTCGTGGGTTCATCTGTGGAGACTTTAGGGGGAGAATAGACTTTTTTGAGGGATATTGTCGAAGTTCTCACCCTAGTGAGGACTGTTTGTGATTCTGAAGCTGAGGATTTTGTACGAACCTCGTTAGTCAGAATTAGGCCCATATGGCAATTGAGTGCTATGTCGAAGGGCATTGTTCCCATTTGGTCTGAGTTTTGTGTATATCCTCTGGTTTTGAGCCATGTTTCGAGGATTACATGAATAGTATGCTGAAAGGCCATGCTTCAGTGCCATCTTCTTCATGCACCAGTCATTCTTTGGCAAGTATGGTACCTCAGTTTATTGAGATAACCACTTTAGGTACAACGACCCCTACCCACTGCTTTACAACTACGACAATCATCAAATTTTTTACACCAAAGTTATGATTGACCAGTTATTCCTTGGAGAGTAGGGTACCTCAGCTTATTGAGATAATCACTTTAAGTACATCCAACCCTACCCACTGCTTTGCAGCTACGCCAGTCATTTGATTTGCCACTTCAAAGTCATGGTTGACTTAGCCCCCTTGGGGCATCCCTGACATCTTGAAAGTGTGTTCATAACCTCGCGAGAATGATGCTCCTTTTCATGAGACTTGTATTACCTTCTTGGCAAGTATACTTTCTTTTGAGTCCTTTTGCAACACTTAGGCTATCAGGATCTTTTCCTGAGATCTCGTATTTTTGGAGTCCTAGCATGGTGACACTAGGCATTTTCTTCTTTTCAGTGAGGGTTGAAGCCGCCTGTTGAGACGAGTGTTGCATCAACCTATTTATTGGTTCAAGCATTCTTTGTGGATTTTCGCTTGAGCTTGGGAAGCGACGCCATAGAGATAGTTTTCACCAACTTCGTTTTATTTTGGGGCTCTGTTACCCATGACCTTTCAACCATGTCCACCCTTTTCATCTATTTTTACTCACAATGCCCTTTCAGGTTTTCACCATACCCGGTTTTTACTCATGGAACTCTTTTACTTATGGTTTCGTGACTATGCCTGTCCGTCATTTTTACTCATAGCGTTCCCTTGTTAAGGTATATATCATGCCTGTTATTTAATCATTGTTTTTGTGAGGGCATGTTTAAGGTCATGCCTTCAGGACCTGTGCAAAACAGTTTAACATTAGGTAGCTAGGACGTACACTATGGTTTAAGGTCATACAGCTGGACCATGGTTATGCAGTTTAAAGTCATATAACTAGGACCATGCAGTTTAAGGTCGTGCAACTAGACCTCCATTACAATTTAAGGTCATATAGTTTGGACCATAATGGATATGAACGGCAGTCTGTGGAGGCCATGGAGTGAGTATGGTGGTGGTTTGTCTCACTTAGGGAAATGACATTAGGCTACATACGAAAGATGGATGATGTATGAAATGTGAGTGGATGATGGTGACCAACTAACTTACAATGAGTATGGATGGCAGGATGGTGCGCCATTTTGTGAGCACGGGTGAGACTCATTGGGGAATGAGGTATGGTGATGAAGTGAATGGACAGACTGGGGAGGTAATGAAGGTGGCGCGCGCACACTAACAAGTAGGTTAGGGAAGGTGGGCTTGAAAGTGCATGTAAAGGCATGTGCACGTATGTAGGGGCAAGTTTTAAAGGTTATACCTCCTAGACCTATGAAAAATAGTTTATCGTCATGCAGTCAGGACGTGCACTATGGTTTAAGGTCATACAACTGGACCATAGTTGTGCAGTTTAAAGTCATACAACGAGGACCTTACAGTTTAAAGTCGTACAACTAGACCTCTGCTACAGTTTAAGGTCATATAGTTTGGATCACGGTGCTACGTTCTTTAATGTCATGTGGCTAGGATGTGCACTATAGTTTAAGGTCTTACAGCTGGAGCATGGTTATGCAGTTTAAAGTCATACAACTAGGACCGTACAGTTTTAAGGTTGTGCAATTAGACCTCCGCTATATTTTAAGGTCATATAGTTTGGGCCATGGTTATGCAGTTTAAAGTCTTTAGGGTATCTTTCCTTACGTCATCAATCTTCTTAATTTGCTAGATTTATGACGTATATATGTATATACAAATAGATGTATAGAAATATACATATACATATGTATTTGTATGTATCTATATATATATATATATATATATATATATATATATATATATATATATATATATAGATATATATATATATATATATATATATATATATATATATATATATATACAAATATATGTATGTAAGTATATACATATAAACATATATTTGTATATATATACATATATGTATAAACATATATATATACGTATACATATATGTATTTACATATACAACATCATAAATATATATATATATATATAAATATATATACATATACATATACAGATACATATACATACACATATATATATATTTAGATATATGTAAATACATATAAATATATAAATACATGTACATATATTTACATATATGTATATGACGTCATATACTTGTCAATATATTTACATATTTACATAAATACATATAAATATATTTACATATATTTTCAAATGTAAATATATATTTATATTCACGTACAAATATATATATGTATATTTTTATATGTAAATATGTAAATGTATTTACACAAATATATATATGTATATTTTTATATGTAACTATGTAAATGTATTTATATATATATATTTATATATTTATATGTATTTACATATATTTACATGTTTATATATTTATAAATATATGTAAATATATTTAAATATAAATATAAATGTATTTACACATCACCATATAAATATATGTAAATATATTTACATGTATTTGCATATATATTTATTAACATATATGTATTTATGCATGTATATTTATATATTTAGGTGAATATGTATTTATATAAATATTTATCTATTTACATATATGTATACATATTTATGTATTTACATACATGTATATGTGTACACATATACATGTATACACAGAAATATAGACACATGTAAATACAATTATTTATACACATATATAAACATGTATACACATAAATACATGTATATATATATATATATATCTGTGTGTATATACATATACACATATATGTATTTATGTATACATATGTATATACACATACATACATGTAGACATATATATACATACATATATACATATATATATATGTATGTGTAAATGTGTATACATATATGTGTATATACATATATGTTTACATATTTATAAATATATGTAAATATATTTACATGTATTTGCTTATATATATATTTACATATATGTATTTATACATATATATTTCTATTTTAATGTAAATATATATATACATAAATATACATGTATTTACATATATATATACAAATTTATGTATTTATATACATGTATATGTGTATGTGTACACATATACATGTATACACATAAAATATACACAAATACATGTAAATACTTATATTTATACACATATATAAACATGTATGCACATAAATTCATTTATATATATATATATATATATATATATATATATATATATATACATGTATACATACATACATGTATACATATGTGTAAATATGTGTATATGTGTAAATATATATACACATACATGTATTTATGTATACATATGTATATACACATACATATATGTATACACATATATATGTTTCTATATCTACAAACACACATATATACATATGTGTATATGAGTATACAAATATGTACATACGTACAGATATATGCGTATACACATATATGTAAGTATACATAAATACATACATATATATGTATATATGTATGTATGTATATGTATACATATAAATATATATATACATACATATACGTATGTATATACATTTAAGTATATGTGCATATATGTATACATATATACTTGTATGTATATATATATATGAATATGTAGACATATATATGTATATATATACATAGATGTATTTACACATATATGTATATATGTATGTATTTGTATACATACACGTACATATATATGTAGAAATACATATACATATATATATATATATATATATATATATATATATGTGTGTATATGTACACATATATATATGTATACATCTATATATACATATATCTATATATGTATACAAATACATATATCTATACATGTATATATACTTGTATACATATATAGATATATGTATATATAGATGTATACATGTATACATATATGTGTACATGTGTATATGTACAAATACATATATGCATATGTATATACATATATGTACACATATATGTATGAGTATGTATACATATACATATATGCGTATATATATATATATATATATGTATACATATATACATTTATGTATACGTGTTATATAGATACATATATTCATATGCATATCTGTATACGCATATACAAATTTATACATATACATACATGTATATGTGTATACATATATATATATACACACATGTATATGTGTATATGTGTTTGCACATCTATACATATTTGTATATATGTGTATACAAATACATACAAATATACTTTTACATATATACATATGTATATGTGTATATACATATGTAAATACACATATATGGGTGTATGGGTATGCACATTTATTTTTACCCATATACACATACATATATACACATATACACATATGTATGCATTTATACAGATATACACATATGTATACATGTATATTTATGTGTATACATGTTTGTATATACTTGTAAATATATATATACACATAATATTTACTTTTATACACATAAATTTATAAGTAAATACATCAATACATAAATTTAAATATTTACATATATACATAAATATATGTAAATATTACATATTTATGTATCCATGTAAATATATTTATATATTTATTTGTACATGTTAATATGTATTTATATGTAAATACATATATTAATATTTTTGTAATTACTTATATTTATATTTACATATTAATATTTGTACATATACATATTTACATAAATGCAAATAAATCTATTTACATAAATATAAATAAACCTATTTACATTTATTTATAAATTATTATAATATATTTACATGTAAATATGTATTTAGATATTTATATGTATTTACAAGTATTTACATATAAAAACTTTAATATATAAATGTAAATATATTTATATTTATATAAAAATTTAATTATATTTATATTTATATATCAATGTAAATATATATATTTACATATTTATATATATATTTACGTATATATAAATGTATTTATATATATATATATATTTACATATGCAAATATATAAATGTATTTGTAAATGTATTTTTTATAAATGTATTTATATTTTTAAATACATCTTTTGTATAAATTTATATTTACATATATTTAAATGTATTTTTATTTACATATATGTTATGTAAATATACATATATAAAATATACATATATATGTAAATATAGTCAAATATATATAAATATATGTACATATATGTTTAAATATACATTGATATATAAAATATTTACATAAATAAACGAATTTAAATATATATATATGTAAATATAAATGTAAATATATAAATATATAAATATATGCACATATATATTTATATATAAATATAAATATGTATATATAAATATATAAATATATAAATATATGTAAATATGTCATAAATATATATACATATTTAAACATATATATATTTAAATATCCATACATATCAGTAAATATATTTACATATATATGTAATGTTTATATATGTATATAAACATATGTATAGACATATATACATATATACATATACATATACGTATATGTATATGTATATGACGTTATATATGTATATATGACGTCATATACATATACATATATGTATACATACACGTATATGTATATGTATATATACATATATGTATGTGCATATGCATATACATATATTAATGACGTCATATACATATATAGTACATATATACATATATATGTATACATATATATGTATATATGTATACATATATACATATATATGTATACATATATATGTATATATGCATATATATATATATATATATATATATATATATATGCATATATGAGTACTTAAAACATATGTTTGAGCACTCAAAACTCAAAACATAGAGCTTATGTTTGAGTAATCAAAAGAATAGAGCACTCAAAACTACTCAAAACATAGGACTCATCGAACACAAACTGAAAACATGTTTTTAGGACTCAAACAACTATGTTTTAAGCACTCAAACAACATAGTTGTGTTTGAGCACACAACACGCTATGCAGTTTATGTTTAAGCGCTCATGGTTTATAGTTTAGGAATACATAAACAACCCTAAATATATATTGTGCAGGTTCTATGACTGTGCTGCACACCCTAAACCACATGACCGAAGATTGTTGGATGTTCGTTAAGAGGTGTCTCAAATTTAAAGTTTATGGAGACCTCATCAATGCAATGTCCGTACCACTCAACTCAACATCACCCGTATGGCCCTTTGCCATGTGGGGTGTTGATATCATTAGAATAATCTCGCCAATTGCCTCAAACAACCACTGTTTTGTATTAGCGGCAACAGAGTACTTCACAAAATGGGTAGAGGCCGCATCATTTGTCAAAATTGAAGGGCAACATGTTGCTCGTTTCATAAAGAACAACATTGTATTCAGATTCAGTGTTCCTGAGTCAATCATTACTGACATGGATCCAACTTCAAAAATGAAAAGGTCACTAAGGTATGCAAGACATTTGGGATAACGCAAAAATTCTTCACACCTTACTACCCTAAAGGAAATAGATAAGCAGAGGCCACGAACAAAGGACTTCTTAGGGTTATAAAAAGAATAATAGAAGGTGGCAGAGATTGGCATGAAAATCTAAATGATGCGCTATGGGCCTACCAGACAACCGAGAAGACACTCATATTGGCATGACCCCATACTCATTGGTGTATGGTATGGAAGTAATGTTACTCATTGAAGTTGAGATATCATCGCTTCGAGTGCTTATTTACAAAAATTCAGATGCGGAACATAAAAATTGAAGCACGAATCGCTGTCCTCGTTACTTCGAATGATAGATGACTACAAGCAACACAAAATATCGTTACTTACCCGGGTAGAATCGAGAGGGCATACTAAAGAAAAGTTGTTCCTCGACAATTTAGAGAAGGGGACATGGTACTCAAGAAAATATTTCACACTCCTAATTTGGAGGGGCCATTTGTGGTTACCTGAGTGCATGCAGGCAATTCTTACAAGATAAAAAATCAGGAGGGATACGAACTCAACGACCCCATTAATGCAATCTATCTCAAAGAATACTACTTGTAACGAGCTCAAAAGCATAGTGAAAACCTAAAAGGGCATCACAAAAAAAAAAAAAATGGATGTGGTGAAAACCTGAAAAGGCATCATGGGTAAAGAAAAAATAAAAATAAAAAATTTTGGATTAAAAAACTCAAGTACAAACAAGTACCTATGAGTTACAACATTAGTGTACAAGCAAAACACTCAAGTGAAAATACATACTTGCATTTTCCAACAATACTGCACAAGCAGACCCTAAGGACAAAGACTCCTCCTAAACCCTATAGGTTCTTAACAGAACCAACTCAAAAAGATGTGGGAGGGTGACATGAATGGAAAACCAAAGTGACTTCGATAAACACTGGAAAAACGTCGAGACTTCTCCAAGATGGAAGCCGAACAAGAATGCATAGAACTCTTCATGGACCCGCGAAGCACAAGATGAAAGCTCCAAAGGTAAAAGGACAACTTTGAGACTTTTGAGTTCTCGCGACCCCACAACGAAATCCTTTCATCATCTTCGGGTAAAACATAATAAAGAAAATGACCACCAAAGGGCCATAGGTGGCAAAAACTGTAAGGCCCGTCCCTTTTGAAAATGCTTTTCAAATTAACTATTAAAATCATCCATTTTCAAAAAATTTCCAAAACCCTTTTAGAAAGGACTTCCTCCATCACTACAAGAGGTTAAACTGTTCGTCGATCTGGTCTCGCTCTCGAAGCAACTTCCTATGCCTGTTATGGAGGCTTGAAACTAATAAAGCACTTCATGATTGTATGAGTATAACTGCTAACTACCACATATTGGAGATGGGTGAACCTTGCCGATGATTACATTGGCTAGTTTGGGAGCATTCTCTCTCTCAGCAAGATCCCTGAGGTAAAATGAGGCAAGCTCATCCCCACATGTGTGTTTAACAGTCCGATAACTGAAATTTTGGGACAACAACCCTACAACTAGGGGGGCTGAGTTTGTAAAAATTCAGTTTGAAAAGTGTGTGCAAAGAAGGTGTCCCACTCTACTCCGACAAATCAATTACACACGTATAGATGCTCAAATATCCCATAACAGGGGCAGCAAAAAAAAATAAGAAAAAAAAAGAAAAAAAATATATAGAGGGGATTCCATAATCCTAGGGGATCAATCAAAATGGGCAATAAAATTCTAGATGTCTAAAAGTTCTGAATGTATTCATCCATTGAAAATGGGCTTATTACATGCATTAACTCAGGTCCCGAGACCGAAATTTGTACTGTCCTAATAGAATTCAATGAAAATAAAACTTTTGAAAATAATGGTGATCATAAGATCGACTTATTATTCAGTCTTCGGCTTCGGATCAACATCCTTCTCCTTGAGTTCCGCCATGAAGGCTTCCCATCGAGCCAATCCAACTTCAGCATCTTCTAAACTGATGTCAGAAACATCCGATTTAACCCACTTATTTGAAGAAGAGGCATCCTTTTCTCTAGAAGACACGAGATCCCGAGCAAGGGCAAAACGTTCATCATGGAGTCTCGAGAACTTTGGGCACAATGGAAGAGGGGAAGCATGGTCCCACCAAGAATTGTAGTTGGAGGTGGTCGTGAGCTTGCCTTGCTTGACCAACCCCTCACTAGAAGAAGACTTCTTCCCCATCCACGACAAACCTACCTTGATCAGAAGGGTGGAAGAGTGCTGTCAAAGAGGAAAAATAGGGCGGTGATCAATCGCCTCTCTTGCGGAAGTATAATTCTGAGTATGACGAAACTTATGAAGCACCCTCTAAGGGAAATACCCCTTTGTGAAGTACTGCCCCGCGAGATTAAGACATGAATACTCCATAGTAGACAGAAACATGGGCACATTCTCAAGACCCTTGATCACCCAATCAAAGGACGACAACTGGTCCAAAATGCACCGATAATAATTGACATCTCGAGGTCGGGTGGACTCATTGACATTCGCCAGTCCCAGACCAGTAGATACAATCATCGTTGATCAAGGAGGACGAACAATGGCAATGTGTTCGTAGGCCCAAATCTGCAGAAAATAGGAGCCAAAAGGACCCCAACGGGTCAGAAGACAACAATCAAGAACCCTAGAGTCATCCAGGGTAGAATGACTTGGGCGACACTTCTGGTGTCGCCCAACATGTGTGGGCGACACCACCAATGTCAGCCACATCAAAGACTCCCAGATTAGTTCGGGCTGGTTGCAATGGACTTTTATGACAAATGTTGGGTTCCAGAGGTAACAAAGGAAGAAAAATTGAACTCCAGAAGCACCCAAAAACTCAGAAAACGCCCGAGGCAGAATAACCATGGCGACATGCCTGGTGTCTCCCAACCTATGCGCTTGTGGGGGCGACACCACCAGTGTTGCCCAACTCAGACCCTGTCGGATCGATCTGGGACTTTTTCAGTGCCTTTTATTGGAAAACATATGGGATCCAGGGACCAAAACTAGAAGAAACTGATTTGCAGGGGCAAAAATAAAATAAAATTGAATTTGACAATACACCTGCAAAATTAAGATACTGCCCTAGATGAATCGGTCGCCTCGCGTGATCCGGTCGTGAAGACCCCGGTAAATGCCCGCCATCATAGACGGAACAATGGTGTGACCCTCTCCCAGAAGGTACGGGCTAAAGGAACAAGAGAACTACGAACCTTCTTACGACCGCCCGAAAAAACAACGGATCCCAATAACATAAAAAGGAGAATACATATCTGTTCGGTGGCTCGAGACCGCTCTTGATTCTAGACCAGCAACTTCATATCAACCCACTGACCGTGTGAAGAGTAGGCAGCCCCCAACTTTCGTGCACCCATGATGGAATGATCATCGGTGGCAGTAGAAGGTTGATATGCAATTTCCTCCAAAGATGGCATTGTCTCGCTCATAGGAAGGAAGAAGATGTTTGTTTGATAGTTGAACCTCTTAGCAAGAGCCTCGAGGAGTGGAAAGTTCACATGGAAAGAGGCCATGTTCAAGATACCTATCATCGAAATTGAAGCCAAAAAGGCCATGAGCTCGGGCCACTGCCAAGCGAAAAGAAACCAATTCGTGAACCAGGGCACGATGACAAGGAAGCCATTGACACGCCGAGGAACTTCACCCGATCGAAGGCCCTGCAAGATATGGGAGGGCAGACCTTCAGGGAAGTGCCTAACCATATAAAACAAAGGAAGAACCTCCTCCTTTACTCCATTATCAGCCCGCTCAGAAACCTTCCCTTTACCCTTGGAAATAACATTGTCCTTTCTAGGAGCCATGAAAGCCTAAGAGTGAGAACAAGAAAGACCAGTAAGATCAGAGGGAAGATGATGAAGAAGGAAGAAGATGAAGATCGGAAAAAGAAAGAAGTGCTTGAAGGATAAAAGGAGAATGGGAAGGAGGGGGATTTTATGGAAAATAGGAAATCTCCCCCAAAACTCATCCTGCAGGTATCCATTTTGGCCAATAGAAGGTTTAAGCAACCCCAAGACTTTCCAAAACAAGAATTTAAAAATTTGGAGGTCAATCTCTGGGCGACGCCACAGGTGTCACCCAAATCTGTACACCAGTCTAGACAACACCACTAGTGTCGCCCGGCCAACACTATTGGTGTCACCCAAACTTTTCTTTGCAAAAATCCCTTGCTCAATTTCGGAACAAGTTTGGTTTATCATGTATTTTTGTTTCAAACAAAAAAATGATGTTTTCAAACATCTTAGTTAATTTCCAAAATTTTAACTCGCTCCTTGGTGGCATGAGCCTAAATTGTCGACCAATTTCAAAAAAAAGGGAAAAAATTCAAAAAGAAAATACTCCTCTGTGGCACAAGCCTAATCTGCTAACCAAAATCCAAGACAGGAAAACGTCAAACTCGTGCGACATAAAAGAGTCGAGACAGGAAAATGTCAAACTCGTGCAACGTAAAAAAGTCGAGATAGAAAAAACATCAAACTTGTGCAACGTAAAAGAGCGGAGATAGGAAAAATTCTAGCCTCGTATGACGTAAAAGGTTAGGTGTATTCAAAAAGCAGCTAGCCCCATATGACGTAAAAGATTGGGTGTATTCAGAAAATGTCTAGCCCAATATGACATTAAAGGTCGGGTGTATTCAATTCAATGTCTAGCCCCATATGACGTTAAAGGTCGAGTGTATTCCATCTAGCCCCGTATGATGTAAAAGGGTAGGGTGTATTTTTTTTAGCCCCTTACGACGTAAAAGGTCGGGGTGTATCCAGTTCAACGTCAAACTCGTGCGACATAAAAGAGTCGAGATATGTAACATCTAGCCCCGTTGAACGTAAAAGGGTCGGGTGTATTTCGTTTAGCCCCGTATGATGTAAAGGGTCGGGTGTATTCCACCTAGCCCCGTATGACGTAAAAGGTGTATGGTCCATCACTGCATGACGCTAAACTGCTTAGAGGGGTTTATGGTTACAGAAGTTAAAACTGCTAACCAACCTTGTTATTCGAAAAACCTTTCTATTTTTAAAAGATTTTCACTCTGTCTTGTGTTTTCAAAAACTTTAATTTCTTTGTTAAAATTGTGACCTGTCCAAGCTCTGGGTTATATTTTAAAATTCCCCCTTGTTTTCAAAATTTCTAAAAAAAAACTTTAAAAAATGAAGGAGCTTGGACACCCGTATATGATTACCATGTTGTCGCAATTACCACATTGCCACGATTACTGCGTTGCTTCCTCGTCTCTCTCTTCGAAATCAGCCGGAATAGTTTCTTCTTACAGAAAGCCTTTTCCTATAGAAGGCATTAGGAAACCCTAGGAAATCAAAGAAGATGTCAGGCTTAAAGAATTTCAAACTGTGAAACCCCAGAAGTTAAGTGGCATGGCCCGAAAATCCAACTCGAGTTTCAAGCTTGTGTAACTCATTGACATCTCACGCCCAAACCCTAGGATGAAAATGCTCTAGGTGGGTGAGCTCGGTGAGCGCAATGACTTGGGGGGATTAGTTTCTGTGCTCTTAGACCACATGATGTCAGGAAGAAATTTAAAATGTCTGCATTATCTTTGACCTTCACCTGCCCCTCGAAGGAAAGGGAACACCAAAGTGCCTACTTCTTTGCCACTCACTTGTCCCTCGAAGGATAAGGAGTGCCCAAGAGGGGCAACTGTAGATATCCCATTTTAAATCTGACAAATTATGCGTTTTCCTGAACTTTTAGGACCGCATTATCCTAGTAAACCCAAATCTATAGCTCACACAACCAACCCTATGACCCAGAACCATTTTGCCTACCCAGTACCCTGCAGATACCCTGTTTTCATCCCGAGTCCTGCAAACGCTTTGTTTTATCAAAAATATCATTAAAAATAGTAAAAAACTCCTTTTTGACCCAAAATTTCTCTGAGACCTTCAAATGAGGCTGAGGAACACACCTGAAGTGGAAAACTTTAGTTTGGACCACTTTGGTTTGGGCGACACTAGGCGGTCGCCTAGCCTAGACTGGGCGACACGAGTGGTGCCGCCCAGCTGACTAGGCGACACATCGCCCAGCCCTGTTCGGACCCAAATTAGAAATTTATTTTTTGCATTGATTTCTTTCCTTTTTTTGTAGTTTTTACCATGTTTGTTTGGGCACTTGTCGCCCCTAGCGACACCACTGGTGTCGCCCAAACCCGTATCCCCAAAATGGTACCTTCAGTTGGAAGATCTGTTGGTTATGCAAAGATGCCCTTCTCAATAGATCTTTGGCCCTTATAAATCCTTTTTTTCATGGCCATTGAGGAGGAGGAGAGGAAGATTGAAACCTTAGCCCCTTTGCTCAGAGAAAGTTAAGCCTAAAACCCTGACCTAAAAACCTTAACCCAAAGCTTGAGAAACCTTAAGCCATGAAAGGAGAAGTCCAAAAACCCTGACCATCTTCAGTCATCTCTAGGGCACAACAACCCTTTAAAATCAGAGATCTTCTGGTCAACTCCTGAATCAGAGAGGTAAAGAGGATTCTGGTTCTAATATGGGCGACCCCTTGAAGCCTCAGGGGTTTCAAGCCATCCGACCCAGTTTGGTATTGTTCTCTTACCGTCTCTTTCTTCTTCTTCTTACTGTTTTGATTTCATTTTGATTAATTTTTGTCAGTTTGCTGCTTTGAACTCTTATTTTAATGTTTTCGATCATGCTGGCTCTGCCACAGATATGAGAGCGGACTTGCTCGTTTTTTGGTAGATCTGGCCTCAGATTTGAATTTGATTTGTCCCATTTTCTCTACCACATTATTTTTATAAGTTTAAGGTGTCAAACTCTGAGATATATTCGTCGGAAGATCTGTCTGATTTCATCGTAAACACCTCATAAGCTTTCACTTTTCGCACTCTCTATACGATGAATTTAAAGCAATGGAATAGACCTCTCAAAGGAACTCTCTATCATCCTCTAAAATTTCTCTATTCTCTCCCTCTATACAACGAACTCTCTCTATCATCCTCTTAAGTTTCTCTCTTCTCTCACTCTATACGATGAATTTGGATAATTTGAACATGTTATTTTCCTTTTACTTTGTTTGAATTTGGTGTTTTTTATTTATCAATGATGATAAACTATAGTTGCCCTCTTTCTCTCTCCATTCTCTCTTTTCTTCTTCTCACGGTCATAACTCTCTTGCTTTGTTTTCTCTCTCCCTCTTCCTAGCACCAAGTTTGTCTCCCTCTTTTCTTTCCTGAAATCTCTCCCCCAAAATCAAATATCTCTTTCCTTAAATCTCTCCCCTCATATTTATCACTCTCATATTCTCTCTTTCTCTCGCTCGCTCTCTTTCTCACTTAATAGATATGGAAGTTGAAGATTATATTTTAAAAGAAGATTAAATTTATATAGGACGTGATTAGGAGATGTACCAAAAATTTGGAAGGTGAGAAAATAATTATGACTCACTCTCTTTTTCTCTTTCACTCTTGATAGAGTTGGTGCGTGGATAAAGGAGAGCATTGAGAGAAAGAGACTGATAAATGGAAAGATAGAATTTTAGAATGTGCCTATTTGGGAAACATGATATTACTTGGAGAGCATGAGAGAATGAAATCAAAAGTTCCTAAATTGGTACGTGGATTGAGAAGTAGAGTGTTGAGAGAAAGAGAGAGAGCATTGATAGAAAGAGAGAGATCATTGATAGAAAGAGAGAAAGATAGAATTTTAGAATAAGCTGTTGGTGGTATAAGACCAAGGGGCCCAATTCATAACTTTAAAATTTTTCCATTCTATTAAAATATAAGGCTTTAAATACATGAAGGAAATACAAAACCATAATACATAAATTCCAGCCTTCAAACATGGTTTATACCTACCTTAATAAATAAATTTCTTACATATCCCTTTCTCAAAATACAATTTAGCTCAATACATTGTCCAAATGCACAAAATGTACATCTCTACAACATATTACAAGACTTATGCTCAAATTTATCATTCTATAAAAATTACATAATGATCTCTTATTCAATCTTTGTCCTCTTCATATGCCACATTAGATTATACACATCATATACTTGATCATAATAATATAATGAGATCTCAATCCACATAAATAATAAAATGTAACATGAAGCTCATACTACAAGATTATAAGAGCAGTCTGAATATTCAAATAATATACTCAATTCTATCATTCATTAGTTACCCAATAATAGTAAATATATCAAATTAACATGCAAACAATCATGGAGTAATCCATGGTTCGAACCCCTTGTGCTCGACCCACAATCGGGGCATTTGAGGACTTAATTTTATCTCAAAGATGAGTACACGAGTGGTTTATATATCTCTCGGGTGTCTATCAAGTTTGAGATGCTTATACACCTTTAAAAACACTTCATATGGTACATAGGCAACAATAAATTCAACCCACAACATTTTGCAAAAAGAACGAGAGAGATCCGATTAAAATCAAGCAAGATAGAGCATAACTATGTAGTAGTCCACCGGACCGCCAAACCACAATAACACTGTAGCAATATGCATAAAATTGGGTGACCTTTGAAGAAGTGTAAAAATGGCCTCAAATTTCATGATATGGTATTTTTAGATACCCTAAGGACACCTAAAAGTTTTTGTCATGTTCTGACAAGTGTTGATATGATCTGGACGAAACTTGGTTTTCAAATCCAATTCCTATCATGCTGAAAATGGACCCCATAACTGTGGCCCTAGTTTATGGGTTTCCAAACAATATCAAACCACCTCCATTGGATCCAAAATGTCAAAAATCCATTATGTATCAAATTTTGGCTCAATCGGACCCTCCAGGACCATTATGGGCCTAACCTACCATAAAAGGGTGAGTTTACACTATTGCGGTGTCGCCACGGTGAACCAGTTTCTATAAATGGAAACTGTGCTTTCTCATTTCAGGATGATTTTCAAATGCTCATAACTTGCTCATTTTAGGTCCAATTAAGCTCATATTCGGACAGAAGCTAGATCTCGATGATCCGCTCATTTTGACATATGGCACTCATCATGGTGTGACCCAAAGTGAGAGAATTTTAGAGAGAAGATGGGATCGAAACATGAAAATTTATATTTATAAAGAAGAACATCCAATTCTTTAAGAGGCTATAGCTCAAGATCTCGATGTCGGATCATCTCATGTATGAGTTTGTTGCGACAGTGTTTCGAAGAGTTATAGTTTGATATAGTTTTTGTGAATGATCGGAGGCCAGATGAGATGAATTTTATGATAAAAAATGGCATACTTTTCTAGTCGCCAAAATCCCATTTTTTGGCGACTTCCCCAAAATTAGAACATACTCAAACAGAGATCAAAATTGATGAAATTTATTGCAAAATCCTCTTCAATTTGTGATTAATATGAACGCTTAAAATATCATAGATCATCCTGGATTGGTGATCGAAGAATCACAAAGTTTATGGACATAGCCGGATTTTGGGTTCTTCCTTAAACATCCATTTCAAGACGATCAATGGGTATCAAAATGTGCGCAATAGTTCAAGCATTGATTCTACGAAGGTTGATCACCCGAATTACCATCGTAAGCGCCAAAAAAAAGCTCTCGAGGTCTACTAATGGCAAGAGGCCCCTCATGGAGGGATGGTTTTGTCATTTGTTGAAACATGCCTAGGGGTATTTTGGTCGTTTGGTCCAAAAACAAGATTAGTCTATTAATTCATAAAATATGTATTTTTTGAAAATTTTGGGTGTGCTTGAGCATTCCACCCTTGTTTTGTGGTTGCTCTATATAAAGAACCCAAGTCATTTGTACTAAATACTTTTGGACATTTGAACATTTGGAGTGAAATTCTTGAATTCTTAGTTCTTGCTTGTTCTTTTACTTATGCTTTCAAGTTCAAGACTCAAGATAAGAGGATAAAGAAACATTGCCTAGAGAGGGAAAATACGCCTAGAATCCTACACTCCCTAGAACCCCAAAGTTCCAACTCCCTTAGCATTCCCAACTGTCAATCCCATACTCCCTAGAAATCTTAACTTCCATACACCTTAGAACCCCAAGCTTCCGATCCTACTCCATACACCCTACACCCTACCTTACTTAGCATACACCCTACCGTACACCACACACCATAGTGCACCATACACCTTAGCCTATCTTATACACCATACATCTAAACTGAGTTCCTAGACCTTAGACCCTAGTCTTGACCCACCAAGCCTAAAACTTTCTCTCTCATGTGCATACAAAGGGACTGACAAAGGTTTACCTAGGTTCAATCTCATTCTAGATCCACTCGTTCCTCTCTCTTCTCTATCCTCTCTTTTTCTCTCTCTTCTTTATTCCCTTTCTCACTCTTTTCTTTCTTCTATCCCTTCTTTCTCTATTTCTCTCTCTTCCTTCTTTCCTTCTTTCTTTCTCACTCTCCTTGCTCGGATGCAGGGCGGGTCCAAGCCTTCCCCCTCCCTCTCTGTCTTTCTCTCTCTCTCTCTCTCATCCAGACCTGGACTCGCACTTAGGGTGGGCTCGACACTCCCTTCCCTCTCTTCTCTCCTCTCTCCCTTACTCCCTCTCTTCCTCTCACTTAAGACATGAACCCGCATCATAGGCGGGTCTGCCCCTCTCCCACTCTCTTCCTCTCTTCTCGCACAGTCATCTCTCTCACTCCTATTCGCCCTATCCGCTCTACTCACCCTATACACCCTATTTGCCTTACTCTTCCTACTCACCCTATAGCCCTATCCGCTATATCTTCCCTACTTGTCCTATCCACCCTATCCGCCCTACTCGCCCTATTCTCCCTATTCACCTTACGCGTCCAGTCCGCCCTACTCGCCCTATTCACCTTATATGCCCTACTCACCCTATCCACCTTATCTGCCCTACTCACCTTATCCGCCCTACTCACCTTATTCTAAATTAAATGGTTAGATTCCTCGATCTTGCCCACCGGATCTAGATGATCTGGTGGCACGTATCTTGGGTTTCAAGAAGAATCCTGGAGATGAGACTGCTCTCTCGGGAACCTTGTTAATGAACAAGGGAAGGTATACCAACTAATGAGAGAGGAATTTAATGTGAGGCGGGACACACCTTACCTAGGTTCGTGACTCACTCGGGTTAGGTTACGTGGACGACCTCTTAGGTCATAACAAAAAGCCCCCTGTCCTTCAACTGGTTTGAAATCGCCCCTTTTGACCTGCACTCTCATGTTCTGCGATTACACACACATGGTTAATTTACAAGACAAGTGGGCTAAGGGACCCCACCCTGTCTTTGAGAGAATGCACACAGGTGTGCACATTCAAAAGAGAGAGGGAAGAGATGATGATTTGAAAGTTGGGGTAAAGAAAAGGGAAGAGAAGGAAGAGGCATTTGACCCAGTGGCTAGACTGACACAATGGCTAGACTGTCATGATAATTGACCTGATGTGGTAGCAAGATGGGCACGGTAGCTCAACCGGCACTACGATAATACTACTCGATGACAGAATCAACACCAACCACCCCCTGGCACAATGGCTTACCTGACATGGTAGCAAGACGAGCATGGTAACCCAGGCCGGCATGGCGGCAATACTGCTCGACTATCATGGTAGTGCTAGACTTAGCCTCCCTTGGTCCAATAAGAGGGAAAGAGCTAAGAAGGAAAGAGAAGAGAAAAGAAAGAGAGATAAGAGAGAAAAAAGAAAGAGAGAAAAAAAAAAGAAGAGAGAGAAAAAGACGAGAGATTAAAAAGAGAGAAGAAGAAGAGAATAAAAGAGATGAGAAGAGTGAAGAAGAAGAAGGGAAGGGAAGAGAAGAAAGGAGAAAGGAAAGAAGAAAAGAAGGAAAGGGAAGAGCATAAAGGTAGACAAATAAAGAGGAAAAATGGATGAAAGAGAAAGGAGAGTGAAGGAGAGAGAGGGAAGGAAGAGAAAGAGAAGAAAGAAAAAAGAGAAGGGAAGAAGAGAGTTGAAGGAAGATAGAGAAAGAAGGGAAGAAGAGAAGAAACATGGACGATGATGGGCTTTCGCTGTCCATGATTGAAGAGAGAGAAGAGAAAGAAGCATGGACGATGACTGAGGAAAAAGAAAAAGAAAGAAACATGGACAGTGATAGGGTTCCACCGTCCATGTCTGAGGAGAGAGAAAAAGAAAGAAACATGGACTACAAGGCATCTGCTGTCCATGACTAAGGAGAGAGAAGAAGAAAGAAACATGGACGGCGATAGGCTTTCGCCATCCATGATTGAGAATAGAGAAAAAGAAGGAAACATGGATGGTGATGGGCTTCCACCATCCAAGACTAAGGAGAGAGAAAAAGAAAGAAACATGGATGGTGATAGGCTTCTTCTGTCCAGGATAGGAAAAGGGGGAGTGAAAGAGAAAACATGCGGCGATGGAGTTTTGTCGTCCATGACTGAGGAGAGAGAAAAAAGAAGCAATCATGAACGACGATGAGATCTAGTCGCTCATGATTGAAGAGAGAGAAGAAGAAAAGAAAACATGGACGATGATGAGGTTTTACCGTCCATGATAGAGAAGGGAGAGAGAAAGAAAACATGGATGGCGATAGGGTTCCGCTGTTCATGACAAGAAAGGAAGGGGGAAAGGGAACATGGACTGTAATGGGTATCCACCGTCCATGACAGAAGGAAGGAGATTAGAGAGAGAAAGCGGAAGACACACGCAATGATAGGCATTGTCGTGCACGACATGGGGACAAGGGAATTTGAACAAAGACCGGGCCTGCCACTCGGGTTAAGGCTTGGCTCATTGTGTATGTTCCAAGAAGTGGAGGACATCATGCCCGGAAAAGAAACATGGACGACGATAGGCTTCTACCATCCATGATAGGAAATGGCGGAGTGAGAGAGAAAACATGTGATGATGGAGTTCTGCCTTTCATGACAAAGGAGAGAGAAAAGAGAAGAAATCATGAACAATGATGAGGTCTCGTCGCTCATGACTGAGGAGAGAGAATAAGAAAAGATAACATGGACGTCGATGAGGTTTTGCCATCCATGAGAGAGAAGGGAGAGAGAAAGAAAACATGGATGGCAATAGGGTTCTGCCGTCATAATAAGAAAGGAAGGGGGAAAGGGAACATGGACGACAATGGGGTTCCACCGTCATGATAGAAGGAAGAAGATAGGAGAGAGAAAGTAGAAGACACGTGTGATGATAGACATCGTCGTGCTCGACATGGAGACAAGGGAATTTTGACAAAGACCCAGCCCGCAACTCAAGTTAAGGCTTGGCTTACTGTGTATGTTCTAAGAGGTGGAGGACATCATTCCCTATGATAGGTTCCATCGTGTATGAATAGAGAAGAGAGAGAAAGAGAGGAACAAGGAGAAAGAAAGAAGAGAGAGTAGGAAAGAGAGGTAAAAGAAAGGAAGGAAAGAAGAGAGAGAAGGAAAGTAAAGAAATAAAATTCGGAAAGAGAGAAGAAAGATTAGGAAGGAAAGGGGGGTGTGATTAAAGAAAGAACAGACAAGAAGACGAAAGGGATGAAAGACACACACGATCATGGCCCGCTGCCACTTGGTTGAGGGAAGAGTAAGAAAGACAGAGGAAGAGAGAGATAGAGAAGGAGAAGAGGAGAGAGATAGAGAGGAGGAGAGAGATAGAAAGAGACAAAGATGAGAGAAGAGAGATGAGATAAAGATGAGAGGAGAGAGAAGGAGAGATGAGATAGAGATGAGAGGAGAGAGAAAGAGAGAGAAGAGAGAGAGAGGTGGAGAGAGGAGGAGAGAGAAGAGAGGAGACAGAAAAAGATAAGAGAGGAGGAGCGAGAAACTTACCTTTATCGAGGGGTATCAAACTTTTTCTTCTCTCTCCTCTCTCTCTAAGATGTGACACAATCTCAATACTAAAATTCTCAAATTTTATTCATGAAATTGAAGACTGAGGGAAGCCCTTTATAATTAGGTTTAACACATATTTATAGAATTGGGCCCAAAACCTGGGTGGATGCCTAAAAGCTACTCTAGTTGATGATAATTACAATTAATTTGAATCAAATAAAATATAAATATTGGGGTAAAATGGCATTTTTACCCTTGCCCAATAATCCATAAAAATCCATAACAGTCCCTAATGCTGCCCTAGAGCATGCATCATCTCCCATGGATGATTCGAGGTTGCTCCGGCACTTGTTTAGCAAAAAGATGATTGCTTTCTCATTGGGCTTGGCATAATGATCGATTTGGTACCAACTTCTATTCATGGAATGCATTTTTAGGCCACGATCATAGGACTCGAATTTTGGATGAATCTTGAAAACTTCTGATCGATAGTGTACTCCTTTCTTGATGTATTTCTTTGATTTATTCGCTGAATTGTATTGATAAGGCCATCACGATCGTGTTGCAACAAACAAAGCTTGATTTCGTGCCCGAACAAAGATTTTACCCTCTTGGGTTTTTGGCTAAAATTTGAATTCTAACAGTCCGAATTTACAGCAACTTTGTCCACTTTGTGCGAGAAATCCGACACTTCATCAGGTGCAACGTTCGACCTAGATATAGCCTCATACCTTACGTACGTGATAGAACTGAATTCGCATCAATCTGGTACGTGAGCGTCGTGATACGGCTGCTCGAGTGGGTCATGCTACTGTTGATTTTCTGCAACTGCCTTCACGAATCGTGAACTTATCTCTAGTTTGTCTCACTACTCGGGCATCGTCACGGAGCGTACCACATATCAAAATGCTTATCTTGATGAGATGAACATGCCCAAAAAGGTTTGAGAGTGATCAGACTAAAAATGATTGAGATCTAAGTCTCCAAAGTTTCTGCTCATGATTGAACAAACCAGTCTCCTTTAATGGAGATTGGTGCAGGGAGGCTGCACAAGAATAGTGTGCAGCCTACCCCTTTTTAATGTTTCACCCATAACATTGTCTTGGGGCATCTATTTAAGATGAAACATGACCCCTCAGGGTTTTCTACCATACCTGATCCAAAGGCGGTGGTCCCATAACCAAAAATAGGGTTCTAGTTACGGGGTCTGTTTCTGGGTGCTAGAGGCTGATTTTATCAAAATTGTTTCTTTGGCAGGTGGCCTTTTTAAGTCCTTAAGAAGATTCTAACTTGCTCTTAGGCAATTTTGAGACTGTAAAAAATTACACTGTATGTCAAGGCTATATTGATCGGCTTCTCTTTTATTCCGCATCAGAGACCCAAGGTGCTGAAAAATTTATTCAAACAGTAAGTTCTCATTCACTCATTCTTATTCTATTCTTTCTTCCCTCTCTTTATTATTTCTTTAACTACTCTATCTCCAAAACTAGAACCATTAATCCTTAAATCCCATTAAAGAGGAGTATACTATATTTGGATTTCATTAACAGTTTTCAAGTGAGAGTTTATGTGAGATATCGAGTTTAAAAAAAGGGGGCTGAATTTAAACCAAGCTGCTGGACTGCTGGAGGGCTTTCGTTCATTGATCTAAGAGGGAAATAACCTAAGCTTGTCCCACGAACTCAAACCACAGTGAGTTAGGTTCTCGAGTCCATAACTTCATTGCTTTAAAATCCTATCATAGTTGAACATACCTATCCGTATGTGATGCAAGAGCCAGACATGTGCTTATGAGGTCAAATGGTTGTTCGAGAGGGGGTCATTCGAATCTGGGCCCCCTAGGGAGCCCGAGCGAGGTAGATCCAGTCCCAACCAACTGGCAACTCCATTGAGGATAGGCCACCCTTTAGTTGGTTTGTCTGCTCTCAAACCGGTATCTCATCTCAGTCTTTCTTAAAAAATGCAATGGAGTCTAATTACTCCTCTCTCATCCAAATTGGGGATTTCATTATTCCCACATTTGTGAATGTAACGACGGGAAGTAAGATTCTTCAATCTACTACTCCCATGTTTCTTTTGAGTGGTCTCTCTGACCCTACCATCTGAGCTTAAGCTCAGGTAAACTCGAGAAAGGGACCTCAAATCCCTTACTTCCTCTCTACCAGCATTAAAGGCAAGTCCATTGATGTCAATTGCATGAGCGATTCTAAAACCGCTGCCCTTCACGTTCACATTGCTACTATGGACTCTCCACTAGTCATAGGCTCAAGAGTGGTTCTAAGACCATTCCCTTTTCTCTCGCAACTGGTTCTTCTAAGACCATTGCTTTAGTGGGTAACCACAAGGGCAACTTGTCTCTACTCCACATGAGCACTACTCATATTGGTATATTGCCCCACACACACCATGCTAGCCGATCCCTCGCCAGACCAACTAATTCAAATGGCTCCAAAGCAATCCAACACACACTTACACATGTCATGGCAAATGGCTCAGCCATCACTGTGATGAATCGAAACATGCAAAAGCTACCTCCAACCACCTCACTTGCTTCGAGTGTCTTGGGACCCAGACTAAAATTGGTTCTCAAGCCACTCATACTGCATTGCATAATATTCACCCAGCTCGGGGCAGTCCAAATATTACACATAGGAAAGCACATGACTCGCAACTCGGTGAAAGGTCACAAACAAATATGCACATGCATGCGAACCAAAGTGGTCTTATGACCGCTGCAACTGCAAAGGTTAACATCCCAAATGCCAGACCACTTTCTGCACTACAGGTTGGCTCTCAAGCCACTCTGAACACCTCTATGGATCGTTCGTGCACATGCAGGTCCAATGCTGTCCACTTGCTGTCACTGGGTCAGAATGGTACTCTTGGGGAAAACCTTTGAGTGCTAAGGCTGATGGTGCTTGCTCGAAGGAGGAGTAGGCAGGAGCAGGGATAACTCATGAGGAGGCGTAAGTAGAGGGCGAGGGGACATATGTGATGGCACAGCGTGTGCGCCCCCTTGAAGAAGGATCACGGGTGACCTGGGGGTCAGCCCTGGCTCGAGCTAGTGGTTTGGCCTTTGGAGGCCGAGAACTATGACCGAGTGTCTATTAGGGAACAGGTGGAGGTCTGCCCATTACAGGGTGCACTTGTGTGTGCTGAGTAGGAAGATGAGGAGGTCGTCTCCTGTGTACTCAGGTTGGCGTAATGACGGCGTGGCCCAGAGCAGTGAGATGCATGTGATCAGCATGCACAAGACCTGGCCTTAGATGGTCTGATCTTGGGTGCTAACTCAAGGTAGCACAAGGATTGCTGCAAGGTGTGGCTTGAGTGGGTGACCCAGAGCCTTATGGTATGTGTGAGGGGTGGAGACCGTAGGGCTTTCTCCTCGATGTGTTGAGCCTCTTGGGAAAGAGACTGATGGTGCAAGAATGTGGGGGGTAGCCTTGTGGTGACCCATAGAAGCAATAACAACTTGCTCTCCTTTTACACAAATGGACTGGGCAGCCTTCTAGCGTACCTCAGAAATATGACAGGCAAGTGACTTGCTGGTGGCTAGGTGCATGTAGTGTATGGCAACAAATGTTTTGTCGATGCAAGGTGCCTTGGTGGAGTTTCCACCAGAGCGAGGAGATGGCGAGTGAGGGACCTTTAAGTTCTGCATCATGCCGATCCAAGTTAAGACTTGAGAGCTAGACAAGAGGTCTTTGCTCAAAAGGATTGTTGGGAACAAAGCTGGAGGCACTTGTTTCTTAAGGACACTCTCGAATGCGGGGATAAGAAAATCCCCGATTCGGATGAATGGGTTACAGAACTTGCAAGTCATGAAATGTGAAGAGATAATGAAAGCAGATAATAAAAGAAGAAACTAGGCAAATAAGAACGATCAGACTAAGGAGTAGTGTGTTCCTAGTGGAGTCGCCAAGCTAATTAGGTGCTCGATCTCTCCCTCTAGATATTTTACGATCGGGCAGCACGCGTCTCAGGTTTTAGCAGGGGACCTTGAACTTTTGTGATCACTCTCTCAGGAACCTCGCTCGAGGACGAGGGCAGATATTACCAACCGGTGAGAGAAGAATTTAAGGTGGGTCAGGATTTACTCGGGCTGGCTCGTGCGGGCACCCTCTTAGATCATGAAGAAAGCCCCCAAGTAAAAACTGGTTCTGAATCTCCTCCCTTGGCTTGTATTCTCTTGTTTTCTTGCAATCACACACATATGGAAAATATTATAACACAGGTGGGTCGACTGACCTAATTCTTTTCCTCTTTGGTGAATGTACACAAGCATGCGTATTCAAAAGAAGAAGAGAAGAATAAGAGAAGAAGGATGGGGGAAAGAAGAATTTGATCAGGCAGGGAGATCAAGACAATGACTAAGCTGGTAAATAGTTAGCCTGACGTGCTAGTAAAACGAGCTCAGAAACTTAGACCGGCTCACAGGATTACTACTAGACGTCAACACCAATACTGATTAGCTAGCATGATGATTCGTCTGTCGTGGCAATAAAGTGGGCACAATAATTTTGGCATAACAACATTGCAGCTAGATGACATGACTATCATAAGAGGCTAATCTCAACCCTTCTTGATCAAAAGAAAGGATAACAGAAATTTAAATCATAAAGAGGGAGTAAGAAGTAAGAGAATAAGAATAAGAAGAGAATAGAAAGAGAGGAAGAGAAAGAAAGAAGGAGAAGAGTGTGAGAGAAGAGAGAATGAATGAGAAGAATTTGAGCGACATAATCGGTGCTAGGCATCGCCAGTTGGGTTTGAAGAGGAAGAAATCGCTGGTTGGGTTAGAAGAAGAAGAGAGAGACAAACACAGTCAGTGCTAGGCTTCATCGGCTATTTTTAAGAAAAGAGGAGAGAGAAGCAGAGTCAATGCTGGTCATCGTTGGTTGGGTTAAAAAAAGAGGAGAGAGAGGGATGCAATCGGTGCTAGGCTTTGTTGATTGTGTTTAAGAAAAGAGGAGAGAGAAGAGAGCAAAGATGCAGTCGGTGCTAGGCTTCATTGACTGTATTTGACAGAGAAGAGAGATATACAAATGAGGGCAGAAGAAAGAGTAGATGTGGGCAGAAGAGAGAGAAAGATAGATAGAGATGAGAAGAAGAGAGAGAAATAGAGATAGAGATGGGATAAAGAGAGATAGAGAGAAGAGAGCTAGAGGATAGAGATGAGAAGAAGAGAGAGAAAGAGAGATAGAGATGAGAAGAAGAGAGAGATAGAGAGGGATAAGGATGAGAAGAAGAGAGAGATAAAAATAAGGAGAAGAGAGAGGAAGAGAGATATGATAAGGAGAGAGGAAGAGAGGAGGAGAGAGAAAGAGAGGAGGAGAGAAAAGAGAGAAGGAGAGAGAAAGAGGGGAGGAAAGAGAAAGTTAGCTTCTAAAGGGATACTAACCTTCTCTCTCCTCTCTCTCTCTCTCCAAGATGTACACACAAACTCAAGCAAAAATTGAAGTCTTTATTCAATATTGAAGAATGAACCCAAGGGGTATTTTCCAACGAAGCCTTGCATGTTTGTATAGAATTGGGCTAAAACATGGGTGCACGCCCAAATACTACCTAAAATTAAAGATAATTAAAATTTTATTGAATTAAAAGAAATTCTAAAAATGGGTATAAAATGACTATTTTGCCCCTGCCTAACAATGTGTGGAATTTAAAAACAGTCCTATCCGCTGCTCGAGAACTTGTGAGATCTTCCATGACTAACCAGAGGTTATTCGGATGCCCTTTTGATTGAAAGATTATTGTTATCTTGTAGGGCTCAGCATGACGATTGTTTTGACACCAACTTCGAGCTATGAATCATGTTTTTGAGCCATGATCATGAGACTTGAATTTTGGATGAATCTTGAAATCTTTGGATCGATTGTGTGCTCATTACTCAATTTGTTTTTTAGTTTCTTCACTGAATCACACTGAGTATGTCGTCATGATCATGTTGCAACAAACGCAGATTGATTTCGTGTCCGAATGAAGATTTCGTCGTCTTGAGCTTTTGACCGGAATCTTGAAATCCGACAGTTGAAATGTACGGCAACTTCTATGACTTCGTGTGTGAAATCCAATCGTTCATCGTATGTGACGTTGAGATCATAGATAGCCACAGATGTCACGCACATAATGCAAATGGTTTTGTGCTAATTGGGTATGCGAGCATCATGATTTGGCCGCTTGAGTGAGGGGTGTTGTTGCTGAATTTTTGAAAATTTCTTCATGGATCAGCAACTTCTTCCTAGTTTTTCTCCCTGCTCGGGCATCATTACGGGGCGTAGCACATATCGAATTGCTCGATTTGATGAGATGAACAAGCTCACCAAATTTGGAAGCGATTCGACATGGTGACTATGAAAACAAACAACTTTAATGGTGATTTGGTGCAGGGTGGCCACATGGGATAGTGTGCAGCCCACACCTTTTAAGTATTTTACCCATAACTTTGTCCTGGAGTGCCCAATTAAGCTGAAACCTGATCCATAAGGGTTTTCGACCATGCCGAATCTAATGACGGTGGTCCCACAACTGTTTGACGCACCAAAAATATAGCTATAGTTATGGGGTCCATTTCAGGGTGCTTGAGGCCGATTTTGCCGAAATTGTTTCTTTTCGTTCACTACCTTAAACATGTCTGATCGCGATAAAACTTGGTAGGTTGTCTTTTCAAGTGTCGATGAAGATTTTGATCAATTCTAGAGTCATTTTGGGACTGTTGAACATGAACTTATTATGTAGACTTTATTGACTTGCTTTCTTCTTTATTTCACATCAACGACCAAGGTGTTGAAAAATACGTTCAAACAGTGCCAGGTGGCACAAACATGCTCCAGCTCATAATGATGATGTATCCCATGCTTGCTCCCTCTCTCTCCTCATGCATGCCCACTGATGTGCCATTTTTCATTACATGCTTTCATCTCCTGATGATGTCTCCCATGCTTGCCCTTCTCTCTCTCCTCATGCATGCCCTCTTGGATTCCTTATGGCAATAGCATGCGATCACACCCAAGCTTACTTATACCCCCTTCTCACCCATCCCTTTGGTTTGCTCTCTCTCTGCTCACTACACTCTCTCACCCACGTTCTACCCCTCTTTCCTTAAGACTTTGACCTTTGAGATTTTAAACAACCTATAGCCCATCCTTTGGAGCTGGGCATTTGAAGTGAAATCTGTGTGGAGCACTTTAGAGTTTCATTTAATGCTATAAGCGGCTCTGGTTTTCTTATTTTTATGCTATATATTGATGCATGTTTGTATAGATTATGAAAATATGTGATTTAAGTATGAGTATGGGTGTGAAAATGGGTGCGAGTGCATGTTACTAAAATCCTGCTAGAGTGTGCTCTATTTTACAGAATTGTGACTCCAGTTTGAGAAATTGTTTGAGCATCCTATATATCTCCTTAGATCATGAAATTTTGTGAAATCATAGCTTATTGAGTCTATTTTATCATGGAAAATACCTCTTGTTAATACCCCTTTTTGTTTAGAAGTTATTTGCCATTTTTTGAAACATGTCAGATTTGTGAAATAAAATTCCATGGTGTCGAATTGTTCACTAACCAAAACATATCAAAATGAGTGCAAATCACTTTTAAATGAAATATACAAGAGTATATTCTAAAAATTCTTTTGAAAGTATAACTGAATTCCTTGTGATTTGAAAGTTATGCTCATTTTCCTCTAAGTATGTCACCCTGGATTTTCTGCTTTGAATAAAAGAATTTTGTTCATGAACATAAAATATTTTAGCAAACTTCAACCCAAAATTTGGGGCTACCCTCTTCACAAAATTTGTGTTTTCATGAGCATAGATTGTTATAAAAGTGGTCTTAGGTCGAAATGATAATTTATCTCTTGATATTCCCTTATAAGTGGATAGTTTTCATTGCGAAAAACAAGAAAAATAATCAAAAGATGTCTTTTGAGAGGCGAGAGTAGCATGACAACTAGAAGCCACCGATTCGAAGTGGTAGTAAGACGGGCATGGTTCACAAGACTAGCACAGCGGCAATACTACTCGAAACTGAGGTCTGTGTGTCAGTGATGGGCTAGGTCTACCGTCAATCACGTGAGAAGAGAAAGAGGTCAAGAGGAAAGAACAAGACAAAAAAGAGAACGGGAGATCTGGACGTCAGTAGGCATCGCAGTGGGCAATGCAAGGAGACAACGCATCCCTTGTGGATGGCTTTAGCTCCTGATGAGGCACATGGCGATAGTTTCTCCCAAGTCATGCGACGATAAACGTGGGACACAAGGAGAACAATGACGAGCACCGGGCACACGGAGGAGGCTCGCGAACAGCGATAGGTGCTGCCCAAAACCCCCATCTACACTAGACATGACAGGGAGAGACCCTTGTGAGTGGCAACAAACCTTGCCATCTTGGCTCATCACCGAGACGTCAAAGTTATGTCTGTGGGTGGTGATGGGCAGCATCATTTATAGACCTCACTTGTAGGAAGAAACAGACGAGTAAAAGGGGAAGGAGACTCACACATGGCACTGCCATCACCATGCACACCTTGTGAGACCGAGGGAGAGGCATGCACGACACTACCACTGCCATGCACGGCCTCTGCGAGAAACTCAGACGAGGAAGAGGGTGAAGAGAGGGGAGAAGAGAGAGAAGAAGAAAAGAAAAAGAGAAAAGAGAGAAGGTTTACCTTAACCCCAAGGGTACCGGTTAAAAGTTTCTCTCCCTCAATCTCTCTCTCAAGCGTGACACCACAATGGTAAGAAAAAGAAACTTGTATTAAGTGAAAACTCTCTCTTGTGTATGTGTATGTATCTGTTATCTCTCGTCCTTTTTTGCTTAAAATGATGGTATGTATATATAAAAGTGTGCCCCAAACATGAATGGATGATCAAAAGTATCCCTAATTGTTGTAAATTAAGATTAAATTGAATTAAAAGAATTTAGAAAATGGGGTGCAAAATGACGAATTTGCCAATTCCTTACAAGTTGTGGAATTTCAGAACAGTCCCTGTGTTTCTTTAGGACTTGCGTGATCTTGCATGGTTGATCCGGGGTCGTTCGGATGCCCAGTTGATCCTAAGATAATTGTTTTCTTCTAGGGCTCAACATGACGATTGATTTGATACCAACTTCGAGCCATGGATCGTGTTTTTGGTGCACGATCATGAGACTTGAATTATAAGTAGATCTTGAAACTTTTTGCTCATTACCTGATGTTTTTTTATGTTTTCGTCATTGAATCATACTGAGCATGCCGCTACGATCACCGGGCACCAAATGCAGGTCGATTCTATGACAGAACGAAGATTTTGCAATTCATCATGTACGGGGTTCAGGTCAGAGGTGGCCGAGACGTTATGCCCGCAATGGAACAGGTCTCGTGTCGATCCAACTTGTGAGCAGCGTGATTTGGCCACTCGAGCGAGGCACGACGCTGCTAAATTTCTTACACTTTCTTCACGGATAAACAACTTCTCTCTAACTTTTCTTCACACTCGGGTATCGTCAGGCATGCCACATATCGAATCGCTCGTTTTGACTAAACGAACATGTTCACCAAATTTGAGTACGATCTGATGTGGTATTTTTGAGATATGAGCATCAAAATTCACTGATCATGACTGTCCCTTCAATGCTGTAGTGTTGCAGGATGGCCACACGGGAATAGCGTGCAGCTGCATCTGTTTCACTCTTTCACCAACAACGTCTTCTTGGAATGTTCGTCCGAGCTGAAATTTGACCCCTGGAGCTTTTCAACCATGTTGCATCTAACGGAGATGGTCCCATAGAAATTTGAGAAACTAAAAATGTAGCTCTAGTTATAGGGGTCAGTTTCAGGGTGCTAGAGGCCGATTCTACTGGAACTGTTTCTCAATGTACACTGCCTTAGACATGTCAGAATGTAAACAAAACTTGGCAGGAGACTTTTGAGATACATCATGAAGATCTTGACCAATTCTAGGGCTGTTTTGCAACTATCAAAATTTCCACTACTTGTTAGGCCTTTATTGAGCAGAGGCTCCATGTTGATGAAAAATACCTTCCAACTTCATGCCCCACGAATGTTGTGCTTTGAAAGAATTGAGAAGTGCAATCATTTAGGAAGTTCGAGGGATCTTGTCAAAGACCTCACCCTCAAGGGACTATCCGCGGTTTTGGAGCATGAGGCCTTTGTCAGGACCTCCTCGTACACAACCAGGCCTTTTTTGAAGGCCAAATGCTACGAACCTTGAATCGGTGTTGTTTTTTGCTACACTAGGTTTGCTTTTGATGCTCAAGGTATCACTTGTAGGTCCCGTCTAGAGGGGTCCAGTCGAGGGTTTCTGACCCAACCCGAAGGTCTAGTCTCATGTAGGCTAGGGGTTTGGTGAAGACTACCTTGAAGCTTATGGCAGATTAGACCCTGGCTTCATTAGTTCCTTGTCTTTGTGATGGTTCTTAGCATTTTCAGAAGGATATTTTAGTCATCGTCCTCACCCTCAAGGACTCTTGTTTTTGTTGAACTGGGGAGATCTTATGCGGCTCTCGCTCCCTGATGAGCCATGAAACTAGGGAGATCTTATGAGGCGCTCACTCCCTTATGAGCCATGAAACCGGGGAGATCTTATGAGGCTCTCACTCCCTAATGAGCCTTGAAATCGGGGAGATCTTATGCGGCTCTCACTCCCCGATGAGCCATTAAAATTGGAGTGTCAACTGAGGCGTGGAAGGGCATCAACCTGCCTTGTCGGTCCAAGCACCCTTTCGTGGGTTTTCACTTGGAAAGGGGAAGTGGCACCTTGAAGACGGTTTTCGCCAACTTCTATTATTTCTAGTATTTTTTACCCATGACCTTGTGGTCATGTCCACCCTTTTCATCCATTTTTGCTCATGATCCCCTTTCGGGGTTTTCACAGTGCCTAGGTTTCCTTTTCCACGAAACTCTCATACTCATGGTTTTATGACCATGCCCGTCCATCATTTTTACTCATGGCATTCCTTTTTCCAGGTGTACACCATGCCCTTTTTTTTTTAAAATGCCTATTTTAGGGTCGTGCCTTTGAGACTTATGTGAAGCCTTTTAACATCTTGTGGCCAAGAAGTGCGCTATAGTTTAGGGTCATATAGTTAGACCATTGTGGTATTGAATTACAGTCCATAGAGGCCATAGAGTGAGCTTAGTGATGACTTTGACCCACTTGGGAAGATGACATGAAGTTGCCTAAGAAGAGTTTATAGTATATGAATGTTGGGTGAACAATGGTGGCCCACTAGCTGATGGCGAATATGGGCGCTGAGATGGCTTGTCGTTTGGTGAGCATGTGTAAGACTTACTGGGGGAAGATGGAAGATGGTGAAGGTGGCCTGCGCACATGAATAGGCCGGCTAGGGAAGACGTGTGTGACGATGTACGTAGAGGGTGTGTGCGTGTATGTAGACTCACTTGGGAGGCAATGGAAATGGTGTAGGTGGCCTGCGCACACAAATGGGCCGGCTGGGGAAGACGTGCGTGGATATGCACATAAAGGGCGTGTGCACCTTAGTAGGCTTACTAGGGAGAAGAAGAAGAGGGTATGTGCACACCAATGGGTCGGTTAGGGAAGGCGTATGTGAAGATGCACGTGAAAGGGGGTGCGCGCCTAGACAAGGCATGTTTTAAGGTCGTGCCTCCTAGAACTAAGAAAAGAAGTTTACAGTCATATAACTTTGACCGTGGCTATGTAGTTTCAGGTCATGCAACTAGGACTGTGCAGTTTAAGGTCGTTCAACTAGACCTCCGCTATAATTTATGATCATATAGTTTGGACTATGGCTATGCCGTTTAGGGTCATGCAGCATGGACCGAGTACGAGTCGCCATGTCAGTAGGGTTGCGTGGGGGGTAGATATGTGGATAGCAATCTGACTCCCTGCAGATAAAGATAATTAAGGCAATACACATGTGAAGAGGTGTTGATGAAGGTGGTGACCCTATAAGGAGTAGTAAATAGGAGAGGCTTCACTGGGGATTAGGTGGGCCAGTGTGACTCCACGGGGACAATGAATATCGGTGTACATGGAACTCTAGTAGGCTAGAGCACAGATGTACCCCACCGTGGGTTGAAGGGATAAGAATGGCATTGCATACATCTAACTTTGCTGGGGGTCTAGTTGGAGTCATGCATATGAACTATTGATTACACTGCGTGTTGCAGTTTTAGGGTCTTATAGCTCGGACCATGGCTATGCAGTTTAAGATCATGAAGTAAGGACCATGTAGTTTGTGGTCATGCACCTAGACCACCACTATAGTTTAGGGTCGTATAGTTTTGACCATGGTGCTAAGCCTTTTAACTTGATGCGACCAGGACGTGCACTATGGTTTAAGGTCACACAGCTGGACCATGGTCGTAAGTTTAAAGTCATGTGACAAGGACTTTGCCGTTTAAGGTTGTGCGACTAGACCTTCGCTACAGTTTAAGGTCACATAGTTCAAACCATGGTCGTACAGTTTTGAGTCGTGAGACATGGACTATGGCTGTATAGTTTAAGGTCATGCAGCCCTGACCTTGGTGATGTAGTTTAACATCATGTAGCGCGGACCATGGTCATACAGTTTTGAGTTATGAGGCAAGGATTATGGTTCTACAGTTTAAAGTCATACAATGTGGACCGTGGTCATACAGTTTTGAGTCGTGAGACAAAAAATATGGCTTTACAGTTTAAGGTGATGTAGCACTGATCATGGCGGTGCAGTTTAAGGTCATGCAGCGTAGACCATGACGTAATGAGGTATGCGACTCCATGGGGAATAGAGTCATTACCAGAGACTGGGCTCGTTACGGAACAAGATTGTGGTATAGGGAATGAACTTCCTAAGGATGTGGGACGCTGGTCCGAAGGGGAGCGTCAAGGCATGCACACGTCACTAAGCGTGGAGTGTCCCATTCATCAGTAAGCTTAGTTGATGCGTTAAGTCCCTTGGTGAAGCACGCGGGATTAGCACTTGATGTTTTATGCGGCGGTGATTGGTGGATGAGATGCACAGTAATGACACCTAGACGAGACACATGGCGATAGAATCTGGTTTAGGCACTTGGTAAAAGTGTTGATGGGGTGCACGACGATGATGTTTCGGGTCTCGGGCTTGGCCCACCCTGGCCTGGTCTTATCGCCATCAAGAGCTGAGGACTGGTGCGTCATTTTGAGTTTGTCAGGAGTAGTCTTCAGTACTACGAGGTATAAAAAGGGGACAAACCCCACTTTACTATTTTACTAAAGGGCAAAACAGTAGACATTTTAGAGAACTAGAAAGAGCCAAAACTTTCTAACAAGGATTTTCTGGTGAGCACTTTGTTGAAAGGTATTTTTCATCAACACGGGGTAGACCTAGCAAGTAGTGGAAATTGTGACAGTCTCATAATAGCCCCAAAACTGACTAAGATCTTCACGAGTTCTCTCAAAAGTCTTATGCCAAGTTTTGTCACATTCCCACATGTCTAAGGTAATGCAGACTGAGAAACAGTTCTGGAAGAATCGACCTCTAACACCCTGAAATGGACACCTATAACTAGATTTACATTTTTAACATCTCAAAATTCTTTGAGACCACCACCATTGGATCCAACATGATTGAAAACCCCCAGGGGTCAAGTTTCAGCCCAATCGGACACTTCAAGAAGAAGTTATAGGTGAAAGAGTGAAATAAGAGGAGCCGCGCACTATTCCTGAGTGGCCACCCAGCAACACTATGCCATTAAAGGGACAGTCACCACCAGCTACTTTCAATGCTAATATCTCGACCATCCTATGTTGGATCATGCTCAAATTTTAAGAGTATGTTCATCTAGTCAAGACGAGCGATTCGATATATGGCGCGCCCCGTGACAATACCCGAGCATGAAGAAAAGCTAGAGAGAAATTACTGATCTGTAACGAAAGTGCAAGAAATTCAGCAGTGTTGTGCCTCACTCGAGTGGCCAAATCACACCGCTCGCAAGCCCGATCGACGTGAGACCAATTCCATTGCGGGCATAACGTCTCGGGCCATTTCTGACCCGATCCCTGTACGTGATGAATGGTTGTATTCTGCACACAAAGGCAACGAACAGACTATAAATTTTGTTGCTAGAATCCTTGATTCCTAACAAAATTCCAGACTTACAAAATCTTCGTTCGGGAACGGAATCGAGCTGCGTTTTGTGCCTCGTGATCGTAGCGGTATGCTCAGTGTGAATAAGTGAAGAAAACACCAAAAAAAAATCAAGGAACGAACACATTATCGATCCAAATTTTTAATATCTATTCAAATTTCAAGTCACATGATCGTGGGCCAAAAACACGATCCATAGTTCGAAGTTGGTATCAAATCAATCGCCATGCTAAGCCCTACAAGAATACAATCATCTTATGATCAATCGGGCATCCGAACGACCCCGGATTAGCCATGCAAGAACTCACAAGTCCTAGGGCAACATTGGGACTGTTCTAGAATTCCACAACTTGGTAGGAAGGGGTAAATTTGTCATTTTGCACCCAATTTTATAAACTCTTTTAATCAAATTAATCTTAATTTCCATCAATTAGGGTTATTTTTTATCATCTACCCATGATTGGGGCAAACTTCTAGATATACGTACCATCATTGTACGTAAAAAAAAGAAGAAGAGGCAGACATATACACACACAAGAGAGAGTTTTCACTTAATACAAGTTTCTCTTTCTTACGATTGTGGTGTTACGCTTGAGAGAGAGGGTGAGGTGAGAGAAACATTCCACCAGTACCCCTAAGGTTGAGGTAAATCTTCTCTCTCTTCTTTTTCTTTTCTTCTTCTCTCTCCCTTCTCCCCTTTCTTCTCCCTCTTTATCGTCAGAGTCCTCGCAAAGGTCGTGCACAGTAGTGGCAGTATCGTGCATGCCTCTCCCTTTATCTCACAAGCCATGCATGCTGATAGAAGTACCATGCACGAGTCTTCTTCTCCTCTTTCTCATTTGTCTCTTTCTCTCGGTGTAGTCTGTAGACGGCGCTGCCCATCGCTGCCCACAAACATAGCTTTAGCATCTCGATGAAGTCCCTGGACGGTGAAGTGTGTTGCCACCTGGAGGAGTCTTCCTCTGCTACGTATCTAACATAGACGACAATACCTCTCGCAGCCCGCTAGCGGCCCTGGCAACACCCATTTCTGTCTGTGAGCTTCCTTTGTGTGTCCGGTGCCTGTCGCCATTCTCCTTGTGACCCACGCCTATCGCCGTGCGACTTAAGAGAAACCATCGCCGTTCGCCTCGTTAGGAGACAGCACCATCCACAAACGATGTGTCGCCTCCTCACGTTGTAAACCACGATGCTTATTGACATCTAAACTTGCCCCCTCTTTACCACCTCACCCTCTTCTCTTCACCCCTTTCTCTTCTCACTTGACTGAGATTCGGCTTAGATTAGCACCACCGCACCGACCTCAATTTTGAGTAGTATTGCCACCGTGCTGGTCCTGTGAACCATGTCAGTCTTACTATCACTCCGAGTTGGCAACTTTTGGCCGTCATGCTAGTCTCACCCCTCCGTCAAGTTCTCTTCTCCTTTCGATCTTTCGTCTAACCTTGCACTTCATCACCTTCTCCCATGAATGTGCATTACCCTAAGATAATGGTGGGTCCCTTCGACTCACATGTCTTACAAATTAACCCTAGAAGTGTGCAGAAAACAAAGGTTACAGGTCATGGGAGGCGATTCTGAACCTGCTCAAGCAACTTGGGGCCTTTTTTCGTGATCTAAGAGGGCGCCCACGTGAGCCAGCCCGAGTAAGTCTTGAACCCACTTAAAATTCCTTTCTCATTAGTTGGTATACCTGCCCTTGCTCTGGAGTAAGGTTTTGATAGAGCGATCTAAAATCTCGGGTCCACCAGAGACCCGAGACACGGGCCACCTGATCATCTAAATCTAGAGGACGAGATCGAGGCGCCTAACCAGCTTGGCGACTTCACTGGGGACTTACTGCCCCTTAGTCAGTTCGCTCTTGTTTGAACAATTTCCTTCTTTACTTTCTGTACCCATTTCTATGGCACCTCGGTTGTTCAACCTGTTCATCCGAGTTGGGGACTTCCCTATCCCTGGACTCTTAGCTGTCCCAGGGAAGCGAACGGCTCAAGCCTCCTTCCTTACTCTCCTCCTAAGTCGAGACTCATGGTCCGGCTCCTAGGTTCTTACCTGGGTTGGTGCGAGAGGGGATTTAAAGGTTCCGGCCTCTCCTCTTTCTCGCCTTGGTGGACTCTCCACCAAGGCCCCTTGCATGGCAGCACTTCTACTGCAGCACACCCTGCTACTAGCAAATCTTTTGCCAGTCATACTGTTGTGGTACACCAGAAGGCTACCCCATCCATCCAAATGAAAGGCAAGCAAATTGTCGTCGCTCCTGAGGTTCGCTGCTAAGCAAACCCCTTTGCTCCTTCACTACTCTGAGCCTCCACTCCCGGAGATCGGTACATAAAGGCGAAGGTCCTAAGGTCTTCACCTCTAGCACACCTTCAAAGGCTCATGGTCTATCCACTAGAGGCACACCTCAGGGCGACCCTCATGTTTGCTTGAGCTCGCATCCAGGACTAGGCCTTTTTAGGCCAAACCCTAAATGCGCCATGCATTCGATTTCCACAGCCCGGGGTAGCGCTAGCTCTATGCCACCTCGAGCATAGGAGGGTCGACCACTCCATCTTTCCTCGCGGCACATACAGTTTAACCTTATGAGCGACAAGCACCCTCCTCATCCCTCATAAACACGAGCTAGTGGGTCCTGACCTCGTCAGGTCGATCCCATTGACCGAGCCCGGGTTGACCCTCAGGTCGGATGGCTAACTCTAAAGGTGCACACGCACCATCTTCGTAGGTCCCTTCGAGATCATGACTCAGGCGGAGTCACGAGCTGAGCCCTCTTTCGTCTGTTGCTCTCCCCGTGCCAATCAAGCACCTCGAACCTTGATACTCAAAGGTCTTCCTTAAGGGTACCATCTTGAGCCAGCCATGGGTCATCTGAACACCCTGGCCTCACAAAGGAATTCGGAACAATGACTTGATGTCGGACAGACACCTCAAGCCTCCAAAACAAGAGCCTAAGCTGTGCTCCATCCTTAGGCCCCACTCCTTGCTCCAGCTCATAGACATGGCCCTAGCCTGTTCAAAGAAAACAGGGCAGTCCTGATCTCAGGCTTAGTTCTAGAATGAAGTTCACATCTGCCTCAAGATCAAGCAGAAGGGAGGCCCACCGATTCTGATCAGGGAAGCCTCCAAGGCAGTTGAAGTTGCCACCCCTGAGAACCTCCTACCTCGTAATCCTTTTTTTCCTCTTCAAACTTTGGATCTTGAGCAAGTCCAAGATTATTGTTCGGTGATCACCACCCAGAAGCCACAGTCCCAAGAACGTCAAGAACCAGTCCTCACAAGACCGACATACAAAGCCCGAGTCCAATCGAGGCAAGGTGAGCCCCTCTAGATTGACATGTCCGCTGCATCACCTGACTCTGACCTCCTGGAAGAAACGGTCAGTGTCATGGTGATTAATGACCCAAAAAACGCTCAAGAGGAGTGGATGAACAAGTTTGAGGAAATGATGCAAGCCATCCTAAGAAAGATGGAGCGCCTAGAGGCCTTCAGGGCCCCTTCTACGCCTGACTCCCCGGCCGGTGAGGACACAGCTACAAAGCAGACTGCCTCGTCAGTTTCCCAAGACAGCTCCTCTTCTTGTGGGGTCTCCCAAATCGACATAGATGCTATGGTGGCTCAGAGCCTCAAGAATAAGGTCTCAGGCATGCAGGAAGCGCCATTCTACCAAAATCCATATCCTTCGTACATTGACCAGGTGTCGTTTCCCCATGAACTACTAAAAAAGGGAAACTCCCCCTGTTCAATGGTACCACATCTCGTCACCAGCTTATGACCCACTTCTAAGTGGCCTGCCGGGAGACGGCAATTGATGGGCATCTTCTCCTTCGCTAGTTCATCGAAACTCTCGAAGGAACAGGCTTCCAGTGGTATGCATGGTTGCTGCTGAACTCGTTGAACACTGGTCATGAAATGGAGCAATTGTTCTACCAATGCTTCTACGAAGTCCAAAGGAACGTGGAAACCATCAAGCTCCTCACCTTGATGGAAGACCCCTGATAAGCCAGTTGACAAATTCATCATCTGATGGAGAGAGTTGGCGACCTTTCACGCCACTCCCATAATTGAGAAGGAAGTAGTCTAGACCTGCATAAAGAAAATGCTTCCTAAGATTGCCCTACATGTCAAGTCATCGAATCCACCCTCCATGTCAGAGCTCATCTCTAAGGCAGTTCGTATTGAGGGATTGTTCAAGCACCATGGCATCCCTCGACAACAACCCTCCTCTCGCCCCAATTGTCGGGGCAACCAAAAGGCAGTGATCAGCACTGCCATCCCCTTGACTAACATCAAAGGCTTGGCTCCTCAGACTCGCGATCACTCTAAGGCATAGATGCCTCCAGCCAAGGGTAAGCAACAGTCCTACAATGCGGTCTCGCCTCCTAAAAATAGTAAGCGGGATGACTACTGGACCTAGCACCAGAAAAAGGTTTACCCCTTTGACACAGAGTGGAGCCCTGCATTGCTCCAACTACTGTTAGCACAAAACATGATCCAACTGCCAAAGGTCACCACTGTAGAACCGTCGGGGTAGGAGACGAATCAGAAGTACTGTTTCTATCACAGGAGAGTGCCCCACCCCACTCACGACAACTATAAGCTCAACGAAACTATCAAAGCGCTTATCAACAAGGGTCAGATAAAGCTCGAAGAGTTGAAAAAGGCATTCGTGGCAGCTGAGGCACCTCACATAGTCTTGATCTAAGAGGACGATGGGGCACTCAATATTCTTCATGCATTTTTCTCTATAATGCTCGAAGAAGGGATCGCCTCCCCAAAGTTGACAAGAGCTCTAAGTTCCTGCCGCCTGGGATCAAGAACCTTTAGTGTACATACCATCAGATACGAGGCCACAACATCAGCGAGTGCACTAGTTTCCATAAACTCTTGCCAGTGCTAGGAAGTTCAAGGCGACCCTGTAGGACACCCTCAGGTCCCTCTCCCACCTGCACAAGGACCTCCTGAAACAATCCCAGGGAAGTGCCTATCAAGACCCTCTCCAGGGCCTCTTTGAAGTAATGCTCCACTAGGTCTCGTCACCCATAGGTCTGCCAAACACTCTAAGCATCTTCCCCGGGGCACTAAAAAACTATGGTGCCCCTTTCACCAAGTGTGGGGGCACAATCTCAATGAGCGCACTGGGTTCGAGGCCATAGTTGCCGAGAAATTCAAGCAAGGTCGCATCCACTATGCTATTCTTCCAGAACACGTCCAGGCCCTCGCTCCTGTTCAAGGAGAAGCCACGTTGCAAGCCTCTCATAAGTATGCATTAGACTCCTCAGAGGGTACAACCTCGTAGCCCTGGGAATTCTACCATGGGTGAAGTATGCTCAAGTCCTTGAGATGCGAGGTAGTCCATTGGGCTACTGCTGTTGGAAGGTACGTTTCATCAACATGAGGCCCCCACTCAATAAAGGCCTGGCAAGTATTGGAAATTTTGACAGTCTCAAAATTGCCTCAGAACTGGCCAGAATCTTCATGAGGTCTCTCAAAAGGGTCTTACCAAGTTTCATTCCATTCCGACAAGTCTAAGGTAGTGCAGATTGAGAAATAGTTTTGGGAGAATCAACCTTGGCACCCTGAAATAGACCTTTATAATTAGAGCTACATTTCTAGCATCTCAAATTGCTGTGGCACCATCACCATTGGATCAGGCATGGTTGAAAACCCCTAGGGGTCAAGTTTTATCCCAAACAGACACTCCAAGATGAAGTTATAGGTGAAAGAGGGAAACAAGAGGAGCCATACCCTACTCCTATGTGGCCACCCTACAACACTACACCATTAAAGGGACAATCACTATCAGTGAATTTTGATGCTCATATCTCGGCTGCCCCTCGTAGGATTGTGCTCAACTTTGGTTAACATGTTCGTCTAGTCAAGACGAGCGATTCGATATGTGACATGCCCCATGACGATAGCCAAGCACGAAAAAAAGCTAGAGAGAAGTTGCTCATCCTTGAAGAAAGTGCAAGAAATTCAGCAGCGTTGTGCCTCGCTCGTGAGCGGAGTGAGCTCGAGTAGTCAAACACTCTGCTTAAGAGCCTGATCGACGCGAGACCAATCCCACTGCAGGCGTAAGTTCTAGGGCCATCTTTGACCCGAATCCTATATATGATGAATGATCGAATTCTTCACATAAAGCCGACGAACAAACTTCAAATTCTGTCACCATAATCCTTGATTCCGGCCAAAATTCCAAACATGCAAACGCTTCATTCAGCCACGAAATCGAGCTACGTTTGGTGCCCCATGATCGTAGTGGCATGCTCAGTGTGATTTAGAGAAAAAAACACAGGAAAATGTCAAGGAATTCAGCGAACACACTATCGAGTCGAAGTTTCAAGATCTACTCAAAATTCAAGTCACATGATCATGCACAACATTACGATTCGTGGCTCGAAGTTGGTATCAAATTGATCGCCATGCCGAGCCCTACAAGAAAAAAATCATCTTATGATCAACCGAGCATCATAACGACCCAAAATCAGCCATGCAAGAACACACAGGTCCTAGGGCAACATAGGGACTGTTCTGGAATTTTATAACTTGTTAAGAATGGGCAAATCTATCATTTTTCACCCTATTTTCTAATTTCTTTTAAATCAATTTAATCTTAATTTCCAACAATTAGGGTACTTTTGATCATCCACCCATGTTTGGGGCACACTTCTATATATACGTACCACCATTGTATGTAGAAAATAGGAGAGAAGCAAACACCTACACACACAAGAGTGAGTTTCACTTAATACAAATTTCTCTTTCTTACACTTGAGAGAGAGAGTGAGGAGAGAGAAGCTTTTGACCAGTACCCCTAGGGTTGCAGTAAATCTTCTCCTTCTTCTTTTTCTTTTTCTTTTCTTCTTTTCTCTCTCTTCTCCCCTCTCTGGTCCCTCTTCTTCATCTGAGTCCCTTGCGGAGGCCTGCACGGCAGTGGCAGTGCTGTGCATGCCTCTCCCTTGGTTTCACAAGTTGAGTATGGAGATGGCAGTACCATGCGCGAGTCTCGCTCCCCTCCTTTTCATCTGTCTCTTTCTCTTAGTGAAGTCTGTAGACGGTGCTACCCATCTCCATCTATAAACGTAGCTTTGATGTCTCGGTGAAGAACCTAGACAGTGAAGTGTGTTGCCGCCTGCAGGAGTCTTCCTCTACTGTGCATGTAGCATAGACGACGATAGCTATCGCCACCTACTAGAGGCCCTGACAATACCCATCGCCATCTATGATATTCCTTCGTGCATCTGGTGCCTTTCGTTGTTCCCCTGCATCCCATGCCAATCGTCGTGCGACCTAGGAGAAACCATTGCCGTGCCTTGTCAAGAGCCAGCGCCATTCATAAGGGATGTGCTACCTCCTTGCATTGCCCACCGTGATGTCTATCAATGTCCGGCTTTCCCCTTCTCTTCACTATCTCGTTCTTTCCTCTCCACCTCTCTCTCTTCTCACTTAATTGGAGGTATGCCTAGCCTAAGGCCAACAAGTCGACCTTATTTTCGAGTAGTATTGTCGACATTCTAGTCCTTGAACCATGCCCGTCTTGCTATCGCTTCTTCTCGACAACTTTTGGTCGTCTTGCTAGTCTCGTACCTCCGTCAAGTTCTCTTCTCCTTTCTACCTTTCATCTAACGTTACACTTCATCGCCTTCTCCCATGAACGTGCATTACCCCAAGACAAGAGTGGGTCCTTTATGACCCACTAGTCTTACAAATTAACAGTAGAAGGGTTGTGTAGAAAATAAGATGATTACAGGTCAACGGAGGTGATTCCGAACCAGCTCAAGAAGCTGGGGGGGCCTTCTTCATGATCTAAGAGGGCATCCTCATGAGCCAGCCCGCGTAAGTCCCGAACACAAAAAAAATTCATCTATCATTAGTTGGTATACCTGCCCTTGCCTTCGAGCAAGGTTCTGAGAGAGCGATCTCAAGTCCCGGGTACACTAGAGACTCGAGACACATGCCTCCGATCACTTAGATCCGTAGAGCGAGATCGAGGAACCTAACCAACTGCCTCTCACCAGCTTGATAGGGTGGTTCAAACACCCCCTCAAGGATCCCGATGGAGACGGAGAACACCTAGGTCGGCCCACTGAAGGAATCATCTTCCTCAGCCACCAGTCGAGGAAGAATTTCTGAGGTTCCTTCCTTTGCTGCCGACCTTGCGGGACTTCATCCCAGGCACAGCTCACCTCATCTTATCGTCCAACCAAGTATACGGCCTTGAGTCGTCAACATCTCAAGAGTCGACCAAATGGATGATGATGTTAAGAGCACCCCACAATGGTCAAAGTCAGGGCACGACCTTAAATATCCCCTGCAAGCGTCCAACTCAGGCGACAACGTAAAAAGCTACTCGGAAAGTTCTAACCCTTCTTCTCCTTCCCTCTCCTCTATTTCTTCTACTGGTATCACTTGGCAATGGCCAGACTTCGACTCTCTAAACAGAGAGTTCAGAGACACTAGCCTCACAATACCGCAGCAAGAACTCCTCCGAGAAATGCTGGCCCAAGCGTCAGGATTCTCGACAGCCGCTGACTCCCTGACAACCCAAGTCAAAACTGAGCCATCACCGACCCATGAGGCCTGCCACATGATCCAAGTGCATGAGGAGTCACTCAGCTCTGGGCAAGTACCAAGTGAGGTCATGGAACCCTGACTTGGAGCCAACCCTTCTATCGCCTAGGGCAGTCAGAGATCAGTCCTCCCCTATATTATGCCGCTCTTAGAGACTAACAAGTCGAGATCATAGGTGGCTACACTCGAGATCAAAGAAAATCCTTGTAAATCCCCTGATGAGGAACTTTCGGAAGCTCTCGATGGGAAGAGGGCTGTTAGACCATGATGGATGAGCTTGAAGAGATCAACCTGGGAGATGAGGTTGACCCAAGGCCAACCTTCATCACAACAAAGATGTCCCTAGAAGAGAAAGAAGACTATATCTCTCTCCTTCGAGCAATCGGGATGTCTTTGCCTGGCATTATCATGAGATGCAGGGTTTAGACCTTTAGATTGCTATCCACCATCTCGTCATCAATCCTAGCATTAAACTCATGAAGCAGAGATCAATAAGGTTTTGGCCCAACCTCGAAATGCAGATTGATGTTGAGGTGAACTAGCTCAAGCAAGCTAGATTCATGCGTGAATTAAAATACCGGAGATGGTTGGCAAATGTTGTCTTAGTCAAGAAAAAGAACAGCCAAATCAGGCTCTGTATCGACTTTCGTTACATGAAGATCGAGCCAGTCAAAATCAAGGCAATTTAGGACATGCCACCGCCTACAACCCTCCATGAACTGCGGTCCCTCCAAGGAGAGCTCGCTTACTTCAAAGGTTAATTTCGAACCTCTTAGGGCGATGCAGACCCTTTTCACAGCTCCTAAAGAAGGATACTCCCTCCATATGGGATGAAGGGTGCCAAGATGTGCTCGAGGAGATCAAGCAATACTTGTTGAATCCACCTGTACTCTCTAAAGAAGGATACTCCTGCCCTTGACAAGTCACTCGAGACACTTCTGAAGCAGAACAACGTTGGAGGGAAAGAGACAACACTCTATTATCTCAGCCGTAGAATGCAAGGGGTCGAGAAGAACTTCCCTTCCACTGAAAAGATTTGCCTAGCCTTGATCTTTACGGTACAGAAGCTCTGCCATTACCTGCTCGGCCACGAGGTCGAGTTAATATCCAAGGCAGATCCGGTCAAGTTCCTTATGTCCCAGTCATGTTTGTCAGGACGTTTAGCCAAGTGAGCATTATTGTTAATGGAGTTTGACATCACGTATGTACCACAGAAGGCAGTTAAAGGTCAAGCCTTAGCTGACTTCCCTGCGGATCACCCATCTCCTCAAAAAATCCCTTGTCAAGCGATCTCCATGTAAAGAAGTTTTACGTACGGTGTTAACTTGGTCGTGGGAGATGTACTTTGACGGAGTGTTCTAGTCTGATAGAGGGGGAACCTGAGTTGTCCTTACTCCCAATGGAGGAATGATTCCTCTATCCTTATCACTTGCGGAGGCATTTTCTCCTAATGAAGTTGAGTATCAAGCCCTCATAATCGGACTGGAGATCGCTTAGGAGCTAAACCTGGAACACCTAAACATCTTTGGCGACTCTAAGCTGGTCATTCGGCAGCTTAAGGGGATCTATGACATAAGGATACTCTCAACCCATACCATGACACGGCCAAAACTTAAATGACCCAGTTCGATGACTTCTCCCTAACTCATATCCCTAGAAGGCTAAACTCGCAAGTTGATGTGCTCTCAAAGCTCGGCGCCACCATCTAATTGTCTTCATCAGAGCCCACTCCAGTCTGGATAACCGAATGGAGACATGTTGACTTGAGAACTGAAGTTGACACAGACGATGAAAGGGCTGTCTCCCCTGAGTGCTCGCCTTACCCATTCGGGGCACTCCTCGCGGCTAAGGATGTCCTCAAGGCGAAATAGGAAGTTTCCCAGGGAAAAGAAGCCAAAGCAAGGGAGTAGGAGGCTGAATTCTTCGACCCGATGTGTGAAGAGGTTGAACAAATAGAAGACTGGAGGGAGCCCATTGTGGACTTCGTAAAGCATGGAAGGCTACCTCAAGATCGACTGAAGAGAAAGAGCATACGATGGATGTCCACCAAGTACACCCTTTTTGTTGGGTATGTTCTCTTTCGTCGGTCATTTAACAGAATCCTCCTCAGATGCGTTGACGCACAAGAGGCAAGCAAACTACTCGAATAAGTACTCTCGGGCATCTGCAGGCTGCATCAATCCGGCCCCAAGCTCTATGAGGGCATACGCAGACTCAGCTATTACTGACCTTCCATGGTAGCTGATGTCCAAAACCATGCCAAAAGATGCCAGGTGTGCCAAATCCACTCAAGCCTCATTCATCAGCCCCCATATCCTCTCCATCCTACAATGACATCATGGCCCTTTTCTCAGTGGGGTATGGACATTATAGGATCCATTGACGCTCCTTCTGCCTCGGGTCATGCCTTCATCCTGGAGGTGACAGACTACTTTTCCAAATGAGCTGAAGCAATTCGTCTAAGACAGGTTTCTGGGACAGCTATGGATAACTTTGTGTGGTACCACATCATATACCGGTTTGAGGTCCCAGACTAAATAATTTTGACAATGGCCCCCAGTTCAAGAGCCAGCATGTTGACCACTTAGTCAACCAGTTCGGTTTTGAGTGGAAGTACTCGACTATGTACTACCCTTGAGCCAACGGGTTAGCCGAGGCATTCCACAAGACTTTGTGCAGGGTTCTCCGGAAGTCAGTGTCAAAGTCACAGAAGAACTGACACGACAAATTGCTTGAGGCTCTGTGGGCCTATCACACTATCACTTACAATGCTACAAACTCCACCCCTTAATCCTTGGTCTATGGGGGTGAGGTGATCCTACCCCTCGAAATTCAAATACCCTCACTCCATATTGCTAAACATCAGGGACTAAGTGAAGACAAGAGGGTCAGGCTCCATTACCATGAGCTGGATGCCCTTGATGAAAAAAGACTAGAGGCCCAACAGAACCGCAACCTCAATCAGCGAAGAATGAAGAGAGCCTTTGACAAGTCTGTCAAGGTTCGTTCATTCGCTCGTGGGGACCTAGTCTTAGCGTTCAAGAGACTGATCGTCATGCACGGGCGCCACAAAAGAAAGTTCGAACCTAAGTGGGAGGGTCCATTTGTAATCAAGAAGGTTACACAAAGTGGGGCCTATGTACTGACAAACTCTAATGGAGAAGAGGTGATACCCCTTATCAATGGGCGATATTTAAAGAAGTATTATCCCTAACATGGCATTAAAGCACGGTGTGTGCAACAAAATGATAGAAATGAAGATGAGAAACATCAAGCCAACTGAAAGGAAATTCATTTTTTTCACTGAACTAGAAAAAGTTGCAAGTTACAACCGAAGGCCCATTGTTAGGGAAGTTACAAAGCTCTTGCATATGAGGATAAGAGGACGGTTGCAAATCAAAGCCAGTGGCATTGCTCTTGCATCTGAGTATAAGAGGACGGTTACTGGTTAAGAGAAATGCCCTCCCCATAAAGAAGAAGCAAACCCAACAAAGAAATGCCTGCCCCATGAAGAAGTGGCAAAACCACTTGGAGAAGTTAGCCTCGGCCCCGCCAATGAGAATGGTTACAGGCCAATAAAAAAAGCTAACCACTTCTCAGCTTCAATTCATCTGAAAAGTATATCAAATATACAGGGTGGACTTCTCTGGCAAGGAACTGGCCTACGATGGAGAGCATACCCTGTTCACAGTGGATGCCCTTCTATAGAAAAGTATGGACTTCATAGTTCTGCTGGAAGACTTGGCTCCCAACACACAACAGTGGCAAGGCCTCCCCGTTTGCCATCACTTTTGACCTCCACAAGACATTGTCGTCAGAAGTCATCGCCATGTACCCAATGTCGCGTCCTATCGTCACCATGGGCAGGCTCACACCGTGCGAGACTATCACCGCAAGCCTCATATCCCCAAACGTGTCTATCACCACGTATGACCCAGGGACGTATGAAGGCGGCACCGTCTACGACTTAATGTCACTACTGACTTTGAAGCGCCCCACTTCCCAATGCTCCCAATTCTCGGGGGGTATTGACGCCTCTTCGGTTCCCCCAATGGTCACCCCTCACATATGGTCCACCTTCCTGTGACCTTTTGCCTTCCCCGTAATCCTTCAAGTATTCATCGGAAACACACCTCTAAGCCCCGGGAATCTCTGCTCGGCCCTGTTCTTTCCCATACTGGCATGGCTTCTCCCAGTCATAAACACCTTTGCCTAAAGGGAACCTTCCATCTGACCCTATTTTTCCCCTTTTTTGATGGCTGGAAATATTACTAAAAACACCAAAAAAAAAGCTTCCCACCTGTTGCTCTTTCTTGCAGTGAGCGAAAAACCATCGGAAATCCCCAAGAGACTTCCCTGAGTCCTCGAGGATTGCCCTTCGCCCTAGGTTTTCAACTTCAGCAGTTCACTACAGCTCAGGAAGCAGGTCAATAAAGCCTACAAAACAGTGGAAATTTTGATAGTATTAGAATTGCGCCATAATTTCTCAAGATCTTCATCAACACTCCAAAAGGCTACCTGCCTATTTCATCATGATCAGACATGTCTAAGGAAGTGAACACAAAGAAAAAATTTCGGACCCTCTAGCACCCTAAAATAGACCCCATAACTAGAACTATATTTTTGATACGTCAAATTGTTATGCGACCACTACTATTGGATTCGATACGATCGAAAACCTCTATGGGTCAAGTTTCAACTTAATTAGGCACTTTAGGATAAAGTTATGTCTAAAATACCGAAAAGGGCTCGACCACACGTTATTCATGTATGGCCACCCTGCACAAAAACACCATTAAAGGTGGTTGTTTTTACAGTCACGAGCAGTGACTTTTAAGGCCTATATCTCACTCAATCCAAGTTGAATCACTCTCAAATTTTGTGAGCATGTTCGTCTCATCATGGTGAGCGTTTCAATGTGTGGTACGGCCCTTGGTAATGCTCGAGCAAGGACAAAAACTAGAGAGAAGTTGCTGATCCGTGAAGAAAATTACAAAAAATTCAGCAGCAGCACGCCTCACTCGAGCTGCCAAATCATGCCGCACGCATACCTGATCGGCACAAATTCAATTGCATTATGTGCATGAGGTTCGTGGCTATCTCAGGTCCGTACCCTGCGTACGATGAACGATTGGATTTCACACATGGAGGCATCGAAGATCTGTAAAATTTGATCGTCAGATTTTAAGATTCCGGCCAAACACCCAAGATGATGAAATCTTCATCTACAAAATCGAGCTGCGTTTGTTGCAACGTGATCGTGACAGGATGCTTAGTGTGATTTAGCAACGAAGCTAAAGAAAAACATTAAGAAACGAGCGCACAATTGGTTCAAAGTTTTTCAAGATTCAAGCAAATTTCAAGTTTGATGATCATGGCTTAAAAACATGATTCATGGCTCGAAGTTGTTATCAAATTGATCACCATGACGAACCCCACAAGAAAATATTCATCTTTTGATCAAATGGATATCAGAACATCCGTGAATCAGGTATGGAAGATCATGCAAGTTCTCGGGTAGCAGCAGGATTGTTCTAAAATTCCACACATTGTTAGGCAGGGGAAAAACAGTCTTTTTTTAGCCATTTTTAGAATTTCTTTTAATTCAATTGAATTGTAATTATCTTCAATTCTAAGTAGTTTTTGTGTATCCACCCATGTTTGGGCCTAATTCTATATAAGCATGTAAAGCCAAATTGTAAAACACGACACAATCCCCTTGAGTTCATTCTTAAAGATTCAATAAAGACTTCAATTTTTCTTAAGTTCGTGGGTGCGTCTTGGAGAGAGAGAGAGGAGAGAGAAGAAAAGGGTCAAGGTAACTTTCTTTCTCCTCCTCTCTTTCTCTCTCCTCCAGCTACCAGACCAATCACCTACTAGCTTAGTCAATGTGCTGATCTCCCCACCTAGTCCAATTCTTTTCTCCCCCATCTTCCTTCTCTTATTCTTATGATTGTGCACACTTGTGTATGTTCACCAAAGAGGCAAGGTGAGGTCTATTGACCCACTTATCTTATAACATTTGCCATATAAGTGTGATTGAAGGTCCCTCACTTCCCATCTCCTCACTCTGTTAGAACCTCGGTCGAGGCACCCTGCATTGACAGCATGTCTATTGCCACACAAAGCATGCACCCAGCCACCGGCAGGTCACTTGTCGATCGTATTGCTGAGGTACGCGGGAAGGCTGCCCAGTCCCTCTCTGTAAAAGGAAAGCAATTTACCATTGCTTCTCTGGATCGTCATAAGTCTACCCTCCACATTTCTGCACTATTGGTCAATATCCCTAGAGGCTTAACACATTGAGTCCCTATTCCCAGAGGCTCGACACATAGAGGCAGAGGCCCTGTGGCCTTCACCTCTCACACACACTATAAGGCTCGTGGGTCACCCACCCGAGCCATACTTGGGGCAATTCTTATGTTACCTCTAGTCCGTGTTCAAACTCAGACCTCCCAAGGCCTGGTCCTGCACACGATGCTAGTCCTCCTACTCAGCACACACAAGTGCTCTTTATAAGTGGCAGGTCTCCACCGGCTCTCTTACAGACACCTGCTCGCAGTTCTCGACCTCCTTAGGCCAGATCACTTGCCCGAGCCCGGGCAAACCCTCGCCCTCGACTCAGACCTCCTCATGAGTCAGCCCTGCTCCTGCCTGCTCCTACTTCTTCGAGTAAGCATCTTCAGCCTTAGCATTCGAAGACCTTCCCCAAGAGTACCATCTTGAACCAGCCCCGTCATTTTAGTCGTGTCTCTAGAGCCCTCAAGAGTGCTTGGGGCAAAGACCTGATGGAAGATCGAGTTCTTCATCCTCTTAGGCCCACGATGACAGTTCCTGGCCTTCATCCATTTCTGCACCTTATGGAGACAACTCTCTCTTGTGTAAACAGAGCTGACCAGCCGCAGTCCCGATCACATTTTTGGGATGAGGTCCATCAAAGCCTCGAGTTAAGCATGATAGAGGTCTGCAAATTCTTATTAAGGAAGTGACCAAGGTGGTCGGGGCAACCAGCTCTGATAAACCTCTCCATCTGAATCCCTTCTACCATCTTCAAATGACGAAGCCTGAAGAAGAAGGCCATGAGCCTTGCACTGTGGTTAGTGTCATAGAAGATGACCCAGCCACTTAGCAGCCACGGTTCTAGCACCCACGAGAACCAGTCCTCATACGATTGGCTTACAGGAGTCGAGTCCAGTCGGGGCACACTCGCCCCCTACTGACTGATTCCATCAAGTTTGCAAGCCCTCAGCTGTAACTAATGCCGACCTCCATAGAGAAACAATAAGCGCAATGGTTGTATGCGAGCCTGACGACATGCAAGTACAGTGCATGAACAAATTTCAAGATATGGTGTGCATGATGATGGAAAATATCGATCGTATAGACGTCGCACGTCAATCAGTTAACCATGAGGTCAATTCCCATCACTAGGATAGTGCACCTCCAAGGCAGCCCCTGCCCTCTACCTCACAGGACATATCTGTCCCTCACACCATCTCTCAAACAAATATTGATGCTATGGTGACCCGTAGCTTAAAGAACAGACACATCCCGAGGATACAGGTTGTGACGCCTTATAAAAGGTTGTACCCTTCATACATCGACCAGGTCTCGTTTTCCTCAGATTACTAGAAACGGAAATTTCCTCTATTCAACGAAACCACATCCCCAAACCAATATAACGCCCACTTTCAGGCAACATGTCGAGAAAAAACGACTGATGGGAGACTCCTTCTCTGTCAGTTAGTTGAAACCCTTGACAGCCCAGCCTTTCAATGGTGTACTCGACTCCCTCCAAACTCAGTACATACATGAGAAGAGATGGAGGAACTGTTCTATTAGCGCTTCTATGAGATCGAGAGAGGGGTCCAAACTATTGAGCTTCTCACCCTGACTCAAGATCCCGATGAGCTCGTGGACCAGTTCATATCAAGATGGAGAAATTTGGCTGCTCGCCATCCCAATCCTATGCTTGAGAAGGAAGCAATCCAAGCTTGTGTACACAACATGCGATTTGAAATTGCTCTACAAGTCGAGGCCTCTAATCCAACTTCCATGTTAGAGCTGATCTCTAAATTAGCCTGCATAAAATGTTTTATCACGCAACCACGGCGGGTCATGACAATAGCCTGCAAGCTTTGGGAAAAACCAGGGCAATTGTAGCTCTCAGAATAACACACGGAGCAGCCAACATAATGGAGTAATCAGTGCAGCCGTCATGGTCACTGATCCAAACAATGCACAACAATGACAATGCCTCAAGTAGGCAAGCAACAACAGCCATACAATCGAGTAGCTCGCAGGTGAATCTTAATCGAGATGATTATTTCACCATACATAGGAACATGGTCTACCCCTTTGAGAAGGAATTGTTTCGTACACTGTTCCGGTCATTATTGGAACAAAATATGATTCGGCTTCCAGAAGGCAAGTTCCATGAGCAATCTGGCTTTGACACTCAGCCGAATTATTGCGCTTATCATAGAAGGATCAATCATCCAGCAGATGACTTCTATACGCTAAAAGATATTATCGAGGCTCAGAACTAGAAGGGTCAAACAAAGCTCAAAGACTTCAAGAAGGCCTTCAAGGCAGCAAAAGCCTCCCATGCAGTAGCCATCCAGGAAGAAGATGAAGCCCCTAGTATCCTTCATGCCTTCTTCGTTATAATGCCTCATGAATGCATAGTCACATCGATACCCGCAAGGAAACACCGATGCCTTGTTCAAGGGACTGAGGACCGTTGGTGCTCATATCACCAGATAAGAGGTCATTATCTGTGGGAATGCACCAGTTTCCATAACATAATCGTAAAGAAAATATGAGAATATCAGGAGTTTTATGACATTTCAGCAAGTGATTCCCTAGCCACTGCTCCATCAGTGTAAGAGGAGGACCTCCCAATAGAAGGCCTTCCTAACAATGATTCAGACTCTGCTGAACCCTTGGCTTCCCATCCATGGATAGTCCACCATGGGAGAAGCAGACTCAACTCCTTGAGGCAAGAAGCAGTTCGCCAAGCTAAGGCTGTTCGCAAGCCTAGCAAGATGAATCAAACACCACCTCAGAAGGCCAGAAGGAGACGGGCACCAAGGGTTGCTCTCTAGAGAAACAAGACCGTTCAATCGTTAATTGATTCGGAATTTCTCAGGCCCCTTTCCCCATTGACAACCTTACTGGATTATATCCCTAGCACGATCCTCCTTCCTTCTCATCAAGAGGACGTCCTTGCGCCATCTTCCACTCAGAGCACATCCAATGATGGTGATGACGTTAAAAGCACTCCCCAACGGTCTAAGAAAGGGAAAGACCTAAAAGAATCGTTGCACACGTCCGACCCTGGTGATGATGTAAAAAGCCGCCTATATCGGTCCGATGAGGGGAACGACCTTAAAAGTCCCCCACTTTTTGACCCTTCTCCTTCTTCTTCTTTTACTTCTCATCTTTCTTCTCTTATGTCTCCTGCAGGTACAACCTAGAAATGTTCGGACTTCGGGACTCTCAACAGAGAATTCGAAGGGATCAACATAAGCAGAACGCAACAAAAACGATTGAGAAAGGGCCTGGCACAGGCAGCAGGATTCTTAATAGTTGTTGATGCCCTGGCAGCCAAAGCCAAGGCAGAGCCACCTTCTTCAAAAAAGCACAAAAAGTCGAAGCCAAAGAAACCCCAGTGGCCCCCTGAGCCCCACTTTGAGCAGAGACTGAGATAATCAAAGGGGTAGAGCTTTTATTCCCAAGGATCTTGTCATATGGTGCAAATCTCAGGATCATCACCCAGCATGAGGTAGATGAATCTCAGATCGGGGAAGACGCTGCAACCTCCACCACAAAAGGCGGGCAACTTGAAGTTTTCTAATTCACCACTACCCCTTAATCCAAAGACTAATCTGTCTATCTTACAGCTCCCTGCGCTCCTTCCCAATCCCAAAACCTCAGACAATCCACCTATTCTCCAATTCCCTGGGACACCTCTGATCCCATATACTCAACCACTTCCAAAACCTCAAGCCTCCATCACCCGAACTAAGCCCACTGTGCAATTGAGTTAGCTGGCAGGCCAAAATAAACCTCTTCCACTCAAATCTTCTCCACAACCCAACATACCATCCAAACCAATGTCAGGACTAGGAACATAATGCCTTGATCAAGAAAAGGTGAAATATGATGTGATAGGGCATCTATGAAAGCTTCCATCTCTCCTCAATATCTACAGCGCCTTCATGCTCTCGAAGGATTATCGGATGGCTTTGGTTTAGGCTCTCTCTAATCCAAAAGGTCTACAAGACTGAAGTAGAACCTATTGAAGTGGACCCAACGAATTTAAAAGGATGTATGCTAATCAACTTTTCAGAGGATGATCTGCGGCTGGGAGAAAAGTTCATAATCTCCCTCTCTTTATCACTAACAAACTTCATGCATGCCCCATCAAGTGAATTATGTTAGATGGAAGGTCGGTAGTCAACCTTATTCTAAGGAGGATCCTTACTCGATTAGGGTCAGGGTCCGAAGATCTTACTTCGACCCACGTCACAATTCAAGAGTTTAACCAGTCAGGAGAGAAGCCAACTGGCACAGTTCGCCTTCATTTTAAGATCAGTGAACTGAACAATTACACCTAGTTTCATGTAACGGATACCGACACTTCCTACAACAGTCACCTCGGTCGGCCATGGCTCCATGACCAGGAGGTGGTTCCATCGATGTTGCACCAATGCTTCAAGTATAACCGTAGACGAGAGAGTCAAACTCTAGTATCAAGAGTTGGATTCCCTCGATGAAAAGAGGCTAGAGGCTCAACAAGACCTTAAACTTAACCAAGGGAGAATGAAGAGGGCTTTTGACAAGTCTCTCAAGGTCTGCTCATTCACCTGTGATGATATAATTCTAGTTGTCAAAAGGCCGATTGTTATACATGGGCATCGTATAGGGAAGTTTTAACCCAAATGGGAGGGTCCCTTTATAGTAAAAAGGGTCTCACCAAATGGAGCGTACATACTGGCACATCCTGATGGAGAGGAGGCGATGCCCCCTATCAACGGGCAATACCTAAAGAAGTACTATACGTGATGCATATTCAAGAAAAGAGACTCAATGCAAAGTAGACAAGAGAATCCAAACAAGGTCTAACTCTTTATTCCTGTAAAAACGAGTTACAATTTACAAGCCAAAAACCCTGTTATTAAGGAGGTTGCAAGTCTCTTGCAACTGAGGATACGAGGACAGTTACAAACCAAAATCTGTAGTTTCGCTCTTGCATCTGAGGATAAGAGGACAATTACAGGCCAAAAGCATTCCACTCCTCATGAAGAAGAAGCAAACCACTGAAGAACTGCTCTCCCTGAAGAAGCAAACCCACAAAAGAATTCCTCTCCTATAAGAAGAAAACCCACCAAAGAAGCATCCTCATCATGAAGAAGAGGCATAACCACTTAGAGAGTCAGCTCCAATTCATCTGAAGAGTGCCCCCATATGAGGACAGTTATAAGCCAAAAGAACTAGCCAACCACTTTCGAGTAAGCTTCAATTCATCTAATGAGTATACCAAAATTACAAAGCAGAATTCTCTAGCAAGGAACTGGCCAACGATGGAGAGCAAACCCTGTTCGCAATGGATGCCCTTCCACATAACATCATGGACTTCACTGTTGTGCTAAAGCACTTGGCTTTTAATACGCATCACAAGCAGGGCCTTACCACTGGTCACCACCCTTTGCCAACCCATGTCAGCGCCATCGCCAAGCGCAACAATTCCCACATGTAACTTACTGCCACATGCTGGCGGCACTGTGCACGTCATCACGTGCCACATGCACTAATGAGCACCGTATGAAGCCAACGCTGGCTGTTTCTTCCAAAGACCAGCGTCGACTGTGCTCCCAACTCCTAGTGTTAGCTGCCTTTCTTGAGGATCAGCACCAACCGTGCCAACGCTGGTTATGCTTCTAACCATCAACGCCAGTTGTCTCAGCACCAGCTGTGTCAACACCGGCTGTGTCAATGCCTGCTGTGTCAGTGCCAGCTATGTCAACACCGACAGAGTCAGTGCCAATTGTGCTTCTGTTAGTGTCGACTGCCTATCGTAAGTCAGCAATGGTCGTGTGCTTCATCGCGGCAGTTCACCTCCCGATTACTCCTTGTTTTCTCTGTCTCTTCACCTCCCGAGACTCCTCATTTTCAAGGCCTAACTCCCTTCGCCTCCGCAATGGTTGCACAATTTCCAAGTGCAACTCTTCACCTTTCCTACGATGGTCCACCTCCTACAATGGTTTGTTCCCTGTCTTTTCGATTTCTCACCAGATCTTCTCTTCCTCGTCGAAAAAATCTGGACGGCCACCAAAGACGCTGGAAAACCACCTAAGCCCCCAGAAAAACTCCCAAAGCATGCAGAAATTCCCACTACTGCACTTCCTGCTTCTCCAACCCACAAAATCATGGTCGGAGCTCTCCTGTTTCGCAAAACAATTCCCCGGACTCTATTTTCTTGCTCCTTTCCTGCAACTCCACCAATCCCCAGCAAACAATTCTGCTAGGCTTACCGAAACCTTCTCTGTAGGGCCTGTCAGAACACTTGATCTCTTGCCGAAATCCCCCTGCTTGAACGAGATTCCACCGAGAACCCTCTGCTCACTGTTAATTTTTTTTTTTTTTAAGTTTTTACCTTTGGTGAAAAGTTAGGAAAATAGGGTTTTACCCCCTTATATAGCCAACACTACCCTCAAACACTGCTCACAAACTGGGAATCCTAGCCGTGTCTAAGGAAAATCAAACGACGATGAGCTGGGTAGGGCTTTAACCTGAGGCCCAAGGAATTTCTCATCGCCGCCTATAAAATTCCAACAAACGGGCTGGACCGGTTTGACCCAAGGCCTGGGTAAAGTTTTATTTGCCGCCTCATCAATTTCCACGCAACATAGACCAGGACCGGGTCGGGCTCGAGTCATGCCTCAAATATCAATCCATACTCAGCACCAGCTACGTGGTCGAAGTGGCCTAATACCGACTGTGCTTCAACAACCACAGCGCCGGTTGTATGATCGAAAACTTAGCACTAGCTGTGTTAAAAGCATGTTTCATCCTCAGCACCGGCTGTGTTTTTAACAATCAAGCGCCGGTTATGTTTTTAACAATCTAGCACCGGCCGAGTGGTTAAGAAGTAGTGGTGGCAGTCCTCAGCACCCGATGAGTTTTTGAAGACTCATCGCTGACTGAGCACTCAGAAGAAATAATGGTTGCTGCACCTGATGTTGGTTGTCTTTTAAACAGCCAAGGCCGAACCCGTGTGTGTCCTATGGTATCCCCAGTAAGGTTGCACCTTAACTCTAACTTATTCAACCTAAGTTGATCAAAATCAAGTCATGACTTCTCCTCCCCAGTAGGAGAACCATACTCGTACTATAAGCTGTTAGCCCCAGTGGAGCTAGGGTCATTTTTGTTGCTGCAACCCCCAATGGTGCCTTACACTTATTTATTCTGTCCTCAAGGATATAAAAGACCCACATTTGTCTTCTAATCCCCAGTGAAGTACGATTCCATTCGCCATCCCTCGTTGGGCCACCATCTCCTCTGAGCCCTCTGCTTGTGAATCGCCTTAACCATGTTATCCCCAAGGAGTCGGATTGCCATCCACAGACTTATTCCCCATGGAGCTCCACCAACATGGTGACTCAAACAATGGTCTAATTACACGACCTTAAACCGCATGGTCCTAGTTGCATGACCTTAAACTGCATAACCATGGTCCGAACTATATGACCTTAAACTGTAGCAGAGGTCTAGTTGCATGACCTTACAAATGCATGGTCCTAGCTGCATGACTTTAAAACTGCATAGCTATAACCTAGTTGTATGACCTTAAAATTATACTGCACATCCTAGCTGCATGACGTTAAAAGGCTCAGCACCACAGTCCAGACTACAGGACCGTAAACTGTAGTGGCGGTCTAGTTGTACGACCTTAAACCGCATGGCCTTAGTTGCATGACTTTAAACTGCATAACCACGGTACAAGCTATATTACCCTAAACAATAGTGTGCATCTTGGCTTGGTTGCATTACGATAAACTTCTTTGCACAGGTCCCAGAGGTATGACCATAAACTCACCTCTGCGTACGTGCTCACACCTTTTTACTTATTTCTTCATGCACGTCTTCCTTAACCGACCCATGCATGTGCACCACCTCCCATGTGAGTCCATTCACTTCATCATCCTTCATTATTCCCCAGTGTGTCCCACCCATGCTTACAAAACGACGAACAATCCCACCACCTATACTCGTCGCAAGCTAGTGGGTCACCACATTCCACATTCCATCCAAACGTCATACATCTTTCATAAGTAGCCTCGTGCCATCTCCCCAAAATTGAGCTTAAACCACTATCATACTCACTTCATGGCCTCTACCAACTTCCATTCATCTCCATTATGATCCAGCTCTATGACCTTAAACTGTAGTGCACATCTTGGCTGCATGATGTTAAAAGGTTTTGCATAGGTCTTGAAGGCATGACCTTAAACACAGCTTCAGAAAAAAAAAAAATGAAATAATGGGCATGGTGTATACCTTATTGAGGGAACACCATGAGTAATAATGTCGGACGGGAATGGTCACAAAACCATGAGTAAAAGAGTTTCATGAGTAAAACCCAGGCACAGTGAAAACCCGAAAGGGCATCGTGAGAAAAAAGGGAAGAATAAGGGTGAATATGACCTTAAGGTCATGGGTAAAAGAGCCCCAAATAAAAAGCAGTTGTTGAGAACCGTCTCTACGGCACTGCTCTCAAAGTTCAAGTTAAAATCCACAAAGGACGCTTAGACCAATAAACAGGTTGATGCAGCAGTCGTCCTAACAAGCGGCTTCAGCCCTCACTCAAAAAACAAAAAAAACCATCGCTGGTGTTCTAATACCAGGGTTCAAAAATACGAGCTCTAAGGAAATGATTCTGATAACTTGAGTCCCGTTGCAAAAAGGACTAGAAGAACAGAATACTAACCAGACGGCAAGAGAATTTTCATGAAAAAGAGACTCATTCCTAGGAGGCTATGAAACACACACCCTGATGCTGAAGAAGCCCCGAGAAGGCTAAGTCAAACATGAATTTGGACATGCTATGTAATGTATTGCAAAGCAGTGGGTAGGGGTGGTTATAGCCAAAGCTGGTGGCGTTCGGACCAGAGGCTCAAACATAGGCTTACCCCCGCCCATGGAAACTCAAGCAACAGAGACCAGAACCGGGTCGGGCTTTGGCCCAATGCCAAAACACTAACCCGTACCTAACGCCGGCTGTGTTCTCAATGACCTAGCGCCGGCTATGTTCTTAATGGCCCAATGCCGACTGTGTTCTCAATAACCTAGATCCGGTTGTGTTCTCAATGACTCAGCATTGGTAGTGTTCTAAAAAACCTAGAGCTGACTGTGCTTTCAAAGACCCAGCACCAACTATGTTCTCAAGAATTAGCACCGGCTATGTTTTCAAGTTTATCGCCCCGTGTGTCGTCACTGCACAAGCTAGCGCCATGTGTGTTACCACTGCCCATGCTAGCACCACATGTGGTAGTGCTACAACCAATCAAGTCTTCCGCCACGTGCGTCCTACCACTATCCCTAGTGAAATAACACTTAGGCCATGACTTGTTATCCCCAGTGGAGTTGCACTGAGGCCATGAGATGTCATCCTCGATGGAGTCAGGAGCGGGCCACTATTCCTCATCCCTAGAAGGAGTCACACCCGTACTGTTGCCCATTATCCCCAGTGGAGTTAGGGTCGTTCTTACTTCTTTAATCCCCAGTGGGTGTGTCTCACACCAAACCATTGTTCCTCCATTATCTTATCCTTAAGGAGTCGGATTACCTTCCGTAAACCTATTCTCCCTAGACTCTCATCTTTCACCCCAGGGAGTCATACTTGTCCCCTAATCCCCAGTGAGGTCTGCTTCCGTTTGCCATCCCTCTTCGGGCTACCATTTCCATTTAAGCCCTTTGCTTGTGTATGGTCATAACCATTTTATCCTCAGGGAGTCGGATTGTCATCCACAAACCTATCACCTATGGAGCTTCACCTACATGGCGACCCACATAATGGTCTGTGTTACTTGACCTTAAACTACGCATCCATGGTCTAGATGCACGACAGTAAACTCCATGGTCCAAACTATACGACCTAAAACCTGTAGCGAAGGTCTAGCTGCATGACCTTAAACTGTATGGTCTTAGCTGCATGACTATAAATTTCATAGCCACGGTCCAAGCTATATGACCTTAAACCATAGTGCACATCCTGACCCCATGACGTTAAAAGGCTTAGCACCATGGTCCAAACTATATGACCTTAAACTATAGCGGAGGTCTAGTTGCACGACCTTAAAATATATGGTCCTAGTTGTATGACTCTAAAATTGCATAACCATGGTCCAAGCTATATGATCTTAAACAATAATGCACATCCTGACCGCATGATGATAAACTGTTTTGCATAAGTCCCGGAGGCATGACTTTAAACACACCCCCACACATGCGCACATGCCCTTTACATGCGTCTTCAGACACGTCTTCCCTAACCAACCCATCCATGTGCACATACCACCTTCATAATTCCCCAGTGAATCCCTTCATCACCATTCAATATTCCCAAATTAGTTTCACCTGTGCTCACAAAACAGCGAGCCATCCCACTATCCGAACTCGCCGTCAGCTAGTGGGTCACCACTTTTCACCCCATTCATACATCATCCATCTTTCACAGGTAGCCTTATACCATCTCCCTAGAGTGAGTCAAACCACCATCATACTCACTCTATAGCCTCCACAGACTGCCATTGATCACCACCACGGTCCATCTATATGACCATAAAAATTGTAGTGCATATCCTGGCCACATGACGTTAAAAGGCTTCTCCTAGGTTCCGAAAGCATGACCTAAAACACGCCCTCATAAAAGAAAAAAAAAAAAAAAGAATAACGGGCATCGTGTACACCTGGACAATGTAACATCATGAGTAAAAATGACGGACAGGCATATTCACGAAATCATGAGTAAAAGAGTTCTAAGAAAATAAAAATCGAGCACGGTGAAAACCCTGAAAGGGCACCGTGAGTAAAAATGGAAGAAAGGGTGGACGTAAAAAAACAGTCATGGGTAAAAGCGCCTCAAATAAAAGGAAGTTGGTGAAAACCATCTCAACGGCGCCACTTCTCAAGTCCAAGTGAAAATCCACAAAGGACTCTTGGACTAATAAGCAGGTTGATGCAGCGTTCGCCTCTATAAGAGGCTTCAGCCTAGATTCAAAGAGAAAAATTCCTAGTGTCACAATACTAGGACCCAAAAATATGAGCTTCAAGCAAGATTCCGACAGCCTGAGTCCATTCATAAAAAGGACTCGAAGGACAAAAGATTCACCAAGAAGGCAAGACTAGTCTACGAAGGAGAGAACCATTCCCACAAGGTCGCTAACACACTTCAAAGATGCTGAAAGTGCCCCAAGATAGCCAAGTCAACCAGACCTTCTGCCTGCTATGCACCAACAGGATTGAGCCCTCTGGGGATGCCTTGGATAAAGAAGAGATGTATCTTGCTTGTTGAAACTGCTAGCAGTGGGAAAGGGTTATACCCAAAGCCGGTCACCTCAATAAACTGAGGTACCCTGCTTATCAAGAACATTATGGTGCACCACGTAAATGGATGCCAACAAAAGGCCATTCAGCAAACCATCTAGAATAAACAACAAAACAAACAAACCCAAACTAAATGGAAAAAATGCCCTTCAGCATGACACTTGACTATAAGAAAGGCTTGATTCTGACCAACGAGGTCCATACAAAATCCTCAGCTGTCAGAATCATAAACAGCCCACGAGAGCGTGAGGACTTTGATAGGATCCCTAAAAAAAGTCTCTTCTCCCCCTAAGTCTCCACGGATGGACCTCTACATTGCATCCAAACATCTAAGCATCCTAGCTACAACATTGTGTGGATGTTCTCGACGTTCGCATGGTCCTGTGGCTAGGAAGAAAAAAGTAATAAAGCTGAATGAAATTTTTTTAGTGTTGTCCTTCACACTTCTCTAGAAGCACAACATTCGGTGAGGGAAGCTATTTGAACACATTTTTCAGCAATAAAGTCTCGACATATAGTGAATTCTTTACAGTCTCAGAATTGTCGAGAATGTGTCAAAATCTTCCTAATCACTCCAAAAGAGCACCAACCAATTCGTTGTAATTCGACAAGTCTACGACAACACAAACAAAGACAATTTCGAAAAAATCAGCCTTTAGCAGGCTAAAATGGACCCTGTAACTAGAACTCTATTTTTGGTACATCAAACAGTTGTGGGGCCATCGTCATTGGATCCGGCAGTCGAAAATCCCTATGGGTCAAGTTTCAGCTTCATCAAGCGATCTAGGATAAAGTTATGGGTAAAAGACCGAAAAGGGGTAGGCTACACACTATTCTTGTGCCCCCTTCCTGCACCAAATTACCAATAATGGTGACTCTTTTTATAATCATGAGTAGCAACTTCGAAGACTCGTGTTTCACTTATCTTGAGTTGGATCGCACTCAAATTTGGTGAGCGTTTTCATCTTGTCAAGACGAGTGTTTAGATATATGGCACGACCCGAGATGAAACCCGAATAGGGAGAAAAACTAGAGAGAAGTTAACGATTCGTGAATGTAGTTATAGAAAATTCAGCAGCGAAAAGCCTCGCTCTAGTGGCCATATCACGGCGCTCGGGCACCCAATCGACGTGAAACCAATTGCACTATGTATGTAAGGTCTGAGGCTATGTATGGTCCGAACATCACGTATGATGAACGATTGGATTTCACCGACAAAGCTAATAAAGTTGTTGTAGATTTCGGCCTCCAGATTTTCAAATTCTGGCAAAAAACACAAGACGACGAAATCTTTGTCCGGACATGAAATCGAGTTACGTTTGTTGAAACATGATTGTAGCGGCATGCTTAGTGCAATTCAGTGAAGAAACCAAAAGAAAAACATCAAGAAAAAAGCACACTATCGATCGGAAGTTTTCAAGATCTATACAAATTTCGAGTCGCATAATCGTGGCTTAAAAATGTGATTCATGGCTCGAAGTTGGTATCAAATCTATTGTCATGCCGAAATCGACAAGGAAGCAAACATCTTTCGGCTGAATGGATGCTGGAGCAACCCCGAATCATCCATGGGAGATCACGCAAGTTCTAAGGCAACAATAAGAACTATTTTAGAATTTCATGTATTGTTGGGCAGGGACAAAAAAATCCTTTTGCACTCTTTTTTAGAATTTATTTTCATTCAATTAAATTGTAATTATCATCAATTTAAAAATTTTTTGGGCGTACACTCATGTTTGGCCCCAATTCTATAAGTACATGCAAAACCTAATTGTAAAGGGTTCTTCCCTAGCTCCCTCATTCTTCAATTTCATGAATAAGAGTTGAGAATTTTACATTGAGATTGTGGGTGCATCATGGAGAGAGATAGAGGAAATAGAATAAAAATTTTGGTACCCTTTGGTTAAGGTAACTTTCTCTCTTCTCCTCTTATCTCTCTTTCTCTCTCCTCTCATCTCTCTTTCTCTCCTCTCATCTCTCTCTTTCTCTCTCCTCCTCTCATCTCTCTTTCTCCCTCTCGTTGCCTATCTCTTCCTTTTTTCTCTCTCTTTCTTGATCTTCTTTATTTAGTTTCCTTCTCTCTCTTTTATCTTTCCTTTCCTTCTTCACTTTCCTAGTCTCTCTCTTCCTCCTTTCTCCCTATTCTCTTCTCTCACTTCACCATTAATGCATGATTAAACCTATCTATGGGCTTGATGTTCGTCTCTCCCTAGAACATAAACGGTGATCCGGGCTTTAACCTGTGTGACAGGCCATGCCTCTGTCAAAGATCCCCTCTTCTTACTCTTCTGTTATGGACAACAAAAACTCATCACCGTCCATGTTTTCTCTCTCTTCTTACTCCTCTATCATGGACAGTAGAAGCTCGTTGCCGTCCATGTTTTCACTCTCTTCTTACCCGTCTATCATGGATGGTGGAAGCTCATCACCGTACATGTTTTCTCTCTTTTCTTATTCCTCTGTCATGGACGGTGGAAGCTCATCGTTGTCCATGTTTTCTCTCTCTTCTCTCCCTCATGTCATGGGTGGCAAAAGCTCATTGCCGCTCATTCCTCGATCATGGATGGCGAAAGATCAATGCCATCCATGTTTTCTCTCTCTTCTCTTTCTCATGTAATAGACGACGGAAACTTATCACCGTCCATGTTTTCTCTCTCTTGTTATTCCTCTGTCATGGACAGCATAGGCTCATCGCCATCCATGTTTTCTATCTCTTCTTAGTCCTCTGCCATGGACAGCAGAAGCTCATCACCATCCATATTTTCTTTCTCTTATTATTCCTCTATCATGGACGACGGAAGCTCATCGTCGTCCATGTTTTCTCTCTTGTTATTCCTCTGTCATGGATGGTAGAAGCGGATTGTCGTCCATGTTTTCTTTATCTTCTTATTCCTCTGTCATGGACAGTGGAAGCTCGTCGCTGTCCATGTTTTTTCTCCCTTCTTAATCTTTTGTCATGGACGGTGGAAGCTCATCGTCGTCCATGCTTTCTTTATCTTCTCTCTCATCAGTCATATACAACAGAAGCTCATTACCGTATATGTTTTCTTCTATCTTCTCTCCCCACAATCATGGACGGCGGAAGCTCATCACCGTCCATGTTCTCTTCTATAGTCTCTTTCCTTTGTCATGAACAGCAGAAGCACATCGTCGTCTATGCTTTCTTCTATTTTCTCTCTCCTCTGTTAGAGACAGCAGAAGCTCATCGTCATCCATGTTTTCCTCTATTCTCTATCTTCTGTCATGGATGGCGGAAACTCATCGTCGCTCACGTTCTTGTCCCTTTATTCCCCTCCTATCATGGATGGTGGAAGCTCATTGTCGTCCATGTTTCTCTTTCCTTTTCTCTCTTCGCTCTCTGTCTTCTTACTTCTTTATCCCTTCTTCCAACTTCTATTACATTTTGATTTTCTCTTCACTATCTCTTTCTTCTCTCTCTCCTTTCTTCTTTCCCTCTCTTTAGATCATGGGAGGCTAAGTCAAACATTGCCATGGTGGTCTCATCGTCTAACAGTATTGCCGTTGTGCCGATCTTAGTTACCAAGCCTGTCTTACTACCACGATAGGCTAGCCATTGTGCCAGGCTGGTCAGTGATCGTTCTGTCGTCTAATGGTATTATCATTGTGCTGGTCTAGTTACCATGCTCATCTTACTACCACACTGACCAATCACTTCCTGGCCTAGCTACTGTGTAAGTCTAGTCACCTAGTCAAATTCGTACCTTCCCCATTCCTCTATTTTATCTCTTTCTTCTTCTTTCATCTATCCTCTTACCGTTTTTCTTCTTTTGAATGTGCATTCCTATTTGCATTCACCCAAAGATAAGGTGGGAAATTAACCGCGTCTGTGTGATGGTAGAAACAAGAGAGTATAAGCTAAAGGAGATGATTTCGAACCAGCTGAAGGACTGAGGGCTTTCTTCGTAATCTAAGAGGGCGCTCACGCGGGCCAACCCAAGTAAGTCCCGAACCCATCATAAATTCCTCTCATCAGTTGATATATCTACCCTTATTTCCTAACAAGGTTCCTGAGATAGGGATCTCAAGTCTTGGGTTCTCTTTGAAACCCGACACGTTCCACCAGGTCATCCCAACTTGGAGGGCGAGATTGAGGCACCTAACCAAACGTACGAAAATTTTAATGCCAACAACCATTAGATTGAATTTCTCATTTACCATTAACATTGCGGAATATGAAACTTTGATAGCAGGGCTCGAGAATAGAAAATCTAGCAAATACAAGTGACTGGTGACTCCTTACTGATCATAAACCAAGTTCAGGGGATTTGGAAGGTGAAAGAAGAAAATCTCAAACCCTATCAAGAAAAAGGGGAAACGATGATGATCCCATATTTCAAGAAAATCACCTTTCAGTATGTAACTAGGAAAAATAATTGGTTCACTGACACCCTTGCGACCCTTGCTTCAATGGTTGATAGTCCTATAGAAATCACCACACTGCCATTCTACATCAGGAACAAACATGACCCTTCCCTACCATGGATCAAAAAAGAAATAGAGTAAGAAAATGAGAACGATAGGGAAGTGTCTCTCGTGGCTTTAGATGCACTAATTAAGGTAAAACCATGGTTCCACGAAGTTTTGTCCCTGTTGAAAGATGGGTTATACCCCGAAGGAGCCACTAAAAAGGATAAAGCGGCCCTTCGAAGGATTTTTATGGGATTCTTTGTAAGAGGTGATCTCCTATTCAAGAAATCCTTCGATGGCATCATCCTACGGTGTTTCAATCAGCCAGAAATCGATCAAGTACTGACAGAGTTAAACAATGAAGGAGGTCATTCTGAGGTAGCGGCCTTAGCTCAGAAAATCAAGCGCCAAGGCTATTACTGGACCACCATGGTCGAAGATTGCTGGAAGTTCGTCAAGAGGTGTCCCAAATGTCAACTTTATGTAGACCTCATCCATGCACCGTCCGTACCACTCAACTCAACACTGCCCGTATGGCCCTTTTCCATGTGGGTTCTTGATATCATCAGAATTATCTCACCAAAAGCCTCAACCAACCACCATTTTATATTAACAGTTACAGTGTACTTCACAAATGGGTAGAGGCATCATCACTTGTCAAATTGAAGAACATCATGTTGACCGTTTCATAAAGAACAACATTGTATTTCGATTCGGTGTTCTTGAGTCAATTATTACTGACAATGGATCCAACTTCAAAACTGAAAAGGTCACTAAGGTGTGCAAAAAGCTTGGGATAACGTAGAAATTCTCCACACCTTACTACCCTCAAGGAAACAATCAAGCAGAGGTCACAAACAAAGGACTTCTCAGGGTTGTAGACAGAATAATAGAAGGTGGGCACAAAAAGATAAATGATGTGTTATGGGCCTACTGGACAACTGAGAAGACTCTTTCTGGCATGACCCCATATTCATTGGTATACGGTGTGGAAGCAATGCTAGTCATTGAAGTTGAGATACCGTCTCTCCGAGTGCTTCCTCACAAATATTCAGATGAGAAATAAAAGATCAAAGCATGAATTGTTTCCCTCGTTACTTTGGATGAAAGACGACTATGAGCAACACAAATTATCGTTGCTTACCAGTGTAGAATCGATAGGGCATTCCAAAGAAAAGATGTTCCTCGACAATTCAAAGAAGGGGATATGGTACTCAAGAAAATCTTCTACACTCCTGTAAATACTAGACAAGCAGACCCTGAGGACAAAGACTCCTCCCAAACCCTTTAGGTTCCCATCAGAACCAACTCAGAAAGATGTGGGAGGGCGACATGGATGGAAAACCGAAGTTACTTCAAGGAACCCAGGAAGAACATCGAGACTTCTCCAAGATGGAAGCCCGGCAAGAATCCAAATAACTCTTCATGGACCCGCAAAGCACAAGATGAAAGCTCCAAAAGTACAAGGACAACTTCGAGACTTTTGAGTTCTCACGATCCTACAAAGGAATCCTTTCATCATCTTCAGGTAAAACATAATAAAGAAAATTACCACTGAAGGGGTGGGAAAATTGTAAGGCCCATCCCTTTTGAAAATGCTTTTCAATTTAATTGTTAAAACTGTCCATTTCGAAACCCTTTTAGAGAGGACCTCCTCCATCACTACAAGAGGTTAAACTGTTAGTCATCTGGCCTCATTCTCAAAGCCAACTTCCTACGCCTGTTATGAAGGCTTGAAACTAGTCAGGCACTCCATGGTTGTATGACTATAACGGTCAACTACCATATATCGAAGATGGGTGAACCTCACTGATGATGACATTTGCTAGTTTGGGAGCACTATCTCTCTCAGCTAGATCCCCTGAGGCAAAATAAGGCAAGCTCATCCCTGTGTGTGTGTATGACAGTCTGATAGCTAGAAATTCGAGACAAAAACCCTACAACTAGGGGACTAAATATGTAGGAATTCAATTTGAAAAGTGTGTGCAAAGAAAGTGTTCCACTTTAGTTCAATGAATCAATTGCACACATACAAGTTGAACAAGGACCCCCCAACATGGGAAATAAAAAAAAATATAGGGGAGTTCACAATCCCATAAGATCAATCAAAATGGGAAACTAAATTTTAGGTATCTCAAAACTCTGATTTCAGTCATTCATTAAAATGGGCTTATTACAGGCGTTCACGCCATCAAGCTTGGGCCAATGACCGAAATTCCTACTGTCCCATTAGTCTTCAATAAAATGAAAGAAGTACTGAAAATGATCACAAGATCAACTTATTCATGCCAAGGAAAAGAACAAAGAAAAACGCTTTAGCTATTCAATCTTCGGCTTTGGATCAACATCTTTCTCCTTGAGTTCGGCCACGAAGGTCGCCTATCGACCCAATTCAACTTCAGCATCTTCCAAATTGATGCCAAAAACATCCTCATTCGATTTGAATTTGACGAAGAGGCATCATCTTCTCAAGAAGACACAAGATCCCGATCAGGAATAGAAGATTCATCACGATTTCTCGAAGCCTTGGGACAGTGAAAGAGGGCAGACACGTTCCCACCAAAAATCATAGTTGGAACTGATTGTGGGCTTGTCTTGCTTGATCAACCCCTCACTAGAAGTAGACTTCTTCCCCTTCCATGATAAACCCGCCTTGACCATAAGGGTAGAAGAGTGTTGTTGAAGAGGAAAAATAAGACGACGATCAACCGATTCCCCAAGAGAAGTATAATGCTGAATATCGTGAAACTGGCGAAGTACCCTTTGAGGGACATACCCCTTTGTGAAGTATTGTCCCGTCAGAGTAAGACTTAAACATCCTATAGTCGGTAGAAACAGGGGCACATTCTCAATACCCCTGATCACCTAATCAAAGGACAACAACTTGTCTAAAACCCGATGATAATAATTGATATCTCGAGGTCAGGTGGTATCATTGACATACGCCAATCCCAGAGCAGTAGATACAACCATCGTTGATCGAGGAGGATGGACAATGGCAATGTGTCCATAGGCCCAAATCTGTAGAAAAACATACGCCAAAATCACCCCAACGGGTCATAAGACAGAAGCTCAAAACCTCGCAACTATCTGGGGTAAGTTGACCAGGTGACACTACTGGTGTTGCCCAGCCAATGTTGGTGACACCTCCAGTTTCAGTGTCACCCATCTAAGATCCTCCTGGATCTAGCCGAGCTTTTTCCAATAAATTTCTATGACAAAACTATGGGATCCAGGGGCCAAAACAAGAAAAAAAATTGAGTTTCAGGGGAAAAAATAAAGAAAAGATTGAGTTAAAAAATATACCTACAAAATAAGGATACTACCCTCAATGAATCGATCACCTTGGGTGACCCCGTCATGAAGACCCCGTTTATGCCTGCCAACATGGACGAAGCAATGGTGTAACCCGTTCCCTCCCAAAAGGCATGGGCTAAAGGAACAAGAGAACTACGAACTATCTTATGGCCACTCAAAAAAAGAATGGAGCCCAACATCACAAAAAGGAAAATACGCATCTGTTTGGTGGCTCGAGATTGCTCCTGATTCCAGACCAGCAACTCCATATCGACCCACTGACCGTGTGAAGAATAAGCAGCCCCCAACAGTTGCGCACCCATGATGGAATGAGCGTCAGTTGCAGTAGAAGGTTGATACGCAATCCAAGTGAAGCTCAAGCAAGAAATCCTGGCAATTTCCTCCAAAGTTGGTGTTTTCTCGCCCGTAGGAAGGAAGAAGGTGTTTGTCTGATAGTTGAACCTCAACGGAAAGTTCACATGACAAGAGGCCATGTTCAAGATGCTCATCATTGACACTGAAGCCATAAAAGCCATGAGCTAGAGGCACTACCGAGTGGAAAGAAACCAATCCCTAAACCATGGCCCGATGATAGGGAAGACATCGACACGTTGAGGGACTTCACCCGATCGAAGGCCCTGCAAGATATGGGAGGGCAGACCTTCAAGGAAGTGCCTAACCATAGAAAACAATGGAAGAACCTCCTCCTCTCCTACATTATCAGCCCGCTCAGAAACCTTCCCTTTGCCCTTGGAAATCACAGTATCCTTCCTACGAGCCATGAAAGCCTAAGCGTTAGAGCAAGAAAAACCAGTAAGATCAGAGGGAAGATGATGAAGAAGGAAGAAGATGAACATGGGAGGAAGAAAGAAGAGATTGAAGGATGAAAGAAGAATGGGAAGGAGGGGGATTTTATGGAAAATAAGAAATCCCACCCAAAACTCATCTTGCAGGTTTCCACTTTAGCCAATAGAAGGTCTGGGTAACGCCAAAACCTTCCAAAACAAAAAAATTTACTTTTGGAGGTCGGTGGTCTGGGCAACACACCTGGTGTCACCCAACTCCATACCCAAGCTGGGCGACACCCACAAACATTTTGAAAAAACCCCTCCCTCATCCCAGCATTTCCATAAACAAACAAAAAAAATAAAAGAAAAAGAAAAATTGAAGTAAGCAACACGCCTAGTGTCTCCCAGCCTGTGAGGGCGACACTACTCGTGTCGCCCAAATATGTTTTTCCAAAACCTTTTTTTTTAATTCCCCAACTTTCCATTAACAAAATAAATAATTTGTTTGAAGTGGGCGACATGCCAAATGTCACCCAGCCTGTGAGGGAGACACAACTGGTGTCGCCCAAATCTTTTTTGCTAAAAACCTTTTTTTTAATTCCCCAACTTTTCATAAAAAATAATTTTTTTTTTTTTTTTTTTAAATGAGTGACACGCTTAGTGTCACCTAGCCTGTGAGGGTGACACTACTATGGTGTCGGCCAAATATTTTTTGCCAAAACCTTTTTTTTTAATTCCCCATCTTTCACAAATAATAAAATTATATGGGCGACACGCCTAGTGTCACCCAACCTGTGAAGGCGACACCACACGTGGCACTCGGGCGACACTACTAGGTCGCCTAATTATTTTTTACAAAAACTAATTTTTTTTTTAGTCCCTAGCAAACGTTTCCAAATAAATAAATACATAAAATCTGGGGGTGTGGGAAACCAACCGTGTCGCCCAGACTCATGACGACACCACTAGTGCCGCCCGGACGACACCACTAGTGTCGCACAAAAAGATTTTTCTATTTTTGAGGTCTACCAGGTATCAATTTTCGTTCCAGCATGAGTTTTATGACTTTTTTTAAAAAATTTTAATTAATTTTCAAAACATTTGCAAACGCTCCTCAGTGGCACGAGCCTAAACTACCAACAAATTTTCCAAAAATAAAAAATTCAAAAAATTCAAAAAGAAGATGCTCCTCGGTGGCAAGAGCCTAACATGTCCAATTAACATCAAACCGGTGCGACGTAAAAGAGCTGAGACAGGGAAAACGTCAAACTCGTGCAATGTAAAAGTGTCAAGACAGGAAAAAGCGTCAAACTCATGAGATGTAAAAGAGTCGAGACAAGAAAAAAGTCAAACTCGTGCGACGTAAAAGAGTCGAGACAAGTGTCGTCTAGCCCCGTATGACGCAAAAGGTCAGGTGTATCCAGTTCAACATGAAACTCGTGCGATGTAGAAGAGACGAGATAGGAAAAATGTCAAACTCCTACGACGTAAAACAGCCGATACAAGGTCGGGTGTATTCAGCTCAATGTCAAACTCGTGCAATGTAAAAGTGCTAAGACAGGTACCATCTAGACGCGTATGACGTGAAAGGTCGGGTGTATGTAGTTCAACATCAAAATCATGCGACGTAAAGAAGCCTAGATAGGTATCGTCTAGCCCCATATGACGTGAAAGGTCAGGTGTATCCAGTTCAACGTCAAACTCGTGCAACGTAAAAGAGCAGAGGTAGGTAGCATCTAACCTCGTATAATGTAAAAGGTCGGGTGTATTATGTCTAGCCCCGTATGATGTAAAAGGGTCGAGCATATTTCGTCTAGCCCCGTATGATGTAAAAGGGTCGGGTGTATTCCGTCTATCCCCGTATAATGTAAAAGGGTGGAGTGTATTGTCCATCATTGCATGACACTAAAATGCTTAGAGGTCTCTGTGGTTGCAGGAGTTAAAACTGTTAAACAACCTTGTTTTTCAAAATATCTTTCTCTTTCCAAAATTTTCTCTATATGTCTTGTGTTTTCAAAACCTTTAATTTCTTTGTTAAAATCATAACTTGTCCTTGCTCGAGGTTATTTCAAATCCCCCTCTACTTTCAAAAATTCTAAAAAGTCTTCTAAATGAAGGGGCTTGGACACCCGTATATGTTGATTACCGCGTTGCCACGATTACTGCGTTGTTGCCTCGTATCACTCTTCAGAATCGGCCAGACAAGTCTCTTCCTATAGAATGCCTTTTCTTATAGACAGCCTTAGGAAACCCTAAGGAAGTCAAAGAAGATGTAAGGGTTAAAAAATTTTACATTTTTAAAGCCTGAAAGTTAAGTGGCATGGCCAGAAAATCAAACTCGAGTTTCAAGCTTGTGTAACTCATCGACATCGCACATTGAAAATCCTAGGAGGAAAATGCCCTAGGTAGGTGACCTTGATGAGCACAATGACTTGGAGGGATTAGTTGGTGCGCCCTCTGACCACATGACAACAGGAAGAAATTTAAAATGTCTGCATTATCTTTGACGTTCACCTGCCCCTCGAAGGATAGGGAATGCCAAAGTGTCTACTTCTTTGCCACTCACCTGTCCCTCGAAGGACAGGAACTGCCAAAGAGGGACAATTGTAGACACCCCATTTTAAATCTGGCAAATTCTATGGTTTCTTGACCCTTTAAGACCACATTATCCTAGTAAAACCAAAATCCATAGTCCACACAGCCTACCCTTTGACTCGAACCAATCTGCCTACTTGGGACCCTGCAGAAGTCTTGTTTTGACCTTGAATCATATAGATGTCCTCTTTTACCAAAATAATCATTAAAAATAGTAAAAAAGTCCTTTTTGACCCAAATTTTCTCTAAGAGCTTCACAAGAGACTTGGGACACACTCAAAGTGAAAAATTAATTTGGAAAACTTTTGGTTAGGGGGCCAGCATAGACTGGGCAACACGAGTGGTGTAGGCCAGACTTGGGTCACTACCAATGTCGCCCAGTCCTTTTTGGTTGAAATGTGAAATTTCCTTCTGCTGTTGATTTTCTTACCTTTTTTGAAGATTTTTTCTACTCTTATTAGGACTACGCTTGGTGTGTCACTCAGAACTGGATCCTCAAAATTGGTACTTTCAGCTGGAGGAACTGTTGGTTATGGAAAGATTCCCTTCCCAATAGATCGTTGGCCTTTATAACCTTTTTTTCGTGGCCACTTGAGAAGAGACTAGATTCAAAGTACAAAGAGACTTCCTCATAGTGAAAAACCCTAACTTTGAACCCTAAGCTTGAAAACCCTTAACCTTAGATCTATAGAGCACAACAACCCTAGTTCTAAAACCAGCTCCAGAGCACAACAATCCTTTTACACCAGAGATTTGCAGGTCAACATTCGAATTAGAGAGGCAAAGAGCACACTAGTTTTGATATGGGTGAGCCCTCGAAGGCTCGAGAATCCCAGGCCATCTGGGCTGGTTTGGTACTATTTTGATCTTATTTTTATTTTATTTATATGTTCATTGCTTGAAAATTGCGTTTTATGTTTCGGATCGTGCTAGCTATACCACAGATCTGAAAGTGGATATGCTCTTTTCTTGGCAGATATGGCCTCAGATATGAATTCGATTTGTCCCGCTTTCTCTACCACATATTTTCATCAGTTTAAGGTGTCAATATTCGAGAGATCTTTGACTGAATATCTGTCCGATTTTTATCGTAAACAAGTATGAAAGACGAAAAATAACTAGCACGAGAAGCTTCCTGAAGCGTTGTGGGCCTATCGCAGTACCACATGAAATGCCACCGATTCCACTCCTTATTCTCTAGTCTACGGGGGTGAAGCAGTCTTGCCCCTTGAGATTCAACTTCCCTCGCTATGTGTCGCCATACATCAAGGACTGACCGAAGACGAGAGAGTCAAGCTTCATTATCAAGAGTTAGATGCACTCGATGAAAAGAGGTTAGAAGCTCAGCAGAATCTCGAACTCAACCAGGGGAGAATGAAGAGGACCTTTAACAAGTCAGTCAAGGTCCGATAAATCGCTTGTGAAGATCTGCTTCTAGCAATCAAAAGGTCGATCATTATGCATGGGTGGTGCAAAGGGAAGTTTGAACTCAAGTGGAAAGGCCCCTTCCTAGTGAAGAAAGTCTCACCAAATGGGGCTTGCATACTAGCACATCTTGATGGAGAGGAGGCGATGCCCCCCATCAATGAGCGATACTTAAAGAAGTATTATCCTTGATAAGCTCTCGAAAGACCCAATACGTGTCCAAAAGGAAGTAAGGATAAAAAGCAGGCAAAAGGAAGGGAAAGAAAAGAAGCAAGACAGTTCAAATAAAGTTTAACTCTTTTTATTGCATTAGAAGGAATTACAAGTAAAAAAGCCCATTATTAGAGAGATTAGAAATCTATCATGCAGCTGCACCAGAGCGCTGCTCTTGCATTTGAGGAAAAGAGGACAGTTACAAGCCAAAAAGTTGCTTTCACATATGAAGAAAAGAGAGTAGTTGCCCCAGCGCTGCTCTTGCATCTGAAGAAAAGAGGACGGTTACATGTCAAAAAGTTGCTCCCACATCAGAGGAAGATAGAAGGGTTTTAGATCGAGTATATCAAATATACAAAGCAGACTCTTCTGGCAAGGAACTGACTTATGATCTAAGGCACACCCTCTTCACAATAAACACCCTTCCACAGAACAACATGGAGTTCCAATAGACTCTCGAAAGTTAACGGACGTTAGCTAGTAGACCCTTGCTACAACTTGTACCCCTTTCCCTTTCTTCAGTACTCTAAAACTAGCGCCAAAATCCCTATGTTAACTGGCAGACTACTTGCTTCCCTCAACTCCGACAGCAGCGAGCCCCAAAAATCCCTTGTGTTCCCTGTGTAACCCTGTCGGTGCTCTCTTTACCCAACCGAAGCTTTCCCTTTCTTGCTAGAGTTCTCGCTGAATTTCCAGCAGCCCTCACATGCGTTCTAGCTGGAGTGCTCACCGAGCAGTCTCTCTCCTTATCTCTACTAAAATTCCTCAATCGTTTTACCTTTGGTAAAATGGTAAAATGAGATTTACCACCCTTATATAGATGATGCTTCCCCAAAGTGCCCCGAATAAATTGGAAATGCCAGACAGGTCCCCACAGGTCCGAAGCCCAAACAGAGGTTCACCACCACCCATGTAGCACCAGGCATCAAACCGACCGGGTCGGGCTCAGGCCCGAAGCTCGAACACAAGTCACCGTTGCCTAGGTACCATGGATCAAGACCGGGTCGGGCCCCAGCTCGAGGCCCGAACCGAATGTCGTCTGTGAGCCCTCTGCTTGTGTACGGCCTCAACCACTTTATCGCCATGGAGTCGGATTGCCATTCCCCCATGAAGCTTCACCTACATGGCCGCCCACACAATGGTCAAAATGCACAACCCTTGTCACACCCCAAGAATTTACAATATTGATATTCCTGAGATGTGACAGACAAAACATATATACATCTATTGATAGGACAAATTTACAGTGGCGAGGTCTTACATAGTAAATAAAGAAAGCTAGCACAACAACAGTATCTTCCAAGGTTGATCTTGACTAGCACTCAAAATGGATCCGTAGTTATCCTGAAAAAATGTTTACCATAGTTTGATGAGTTTGGCTACTCAGTAAGTGATCATCATAATCCTAAAAATAATCATGATTGAAAGATATCAATATTTTTTTCAAAATGAGATCTATTAACAGAAATGCATCAACAGTTTCACTTTCAATAAATGCATAATTAAGTATAATCCGAGTAATTGAAATGCTTATAACACTTTTAACAGCAGTACATAATTCAAAGGATTTCACAAAATACCCTACTGGCGTCCCAAGTAGGTCACCTATATACCCCATCAGCGTCCTGATGGGTCCACTTAATCCTTATCGGCGTCCCAGATAGGTCCACTTAATCCCTGTAGGTCCACTTACCTCACCGGCGTACCGGATGAGTCCACTTAATCCCTACCGGTGTCCCAGATAGGTCTACTTATACCTCACCGGCGAACCGGATGAATCCACTTGCATACTTAAATTATTTCTAAATCTCTTTAAACATTCGAAAGCAGCAATATCATGTACTCAACATATCACTGAAATCATTAATATGAATTTCACTTAAACCATTAATAACAGTCACTCTCTATAACATTTCAAAAATAACCAATCAAATATTTTGGGCTCAAATTTAGAAAGGTAGCAGTTTGTAAAGGCATTCTAGCATAATTGCCAAATTAATATGTATAGAAAAACTCTTATAGAAATTCAAGAATACAAAATTATCACAATTTTCAATCCACAAATAAACATTTCACAACAATACTATAATCAATTGCAAAAATGTCAATTTTTAAATAATAAGGCAGTCATTTGCACATGAATTTTACAATGTCTAAATATTCAAAACAGTAGAAAGAAATATCACAATTTTACTAAAAGCAGAAATATCACATTTATTTTTAACAATAGACAAGAAAAATAAATAAATTTATTTTTCTAATTTATAGCATTCAAAATTTCTAACATAGATAAAATATCACAATTTTTATTAAAAAGATTATTTTTCAAGATAATGAGGTCGTGTGCGCATAAAATTTATCGTGCCTAAAATTCATGATAATAAGCAGAAATAATTATTTCATTTTATTTTTAAAAAGAATGGATTATTTTTCGAGACAATGAGGTCACTTACACATAAAACTGATAAAATAAAGATCTTAGACGGAAATATCACTATTTATTAAAAATAGACTAATTTTCGGGAAGATGATGTCACTTACACACAAACTTATAAAATAAAGATCCTGGACGGAAATATCACTATTTATTAAAAACAGACTATTTTTCAAAAAGACGATGTCACGTACCCACAAATATTTGAGAGGGAACTTCGATAAAATTCGGCTAGAGAGAGAGATCTCAAAATTTTCTAGGGTAGGAGTGCTCACCTCCCCTATTTAAATTCTTAGAACGTATTATTATAATATTTTATTAAGCTCTACCTCAGACCTGAGGTGTCGCGTTAAGCGTCTGCTTTTAACATACGAAAACCACGTCCGCTAAAGGACGTTGCCAGCTACAAGCAGCAACTGCAAAGGCTGCAAACAAAAGCAGCAGCAAAAGTTTTAAACCAAGTAAAAGTTTTTGAAAATAGTGATGGTCCCCAAGGACCATCATACTCAAACAGATTAAAAGCATCTTTTCTCCTTTTTTTTCTTTTTTTTTTTTTTTTTTTTTTTTTGAAATTTTAGGATTGTTACATTCTTCCCCCCTTAAAAAAATTTAGTCCTCTAAATTTGTGTACCTGATTACTGAAAAAGATAGGGGTATTTTTCTCTGATTTCGTCTTCTCGTTCCCAAGTCGACTCTTCTCTTGAATGGTACTGCCATAATACAAGGACCAAAGGAATCTCCTTGTTACGCAATACTTGCACCCTTCTATCCAGTATCAAAATTGGCTGCTCAATGAAGGATAGGTCCTTCCTGATTGGTAAAGGTTCATATTTTAAGATATGGGATGGGTCGGGCTAATATTTTCGTAGTGAAAATACATGAAAGACATTATGGACATTTGCCAATTCGGGTGGTAAGGCAAGTCTATAAGCGACACCTCCGATTCTTTCCAGGATTTCAAATGGTCCGATGTAACGTGGGCTCAACTTTCCTTTCTTGTCGAATCTCATAATGCCCTTTATTGGTGAGATTTTTAGGAAAACTCGATCACTTTCCTCAAATTCAAGATCTCTCCTTCGGTTATTGGCATAACTCTTTTGCCGACACTGAGCTGTCCTGAGCCTTTCACGAATTAATGCTATTTTATCTGTGGTTATCTGGACAATTTCTGGCTCCAAAAGCTTTCTTTCACCAACCTCGTCCCAACATATGGGTGACCTGCATTTCCTTCCATACAGGGCTTCATATGGTGCCCTGAATACTGGCTTGGAAGCTATTATTATAAGCAAACTCAATCAGGGGTAAATGGTCATCTCAGCTTCCTGTAAGGTCAATAACACAGGCCCTCAGCATATCTTCCAAGGTTCGGATGGTCCTCTCCGATTGTCCATCAGTTTGGGGGTGAAAGGCAGTACTAAAGATGAGTCTCGTCCCCAGCATCACCACCACAGATTGCATAGACCTCCCGACCAAGAGGTCATTGACAGTTGTGTCCTCCTCCATTCATCCCTTCTCCACCGATCGAACCGTCAGGACTTGATACTCGAAGACCTTTCCAAAGAGTACCCTCTTGCAGCACCCTCTTCCGATTGGCCCAATCATTGGAGCCCATAAGAGAGCACGAGGCAAGACTCTCTTGGGAGATGAAGTCTTCCATCCCCCGTCTCTCCCCAAGCCAAGATGGAAGCCAGAGCTAGACCCTATCTCTAACCCACATCCCTTGCTGCACCTGATGAAGACGGTCATGTCATGTTCTAAGATAGAGGACCATTCCTGGGTTCAGTTCTAGAAGGGAGTATACCAGAGCCTGAGAGCCAAACATGAGTAGGGCATATGAATAACGCCAAGGGAAGAACCCCAGAAGCTCGGGGCAAGGAAACTTGCTGAACTCTTAGAAGAAATCCCTTCCACTTCATACAGCCTAGAGCAGAACCTAAGATAGAAGGATGAGAACTCTGTATGGTCATTAGCATCATAGAAGATGACCCAATTGTGCAGCCCCCATGGTCCCAACACTACTGTGAGCCGGTCTTGACCCAATCAGCGTATAAGGCACGAGCTCAATTAGGGCATGTCGAACCCCTGCTGACTAACCTACCATAGCCAGTCTGGAAGACACGCAAGACGTTGACCACCCAAGGGACCGATCGCTCTGAGGAGAGGGTCAACGTAATGGTCATCGTCGACGCTAATGATGACCAGGAGGATTGAATGAACCGATTTGAACAAATGATGCACAGAATGATGGATAAGATCTTGCTCATGGAAGGTACATGGCCCCCTGGGAACTCATCCAGTCAGGGTACCAATTCTACTCATCCAATGGAGTCGGTCATGAGGCAGCCACCTCCTTTACACCACCATTCCTTCCTCGTCAAGTCTCTCAAGCCGACATTGATGCTATGGTTACCCACAATTTGTGAGGAAGGAAGATTTTAGGCATACAATGCCCAACCCTCTATTAGAAGCCCTACCCCTCATATATTGATCAGCTCTCATTTCCCCTCAATTACGAAAAGGGGAAACTCCCACTAGTCAATGGCACGAGCTCCCCTCATCATCACATTGCCCATTTTTATTCGACATGTCAAGAGACGACAGCTGATGGGAGGCTTCTTCTCCGTCAGCTTATCGAGACTCTTGATGGGCCTGCATTCAAGTGATATGCTCGTCTCCCACCAAACCCGGTCCAGACTTAGGAAGTAGTGGAGCAACTGTTCTGCAAACACTTCTATGTGGTCAAAATGGATGTTAAGGCTATCGAGCTTCTCACGTTGACCTAGGACCCAGATGAGCCTGTTGATCAATCCATTGCAAGATGGAGGATTCTAGCTGCACACCAAGTTAATCTCATGCCTGAAATTGAGGCAGTCCAAACCTGCGTACGGAACATGCGACCAGAGATTTCCGTGTATTTTGAGGCTTCGAACCCAACTTCCATATCAGACTTGATCTCTAAATCTGTCTGTATAGAGAGCCTCTTCAAGCACCATGGGGGTTCTCTAATGCATCATTGAATGGGGGAAACAACTGTAGCTTGGGCAATACTCAATCCAATGCTCAGGGCCATCAGCAGAAGGGAGTGGTCAGTGCTGCCGTTACTGTATCTGACCCCAAGAAGGCTTCCCCTCAAACCCTGGACTTCTCCAAAGGCATGAACCCCACAAATGCTCAAGCAGCACCTCAAGTAGAGCAACAACAACCCCAAGCTTACAATAGGGTGCCTCCACCTTCAAACCTCTATGGGAAGGATTACTTGGCAGAGAATAGTACCAGAGTTTATAGCTTCAATAAGGAGTGAGTCCCAACCCTACTTTGGATGTTGTTAGATCAACAAATGATCTTTCTGCTTGAGTTGAAAAAGCCAGAAGAAGCTGGTCTTATCGACAACCTAAATTGCTGCCCTTACCATAGAATATTGGGACACCTTGTCCAGGAATGCTTCACCCTCAAGGATCATATTGAGCTTTGATCCAAAAGGGACAAATACAGCTCAAGAGTCTTAAGAAGGCGTTTGTGGCAGCAAAAGCAGCTCACGTTGTGACAGTATAAGAAGAAGACCAGCAGAAATATCATCTTGAGGATCTGCCACTAGATCTTCTCCAAGAGATGTACTGCATGATGCTTCAAGTCAGGGTCATTGCACCGAAGCCATCTATACAGTCGAGATACCTCCCTCGAGGGGCCAGAAAACTCTGGTGCGTGTAGCACCAGATACAAGGTCATGATCAAGATGAGTGCTTAGGCGTTCAAGTCATAATGAAAGAGAAAGTACAAGGGGGACCCTTCACCACCCCTATCCTAGACGATTATCATGACCAGAGGCTGCTCGAACACAGACTTCCTCTGAGAATGCACAACATGAGTTTTCTGAGCCAGACAAAGCTTCAACTTCCCAACCGTGGCAAGTCTATCGAGGATGGAGATGGAACAAGTCCATGAGAAGGGAAGCCGTTCGCCAAGCAAAGCTAGCTCCCAAGCGGCATGGGCTTGAAAAGCCTCCCCTACTCAAGAAAAAGGTAAAAGGAGACAAGTACCAAGGGACATTTATCAAAAGAAGAAAATCCCTCAGCCCCAGACCATGGCGAGTTTCTCGAGCCCCTTCCTCCATTGCCGATTCTGCAGAATTTCTTCCTCAAGTCAGGCGCCTTCGCTAATCAAGACTCGCAATTTAGTCGAGCACACATTCCTGAGCCATCCTCTCCTCAGGTTCTCAAAAGGTTCAATAAGGGTGATGGCATTAAAAGCACCTCCCAACTGTCCACGCAGGGTGAAGACCTAAAAGATCCCCTGTACACGTCCAATTCCGATGATGACCTTAAAAGCTACCTGGATCGGTCCAATTTGAGTGATGACCTCGAAAGCTCTCCCTCATCCCCTGCTCCCAGTTCCTCTAAACGTTCTTTCTCTTTTTCAGGTACAGCTTTTGAATGCTCAGACTTCGAGGCCCTTGATGAAGAATTGAAAAGTTGCAACATCAGTAAGCGGCATCGAAAGCAAGAAAAGAAGACGGTGGCCCAAGCAGCTAGATTCCTGACTATCGCTGACGCTTTGGCATCTCAAGCCAACGCGTAGCTTCGTCCCACCATTGAGGAACTTAGCAAGCAGCGCAAGAATCCCAAGCCTAAGAAACACCTATGGCCTCCTGAGCCCGACTTTCAGCAAAGACTGAAAGAGTCGAGAGGGCAGAGCTCCAGTTCTCATGAAGCATGCCAGATGGTGCAAACCTCTGGAGAAGTGACCAACGCTGACCCAATCAGCCTAAGATCAGGCAAGAAGTTGCAGCCGCTCGTCTAGAAGCCTCGGCAGCCCAGACTCCTGAAGCATCCTGGTCCGCCACTCCTCACATTCCCTAATACCCAAAACAGTCTACCACCACTCCTCAAATACCCGGGACCACCATCGGTTCCATACACCAATCCATTTTCAAACCCTCAAATCTCCATCTAGCTGGTCCATACTAGGCTCGACTCCACAACCTAGCCAGTTGGCACCAAATCTGGTGGCACAACCTTCGCCATCCCAAACCTCACAACCTCTTCAAACCAACTCGGTTGCACAACAAAGTTGGCCGGTATCCCAGAACAATCCTTCACTACCTAAACCCACCTCTCAGCCTTCCATACCATCCAGACCTGTGGCGGGTCTAGAAGTAAAACGAGCTTGTGATGATTAGGTCAAATATGACATCATCGGGCATTTGAGAAAACTCCTTACCCTCCTCAGCATCTATGACGCCCTTATGCTCACAAGAGACTATCGAATGGTCCTTGTTCAAGCCCTCTCCATCCCAAAGGTATATGAGACCAAGTAGAACCCATCGTGGTCGACCCTGCTATCCTAAAGATTTGTCTAACAGTCACTTTCTCAGATGATGACCTTCAGTTGGGAGGGAAGTATCATAATCGGCCCCTTTTCGTAACCGATGAGTTGCATGCATGTCCCATCAGTCGAATTATGCTAGATGGAAGATCAACAGTCAACCTCATCCCAAGAAGAATTCTTTCCCATTTAGGGTAAGGATCAAATGACCTCATACCAACAAACATCACTGTTCGTGGGTTCAATGAGTGGGGAGAAAGGCCTACCAGCACGGTTCGCCTTCGTCTCAAGATTGGTGAATTAAACGATTATGCCATGTTCCATGTAATCGACACTGATACCTCTTACAATGTACTCCTCGGTCTCCCTTAGATGCATGATCAAGGGGTGGTTCCGTCTACTCTCCGTCAATGTTTTAAGTACAACTGGGATGGGAGGCAATACATGGTCTATGCTGATAAAAGACAGTTCCCCGTCATCGAGACACATTATGCCGATGCAAAGTACTACTTCACCTATCCGATACCATTTCAAGAACCCAAAGATGAGGATCGAAGGTCTGCAAGAAGATTGGAACCATCCTCTCATGAAGATGCTAAGGATGTAGGAAGGGTACTCTTGGACATGTTCAAAGAAGAAGAGAGCTGGAAAAATCCTTCCTCTGACCTCTATCCACCCCAATATTCCGTGTCCTCTCCCTGAAGCATTACCGACTTTCCCCAAAGATACGACTCTTCCTACTTCTAGTCTAGAGTCGCTAGCTACTAAATCAGAAGCTACCGTCAAGCCCTAGGAGGTCATGAAAGTAGATGCTTTGGCCCCAAGGGTCACTTACACGTCAGACCAGCAAAAGGTCTTGCACATCCCCGTTTCACTCCTTGAGGAAGAAGCATCACAGGCACAAGAACGCAAGGTCCTTAGCATCCCGGCCTCCCTGAGAGAAGAAGATGTTGCTTATCTGACAGAAGGACTAGCCCAGGTCTGCGATGCCCTAAAGGTCTTACGCATTCCGGAGTCTTTGGCAGAAGAGAAGCCAAAAGAAGATGCCTCATCTCACCATCAAAGCCAGGCTACTCTTGCCAAGCTAAAAAAGGAGATGTAAGGTCTTTAAAACTAATTGGAAGGCTTGCGAAAAGGGAAAACAAAAATTAAGAAGCACCTCGGATGCCGACTATTTCGAAACCCTTGAAGGGATTTGTGCCAGAGAGCCATGACGAACATGCGGTTTCAAAAAGTCCATCCTATCCAGAAGCAAAAACCACCTCTGATTGGAGTATCTACAGTCAACAGGCTCATTGCATCATTAAGATGATGAACTATGAGCCCTTGACTAATCAAGGACTCAGAGGTGAAAGGGGAATCACCCCTCCATTTCAAGTCATAGATGTAGTGCAACACACTACAAAACAAGGGCTCGGGTACTCTTCCTCTTCTCATCTCTCTCACTGAAAAAGACAGACACGATGAAAACCCAAAAGGGCATCTTGGGCAAATATGTCAAACAAAAAAGACGGATGCGATGAAAACCTGAAAGGGCACCACGAGCAAAATTTTTTAAAAGAAACGATGGGGCATGAGAGCACCATCCGCTATCATGAGTAAAAATGTCAAAACACGGACATGGTGAAACCCAAAAGGGTATCATGGGTAAAGAGTCAGCAGAAGCAAGAATACAAAAGAAAAAAGGGAGACAATCAACATAAACAAACAATGTTTCCATTCCATAAAGAGAAGTTACAATAAGCTTAAAATGAAAAGGGTCGCCAGCGTTGCTCTCGCAAAAGAGAATGGCTGATCGTCAGCATTGCTCTTGCATATGAGGAAAAGAGACAGTCAACATCGCTCTCACAGAAGAGGAAAAAGAGAAGGGCTTTAGATCGAGTATATCAGATGACCAAAGCATATTCCTTTAGCAAGGAACTGGCCTATGATGGAGAGCACGCCTTGACACAGAGCAACCTGGAGTTCACAATTGTGCTTGAGGACTTGACTTCCAACATACCATGCAAGCCCGATTAGGATTCCACTGACTGACCGAGCACCCATGAGAATGCCAACCTTCGGCAGTTTCTCCTTGAGACCTCAACGTTCTAAAAGATCTTCATGCCTCTTAGAACACATGCCGCTGTGCACGCAACCTGTCATGGGCACTCATCGCCGTGCACAGGCACTCTCGCACACATTCTCACTGTTGTGCGTGGTCACTATCGTGCACATGCTTCCCGTCATGTGTGTTCATCGTCGTGCGTGCTCGCCGTTGTGTGCGTGCGTGTTCAACACTGTGTGTGTGCTTCTTACTAAGTGAACATCGCCCAGCACGCATGTACGACGCTTGGAATTTTATGCACGATGCCTCCTTGATGGACAACCCTTCACATTCCTTGCGCTGCTCCTGCATGCGCATTGACTCACTGCATGGGAAACTGTAGTGGAGGTCAAGTTGCACGACCTTAAACTACATGGTCCTAGCTGCATGACATTAAAACTGCATAGCTATGGTTTAGCTATATGACCCTAAAACTATAGTACATGTTCTAGCTGCTTGACGTTAAAAGGCTCAGCATCATGGTCCATACTATATGACCTTAAACTGTAGCAGCCGTCTAGTTGCACGTACTTAAACTACACGGTTCTAGATGCATCACTTTAAAACTGCATAGCTGTGGTCTAGCTGTATGACCTTAAAACTATAGTACACGTCCTAACTGCATGACATTAAAAGGCTCAGCACCACGGTCCAAACTATACGACCGTAAACTGTAGCGGAGGTCTAGTTGCATGACCTTAAACCGTGTGGTCCTAGTTGCATGACTTTAAATTGCATAACCACGGTTCAAGCTATATGTCCTGGCCGCATGATGATAAACCACTTTGCCTACCATAAACTTGCCCCCGCGTACTCGTGCACACCTTTTTATGTGCATCTTCATGCATATCTTCCTTAACTGACCCATGCGTGTTCACTACCTCCCTAGTGAGTTCATTCACTTCATCAACCTTCATCAGTCCCCAGTGAGTCTCACCCACGCTCACAAAATGACGAGCCATCCCGCCACCTATACTCGTCGCAAGCTAGTAGGTCACCATTTTTCACCCACCTTTCATACCTCATCCATCCTTCATAGGTAGCTTCGTGCAATCTCCCCAAAAGTCCACTACAACCATTGTCATACTCACTTCATGGCCTTTACCAACTGCCATCCATCTCCATTATGGTCTAGTTGTATGACCTTGAACTGTAGTGTACTGCCTGGCTGCATGATGCTAAAAGGCTTTGCACAGGTCCTGAAGGCATGACCTTAAGCACGCCTTCACAAAAACAAAAAATGAAATAATGGGCATGGTGTATGCCACTTGCACCATCTGTTCTTATCCTTAACCTCAAATGGTTGTTCAGATGATGGCAGAAGTTGAACCATGTTTTTCTTCAAGAGTAACTCCAGCACTTTTTCTAAATGTTCTTTACGATGAGTGAAGTTGTCCACTCGCCTTCGATTGTTATTTTGAGCGTTGATCTAGGCTAACCCCTTCGATTTTGATTCCTATTATTGTGCTGGGTGGCTGAACCTTGACCCGGTCCGTTAACGACAATTTCGATAACTTGGTTGGAAGCTTTCCCCTTGCCATTACTCTTATTTTTATTCTGGGGAGTCATGATGGGTTTGGTATCGGGCTTAGTACTGAGGGGTGTCCCTCTCACCCTTTCATGTCGCGCCACCCCCGCTCGATCATGGAGTCGAAAAAGTGGGGGATAAGTCCCCGGCTAAAGAAGGTCATGCATTCAAGAGCTGCATTTTCTAGGGCCATGGAGGTTTTAGCTAGGTCCGTGAGTGGACATTCGATGATCCACATTGCCACCTGGAGAAATCGACGGATAAAATCCTCAAAGGATTCTCCTCGATTTTGTTTGGTTTCACTGAGCTCGCCCAGGGAAACAGATCTTGGTGTCGACCCACGGCAATGAGAGACGAACTGGTCGAACATTTCATTTGGAGTTATGTGTGGTTGAGAGGTCATTATTCTCAGATGCCTGTTTAAAGCCTCACCGGACAAAGTTTGTGAAAATAGGGCCCTAAACTGGTTAGACCTACCTCGCAAGGTTTGGACGGAGATGAGATACATGTTGACATGAATATCTTGGTCACTCTTCCCATTGAATTTGTTTTTAAACTCTAGGATGATAAACCCAGGGGGAAGGTCTTCCATGCCTCCAAGGGTCTCATGAACATTGACCTTTGGGGGTAGGATTTCATGTATACCCATCCTTACAAGCATATCTTGTATCACTTTTAAGGTGTCTTCTTGTTGGGTATTCGGCATGAGAGTAGGACAACGGGTCAGTGGGTTCCAAAGCATAGACTGATGAGTTGAGACTTAGGGTAGATGTTGGCATGCTTGGGCCTGTAATGGATGAGCCGCGGTCATTGGGGCAGTTTGATACACTTGCACCTGAGGGGCTTACTGACCCATGGGTGTCGCCACCGGTCACAGAAATTGCACAGTTGGTTGGACCGGATACACATGAGGGACCGATTGAAGAATCGGCTGACCCAGCTGTGCTATGGGTTGACCTATGCTATTAGGTTGTTTTTGGACCGACCCATGAACTGAGGCATGAACTGTGTAACCTAAGTCAACTAGACTTTTGAGGGCAGCCTGGATGCCTAACTGACCTAGGGGTGGGTCTAGATTGACTCCTCGGCTGCGTACAATGTTCCAGACATCGTAGGCTATATTGCGGTGGCTCGAGGTTGGATTGGATCTCCTAGACCTAGGTGGGTCTTGGTTCTGAGACCGCTGCATCTCGAGGTTATCTTGGTTCGAGTTGTTGGAATTGATGTTAGATGCCACATGAATATCATCCCTCGTACGACTCCTGTTTTGGTTGCGAAACATCAGACGGCTCTTACTGTGGCTACGTAAGGTTCCCTGTAGGATAATGCCCAGTCGAACCGCCTAACTATTCAATGTTTTTCCGACAGAGCCAACTCTTCGGACCATACAGAGCTTAAGGATAGAAGTAGATCCCTGAAACTCGACTTCTAATTGATGACCTGGACGATGGATAATGGATTGGCTCGAGTTTTGGCCGTAATCCCAAGGGATTGCTGCATACTGGTCTCTAGGTTTGGAGTCAGCCGTGGAGCGGCCAACATAATCGCCTTGGGTAATCGACATGGTGACTTTCTTTGGTCGGGTTCTAGTGTCTAGGCTTAGGTAAGATCTAAACTCGATGACCAAGGCACACTCAGCCTGACTTTAAGGGCAAAACCTTAACTAAGACCAAGGCTAAGACTAGCCCAAAATATAGACTTGCTAGACTTAGTGGGTTTGATTTAGAATCTAAACTAAGGTAGGCTTAGTCTAACAAGCACTACTAATATAAATATCTATATATATGTATATATATCTAGATGCAAGTCTATGCTTAGACCTATGTTAGAACCTAGACTAAGATCTAGACTAGATGGTGCACAAGGCAGCATGAAAGTTGCCTCGAGGTGTGGCTTTAGTGGTCAGACCGTGAGCCTTCAAGTGTGTGCGAGATGTGGAGGCTGCAGGATCTCCCCATCGGTGTGTCTAGCCTCTAAGCGTGGAGGTTCGGGGTGGCGAAGGAGTATGGGGAGTGGCCTTGCGGCGACTCTCAAGAGCTATGACAATCTGCTTGCCTCTTATGAAAGCAAATAGGGCAGCCTTTCAACGTACCTCAGCAATATGACTGGCAAGGGACTTGCCAGTAGTAGGGTACGTGCTGTGTGTAGTGACATGTGTGCCACCATTGTGTAAGGGCCTTACCAGGGCAAGGATGTGGGGAGCTAAGGACCTTCAAGTCCTTTCTCGCACCTACCCAGGAGAGAACCTGGGAACCGGACTGTGAGTCTTGACTCACGAGGAGTGTAGGTAATGAGGCTTGGAAAGCTTGCCTCCCAGAGATTGTCACGAGTGTGGGGATGAGAAAATCCCCAACTCGGATGAACGGGTTGAATAACCCAAATTCCATGAAAGGTAGTGCAAAACGTAAAAGGTGATGCTAATCAAGCAAGAGCGAACCGATGAAGGGGTAATAGGTCTCAGTGGAATAGCCAAACTGGTAGGATGCCTCGATCTCGCCTACCCGGATCTAGGTGATCGGGTGACACATCTCTCGGGTTCGGAAGACCCGAGACCGAGATGGCTTTTTTGGGATCAACCTCACTTGGGTCTGTGAGAGAGGAATTTGATATGTGAGGTGGGGACCAACCTCACCTGGGTCCGTGATGTACTCGGGCTGGCTTGCGTGGGCGCCCTCTTAGATCATGATGGAAAGCCCCCCAGTTGCTTTAGCTAGTTCGGAATCACCTCTCTTGACCTGCAATCTCCTTGTTTTCTGCACAACACTATCATGGTTAACTTGTAAGACAAGTGGGCCAAAGGACCCACCCTTGTCTTAGGGCAATGCACATTCATATGGCAAAGAAGGTGACAAATTAGGGTGATGAAGAAGAAGGTTCGAATAAAGAAAGAAAAGAGAAGAGAACTTGATAAGAGAACGAGACTAGCATAATAGCTGGACCAGTACAGTGACCGACTAGGAGTGGTAGTAAGACAGGCATGGTACTCAGGACCAACACAACAATAATACTACTCGAAACCAAGGTCGATAAGACTGTTCTAATCTAGTGTGGCCGCAAGACAGGCTTGATCTCATGACTAGCACGATGGCAATACTAATCGACAGCCAGACCACTATGACAATACTAGACTGAGTCTTTCCTTGAGTCAAGTGAGAATGAGGAGAGAAAAAGAAGAAAAGATAACGAAGAGAAAGTGCAAGACAGCGAAGAGTGACGATCCCGACGGTGTTGAGCATCAATGTCGCAGCCCCTGAACGACGTTGGACACTGTTGCTCACTGTGAAAGGGGTAGGCAGCGAACTTCAAATGGCGTTAGGGATTGCCATTGGCAACATGAGAAGGAAGCGCGTCCCTTGCGGGCGGCGATAGGCATCACCGTTGGCAACATGAGAAGGTAGCACATCCCTTGCCGACGGCGATAGCTTTTGGTGAGGCGCTTAGCGAGAGCTTCTCGTGAAGCACACGTCGATAGGCGTGGGACACAAGAGAAGCCTGCGGACGACGATAAGTACCGAGCGTGCGAAAGAAGCCTATGCGCGAAGATAGGCACCGAGAGAATGAAAGAAGCATGCGCACGACGATAGGCATCGAGCAAACGAAAGAAGCCTGCGCATGGCAATAGGCATGAAGAGCATGAAAGAAACCTGCATACGGCCACAGGCATTGCCACGATCCTTCACGGGCGGCTATAGACATCGTCGTCTATGATAGGCAGCAACAAGGTGAGACCCCTGCGGGAGTCAATAGGCATCACCATTTGAGCTTACGCGGGATGCCGAGGATACGCCTGCGGATGACGATGAGCAGTGCAATCTGTGAACTTCTTTGAGAGATTGAGACGAACAAAGAAAGGGAGAAAGAAGCTCACGCATGGAGCTGCCATTGCTGTGCACGAACTACAAAACCATAGGAAGGGAAAGAAGGAAAGAGGCATGCACAGTTCTGCGATTGTCGTGCATAGCCTCGGAGAAAAAACTTAGATGAAAGAGAAAGTGAAGAACAGAGAGAAGAGAAGAGAGGAAAGAAGAGAAAAGAGGGAAAGAGGTTTACCTTAAGTTCAGGGGTCCCAACCCAAAAGTTTCTCTCTCCTTCTCTCTCTCAAGACATGACCCAACAATGAGAAAAGATTGAAATTTTACTAAGCAAAGTTCGGTCCTGTGTACAATGGTAGTACGTGATATAGGTAAAGTTTTGCTCAAACATGGGTGGATTGATCAAAATTAAATCTAATTTCTAAAAATTAAGATTTAATTGAATTAAATAAAATATGAAAATATGGTGCAAAACGACATATTTGCCCCTTCCTGACAATTGGGGAAATTTTAAAACAGTCCTTTCTGCTACCCTAGAACATGTGTGATCCTTCATGGATGATTCGGGGCTGCTCTGGTGCCCGTTTGTCTGAAAGATAATTGGTTTTTTGTAGGGCTCGGCATGACGATCAATTTGATACCAACTTAGAGCCATGGATTGTATTTTTAAGCCATGATCATGTGACTTGAAATTTGGATGAATCTTACAATCTTTGAATCGATCGTGTGCTCACTCCTTGATGTTTTTTCTGTGATTTCTTTACTGGATCACACTGAGCAGGTCGTCAAGGTCGCATGGCAACAAACAAAGCTTGATTTCGTGCCCGGAAGAAGATTTCACAAGTTTTGAGTTTTGCCCGGAATTTGAAATTCTGAAGCCGAAATTTGTAGCCACTTCATCGTATGCAAAATTTGACCCTTTATCATGCGCGGAATTCAAACCAGTGATAGCCATGGATCTTACGCTCATGATGCAACTGGTTTTTCATTGATCGGGCTCGCGAGACTCATTATTTGGCTGCTCAAGCGAGGCCTGTCGCTGTTGATTTTTCTGTAACATTTTTCATGGATCAGCAATTTCTCTTTAGCTTTTCAATGCACTGGGATGTCGTTACGGGGCGTGTCACATATCAAAATGCTCGTCTTAATGAGATGAACACTGTCACAAAATTTGAGCATGATCCAACCTCGAACGAGTGAGATATGAGTTTCGCAAGTCACTATTTGTGACTGACCTTTTAATGGTGATTACTTGCAGTGCGACCGCACAGGAATAGTGTACGACTCCTCGAGTTTTGATCGTTTACCCATAGCTTCTTCCTGGAGTCTTCGTTTAAGTTGAAATTTGACCCTTGAGGGTTTTCAACCATGCCAGATCCAATGGCAGTGGTTCCATGACTATTTGATGCTCCAAAAGTAGGGTTCTACTTATAGGGGTCCATTTCAGGGTGTTCGAGGCTGATTTTATCGAAACTGTTTCTAGTCTGCACCACCTTAAACATGTTAGATTGGGACAAAACTTGGTAGGACACATTTTGGAGTCCTTATGAATATCTTGACGAGTTCTAGGGCCATTCTGAGATTGTTGAAATTTCCACTGTTTGTCAGAATTTATTGATCGGCTTCTCTATTTTAGTTCGCATCGGGAACCCATGGTTTTGCAAAATGTATTCAAATAATCACCAATGACTCATATTTGTTGGATCTTCAATCCCATGGCATTCTCGCTCCTATCTATCAAGGCTTCATATTCAGCAATATTATTGGTACATGAGAAATTCAGTCTGATGGCTGTTGGCCTTAAAATCATTTCAGGTGAGCATAGTATAACCCTTACACTTGACCTGTATTCATTCCTTGTACCGTCGAAGAATAGCTCCCAAGATGATTCCTCAATTGCGAAGATGTTCTCATCAGGGATATCCGTGTTAACAGGAGTGTTATCTGGCAGTGCATGTTCAGCTAAGTGGTCAGCAATGGCTTGTCCTTTGACCAATTTTTTAGTGACACATGCGATCTCGAACTCACTCAATAATTTTCTCCAATTCGTCTAATGTCCGTTAATGACCGATCTTTCTAATAGGTACTTGAGTGGGTCTATTTTTTAGAAGAGCTTGACTGTATGAGATAAGACATAATGTCTTGATTTTTACATAGCCCACACAAGAGTTAAGCAATGCTTCTCCACATCCATGTAACTGGTCTCGTAGTCCATCATGGTTTTGCTTATGTAGTATATTCTTGGTTCTTTTTTATGGTCATCATATTATCCTAACATTGCCCCCATGGTCTTGTCTTTCACGGATATGTATAAAAATAGGGGTTTTTCTGAATTAGGAGGACTAAGGATGGGTGGTTTGATTAGGTAGTCCTTGATTTGGTCGAACACTTATTGAAATTCACTGTCCTATATGAATGGGGTATCTTTCTTAAGGAGCCTATTAAATGGTGCACACTTGTCTACCAGTTGTAAAATAAAACGTTTTATGGCTTGTATGCGACCTTGAAGCCCACATATTTCTCTGATGTTGCGGGGAGGGGGCATTTCGGTGATGGCATGTATTTTGGATGAGTCGACCTCAATGTCCCTTTAGCTTACTACAAAGCATTTGCCAGATTCAACTCCAAATGCACATTTTTGTGGATTGAATTTGAGTTGACATTTCTGGAGTCTTTCAAAAATGATTTTTAGGTTAGTGTGGTGATCAGATCTTGCCTTTGACTTGACCAGAATGTCATCGATGTAGTCTTTCATGATAGTATGTATTAAGTCATGGAAGATGCTAGTCATTGCCCGTTGATAAGTTGCCCCTGCATTTTTTAGGCCAAAGGGCATGACACAGTAGCAGTAGGTTCCCCATTGCATTATGAACGATGTTTTGGTTTGGTCTTCGTTTGCCATAAGGATCTGGTTGTAACCCGAGAAGTCGTCCATGAAGGACAACATCTCGTGCCCCACAGTGTTGGCGACCAAGGCATCTATGTTTAGTAATGGGAAACTGTCTTTCGGACATGCCTTGTTGAGGTCTCTATAGTTGACACATATGCGGATCCTCCCGTCTTTATTGGGCACAACTACTGCGTTGGCCAACCATTCGGAATAATCGACAAAGGTGATGAATTTTCCCTTGAGTAGTTTATCAATTTCTTCCTTAATTTTAAGCTCAAGGTGGGTCTTTTGATGTCAGAGTTTCTACCTTACAGGCTTCGCCCCATCGTTGAATATTAGGTGATGTTGCACCAAAGTGGAATCTAACCCTGACATATCATCGTATGACCAGGCGAAGACATCACGTTATTCCTTGAGAAGGAAAGCATGTTTTTCCGCTCCTCGGGAGATAGGTAGGGTCCAATCTTGGTTAACCTTGGGTCCTTCTCGGTTCTTGGGTTTACGTCGATTGTCTCTTCAATGGTAGCTGTTGGGTCATCATCAAATCTCTTCTTGAACTGCTCAACATGGAATGTGAGTTCCTCAGGTTGAGGGATTTCTTCAGACTCTTAGTTCTCTTGATCTTCATCCGTGTTGTCCAATTCACCAGCTTGGGAGTTATGCACTGTTAATGGGCTATCTTGATTGTGTGAAATTTTTTAAAATTCTTTTTCCTAATTATCAGTTTTATCATGTTTTGAATTTTCAACTGTTTTTGAAATAATACAAGAGGTGTTCCTTATGGGACATGCAAGAGATATGTTAGGGACAGGACGCGTAGGGTGGTTAGGTGGCCACCTGCGCCTATCCATTTTTCGGCACTGGGACTTGAAGGTGTCGCTGGTATGCTTCTTATGATTCTCGAGATAGGAGAGTGATTGACCAATTTCGTCCCTTGGATGGAACAAATGAATGAACACGATTGGCTGTGTCAGAGCCAATTGTGTATACTTTCAAGTCCAGGTCAGCAAAAAGGGCTTCAATTCCTAGTTCTTATGTGTGCTGAGGTGTGGAAGGAGAATCCTCCACCGTTGGGGAATCAAGGATGACCTTTGGCCATTTCGAAGGATGAGCATCGAGAGCATATAGGCTTTGAGTGCCTCCAGATACAAATCCTGGATGGCTTGAAGGCTTTATCCCACTTTGCGATAAGGTGGGAGAACACCGGAGTCCTCTTCGATCCCCGTTTTCAGCTTTGGCTTGGGGTGATTAAGAAATTGCCTGTGTTAAGCCTAGCCCTTGACTTCTCAAGCCTTGGTCTGGTTGAAAGCCTTGGGAGAAGAGCATGTACCAAGCCTCGAGGGACCCGAAACCGTATCGATGTTGACATTGGATGATATCTTTCAACAATGAGGAAGTTTGTAGAATTTGAGGAACAAGGTCGTTGGCCTTTAGGCGTAAGGTGGCACAATTAGCTTGCTCGAAGGAAACGAGCGAGATTTCTTCGAGGTCGACCCCTACCATTAGCTTCCCGGTATCTATACTAGGATTCGAAAGAAAAGAAAGTTCAGCACATACCTCTGCGACACCGTTCTTGATAGAAAATTTGAGGCACTGAAGTGTAGAGGCCACCACAACATTTTCATGCAACCATGGTCTTCCTAACAATATGTTGAATGAGGGTTTTACGTCCAAGACATAAAACTTTATCACTTAAGACAATGGGGTCGGTCTTGAGTGTAAGTTGTAGTATGCCTTTAGCTTGTCTCTTGGTCCCATCGTATGCAGCGATATTGACCTAGCATGGCTCAAAATCATCTGGATTCTTACCTATCTGTTTCACCGTTTTCAAAGGGCGTATGTTTAAGGATGCCCCGTTGTCAATGAGAACCCTCTGTATCTCATATCCCTATATGAAGATGGTGATATGCAGTGGTTGGACATGAAAGCGGTTAAAACCAGCTGGGATGTCAACATCTGTGAACTAGTTGATCATTCCACTTGGCTCTTCTAGTTGGATGATGCTTGGGATGTGCATTTTGACGAGGACCTTCTCTATCTGGGCTCTATTTACTAGTGAGTTAATGAGCAGCTCCAAGATAGAAATTTGAGCCTGGATCTTCCCAAGGTGAGCCAGCAAATTGTAAGTGGTCCAGTTTTCTCACGACTCCTTATGGGGCTCTTGATTTATGATGATCGCCGGTTGCATGGGCTCAAGTGTATCTCCCATCAATATGATGGGCTTGAAAACTAGGCCTCTTCGGGTCAAGGAGTCTACTTCACCTGCCTAAAGCTAGATAGGGTCAGCCCTTGCAAGAGTCATGGGTATTTTGGGATGTTAACCCCTTGTTTGGAAGATGATCCCTGTTCGTTGACCCCGATCATATCAATCTCTAACATATCATCTTCATCATATTGGTCCCACTTAGGTGGGTCATCGAGGTTTTGAGGTAAAGGGCTTCCTTTTAAAAGATCCAATAGATCTTCGTCGGGCTCATGGAAGTGGTGACCACAAGCAAATATAAATTGAGTCGGGTCATCTTCTTCATCTCCACTCTCGATCATGTGAATGAAAACATTCCCTTTCGGATTATCTTAAGCTCCCGCCTTAAGATTCACATCTTTTGATTAGGCTCTTCAACAGGTTGCCTTATCGATGGGACATTGATATCCCCCCTAATCGATATACCCTTGAATTGCCTATTTCAAATGGTAGCAATTTTGAGTGTCATGTGTGTGGTTCTGGTGATATTTGCACCACTTTCTCTTGTCCGTGACTTGGAATGGTGGATCGAAGGACAGTGGGAGATAAACCATGTCTCTAGACAAGAGTAATTTCAATACTTTTCTAACGAGTCTTTGAGAGGAGTGAAATTATCCTCTTGCCTTTGATTCTTATTTTGAGCATTGACTCTACGTCAATCCTGTTTGTTTTGGTTCTGATTTTTTCGCTGAATGGATGCCCCTCAAGCCAGCCCATTAATGACAATTTCATTAACCTGATCGGAAGCATTCCCCTTGTTGTTGTTATTTTTATTTATCTTATTTTGGGGAGTGGTTATCGGTTTGTTCTTGGGTCTGGTGCTGAGGGGTGTTCCTCTAGCCCTTTCATGACGTGACCCCCGCTCAATCATGGAGTCAAAAGAGTAAAGGATAAGAAATTGGCTGAAGAAGGTCATGTATTTGGGAGCGGCATTTTTTAGGGCCATGGAGATTTTTGCCGAGTCCATGAGTAGACATTTGATGACCCACATTGCCGCTTTGCGGAATCGATTAATGAAATCCTCGGAGGATTTTCTTGGATTTTCTTCGTTGCATTGAATTTGCCCAGGGAAAGAGGCCTTGGTGTCGATCCACGATAGTGGGAAATGAATAGGTTGAACATTTCATCTGGAGTGAAGTACGTTTGAATACACATCATTGTTTGATGTCAATACAGAGCCTCATAGGACAACATTTGCAAAAATATGGCCTTCAGTTGATTTGGCCTATGTCGCAAAGCTCGAATAGAGAGAAGGTATGCGTTAATGTGGGTATCCAGATCACTCTTCCTGTTGAACTTATTTCAGAATTTTGGGATGACAAATCCAAAGGGAATGTCCTCCATGCCTCCAAGGGTCTCATGAACATAGGCCTTCGGGGGTAAAACTTCATGAATGCCCATCCTTACAAGAATTTCTTGCATTGCTTTCATGGTGCCTTCATATTGGGTATTCGTTATGACGGTAGACCTACCGGTTGGCGGGTTCCTAAGTGTAGACTGGTGAGTCAAGGCTTGGGGTATGTATTGGCCCGTATTGACCTTAGGTTGATGACCCACAGTCACCGAGGTAGTTTGGTATACCTGTGCTTGAGGGATGTATTGCCCCACAGGTGTAGCCATCGGCTATGAAAACTGCACAATCTGTTGGACCGGATGGACTACTGAGACCGATTGAAGAGTCAGTTGACTCGGTTGTCCTATGGGTTATCCTATAGCACTGAGTTGGTTTGCCACTGACACATGTGCTGGGGTGTGAACAATGTAGCCTTGGTCAACTAAACTTTGGAGGATAGCTTGGAAACATACATCACCTAGGGGTAAATTCAAATTGATACCTCTGTTTTGCATGACATTCAGGTAATCATGAGCTATGCTATGTTGGCTTGAGGGCGGGTCTGATCCCCTAGACCTAGGTGGGTCTTGGTTTCGAGATCGTCGTGCCTTGGGGTTATCTTGGTTCGAGTTATGGGAATGAGCATTTGACACTGCATGAACTTCTTCCCTTGCTCGACTCCTACTTTAGTTACCTAAGAGCCCTTGCAAGATGACCCCAGGTCGGACCCCTTGACTATTCAAAGTCATTCAAGAGGAGCTAGTTTTTTTGGCCACATAGATCTTAGGATTATGAGCTGATCCTTGAAACTATGCCTCTAATTGACGACTTTGGAGCCAAAAAATGGACAGACCAAGGTTTTGCCTTAATCCCAAGGGATTGCAGCATACTAGTCCCTAGGTTTGGGAAGGTTAGGTTTGGAGTCGGCTGTAGAATAATCATCATGGTCACCTTGAGTAACCGATGTGGCAACTCTCTTTGACTTGATTTTAGAATCTAGACTTAGGATGAGATCTATACTCGATCACTTCGGATAGAACCTAGTCGGGTTCTAAGAGCAAAACCTTAAACTAAGACCTAGGCTAGGACTATACCGAATGAATCTCGTTAGACTCAATGGGATTTGGTTTGGACCATGAACTAGGGGAAGCCTAGCCTAGCTTTAAAGGAAACTCTATGCTTAAACATATTCTAGAACCTAGACTGAGATCCAGACTAGATGGGTACGAATTATGGCTCAGACCAAGAGGGGGTCTAGGTTCGGACCTAGGTGTGAACCTAGTTTGGACTTGGGCTAGGCAGGGTAATAGACTGGACTTAAACCCAGAAGGTTTTGAAAATCAGAACGAGTGTGGACTCGGACTGGATCAAGGTTGTGTTAGGCATGAGCCTTGTCTCAGACCAAAAGGGGGCCCAAGTTCGGACCAAAGTGTGAACCTGGTTCGGACCTGGGCTAGGCTGGGTACAAGACTGGACATAGACCTAGAAGGGTTGGAAAATTAGACTGGGTGTGGACCGAACTGGATCAAGGTTGCATTAGGCACGAGCCTTGGCTCTGACCAAAAGGGGGCTTACGTTTGGACCAAGGTGTGAACCTGGTTCAGACTTGGGCTAGGCTAGTTATAAGACTGGACTTAGGCCCAAAAGGTACCAAATATAGACCGAGTGTGGACTCGGACTAAGGTTTAGGTGATGTGAGCTTTGGCTCGCACCAAGAGGGAGCCTTGGATCGGACCTGATGGTGAACATGGTTTGGTCTTAAGCTGGGCTGGGTATGAGCCTGGACTCGGACCCAGCGAGGTTCAGCTCGGACCTAAAAGGTACGGACTGAGATCTAAGGCTAATTAACTATACTAAGCAAACAAAACACTCAAAAACGTTTGCCTTAAATTTTGGGTAGGTTAGGTCTGAGTGGGTTCCTAACAATAGAAATTGGGCTAGGCTGAGTAGGCCCCACGTAGCTCCTGGCCTCTTGTTATAGGAATTAACCAGGTCCTCCTATGAGTGGAGTTGCTTTGAGGCTAAGTATTACGAAGGGGCGCTCACAGTTAAAGTTACGCGAATCCCAATCGCTTAGGCTCTTAATGTTAGGTTCCTCTCACAACAGTTATTACCGAATTTTGGGGTTTTCAAAAAATTTTGCTGGTTTCCCGGGCTTCCCCGGTCCGTTGTGTGCAAGAGTGTGTAAGGAAGCACACAAGTGAAAAGAAAAATAGTTGGCATGCAAACACACAATGCAAGAAAAAAAATGTGAGCACTTGGCACAAATCGTGCTAAGTGAGGTATACTTCGGGTTGGGTTTATGACCGACCAAAGCACAGTTCAGATGTGGGGGTAAGCAACCCCTAAGAAGGTATACAATAAATAAAGGTGGAACCAAGCACAACTTGTGCCTAGTTGAGCACGGCCAGAGTCGAGGGTGACTCGAACGGGACACAATTCAAAGAGGGTGTAAGCCACCCTAAAAAAATTATATATATATATATTTTATTTTTGATGAAGCAAGGCTAAGCTAAGCATTATAAAGTAGGGAAATCATGGTTTATAACAAAATTAATTAAAATAAAATAAAATATTGAAAGCACAAATAAGAAAGACTTATCTTAAAAGAAATATTTTTTTGTATTTTTTTAAAAATTTACTTTGACCTAAAAATTGGTGAGAAGTAAGATAAAAGGTCCTGTAATAGGGTTGTGGGGTTCTGGGAATTTTTCGACACCTTTGATTCTAAGCGACACAAGGAGCAACGCCTAGGCGACACAAGGAGTGTCGCCTGAATCTGGGCGACACCAGAAGCGTCGCCTAAGACAGACAGGGTTTTGCAGCTGCAAAAACCCTGGGTCCTGGTCACAGCCAGATTTGAGACTATTTTGGATAAAAACACAATGAAAAACAATAAACAAAAACACCTATTTTGAAGCTAGGATAAAGCTCGTACTGCCTCACGATGGGTGCCAAACTGTTTATGATGCAAAATCAGACAGATCTTCAAAGGGAGATCCCTTGGATTTGAACAACACAAACTGATTTTATAAAAGGTGATAGAGATAGTGGGGACAATCAAATTCTTATTTGAGGCCAGATCTACTAAAAAATGAGCATATCTACTCTCAGATCAGTGGCAGAACCAGTATTGATCCGAAATATTATGTAAAAGCAATAAAACTATCTTCATTGTAATAACATAAATAAAAATATAAAAGGAACACAAGAAAGGATAAATCCTACTAGACCGAGCCAGTTGGGCCGAGACTCTCGAAGCTTCGAGGCCTCGCCCATATCAAGACCAACTGAGTTTATGTCGTGCGTCCTCTTTGTCCCTCTCTAAGTTTTGACCAAGCCTTGGCTTAGTTGAATGACTTTATTGATATAAGGATGGCTTAAAACTAGGGTTTTCCTAGGTCTAGGTTTCTCAGGTCTAGGGTTTCAACCAGGGTCTCAAATTCTAATCACCTCCGAATTCTCAAAATCCTAAATTCTCAAAAAACCTAAATTCACAAAAAAGCTAAAATTCTAAAAAAGCCTCCTCAAGCAACCCCAAAATCAACTTCTTGGAGCCCAAAAATTGTCTGAAATGGGAAACATGCCATAACCAGTAGATTTCCTAGCTTAGACTATAGTTTTGGTGGTCCAAGGCTTGGGAAACACCATGAGCGTTGCCAAGGCCAAAATAGTCCAATTTCATTGAACTTGGCCAAAAAAGACTTGGGAAGGCTTGGCATGCGAGAACTGCCATTTTGGAGCAGTTGGAGGTGGGCGACACTAGGAGAATCTATTGAAGTGTATTTTTCGACACTTGTTATCCTCGATTCGCATAATGAGAGAGCAGTATGCAGCCTAAGACCATAGGAACCCAGAATGCCTGTAGACTATGAAAGCAGTAGGCCGATAAGCCTTTACGCTGAGTAATAATCACTGATAGTCCCAGAATTGCCCCAAGATGTCGCTAAGGGTCCCTTAAGAACATCCACTAAGTCTTGTCGCAATCTGACGAGATTAAGGTGGATTAGATGCCAATTATAACCCTATTTTTAGAATGCTACCTCTATCATAGTAAAGAGAGACCCTGCAATTACAACCCTATTTTTTGAGCTTCAAACGACCACCAGGTTGTGTCTGTCAGAAGGTTTGAAAACCCTTGGGTACCAAATTTCGGGCCATTCGGACAGTCTTGGACCAACCTGTGGCTAACATACCAAAAATGCGTAGGTCACATGCAATCCTGGTGCACCCTCCGAGAACCAGCTTCCACTTATGAAACTGTTATTTCCAATGTTGGGCTAGAATTTCTGTCATCGTATCTCCCTCCTCCCAACATGAAATAAGCCCTAACTCTGGGAGGATGTTCATCTCATCCGCCCGACTATTTCGACATATCATTTGCCTGATAGCGTAGCCTAAGCCAAGAGAAATCGAAGAAAGAAGATCACCAGGGAAAACCACAAAGTTGCAGAGAATTTGAAGAAGAAATCCCCTTTGATTAAATGATTGGATCATGAGGCCTGCACTCCTGATCGGCTTTAAAATGGATGTATCACGACCCCAAAGTCAAGAACTCCATTCAGGCCAAACCTCGAGCATGATGAACGGTCGAATTCATCGTATTACAGGGACAAACAAGAGGCAATTTAGGTTATCGAAATCTCAATTCCAGCAAAAATTCCCAAATTGAGAAAAGGATCATTCAGACACTAAATTGACCTATTCTTATAGCAAAATTTTCAAGACGACTGGCTCGTCAATCCACAACAAATAAATCGAGGAAAATAATCAATGAACAAGAGAGATCTTGGATCCAAAACTCTCAAGATCCTCACTATTCTATCGCTCAAGGTTAGCAGCCGAAGACCTCAATTTGTGGCTTAGAACTTATACCAAAATGATCCTCTCACTGATCTCTCCAAGTTACTGATACTATTTTGGCTGGACGATGGCCGGAAGGACCCCATGACAGCCACAAGAGGTTCACGTGAACTCATGGCCATGACAAGGACTCATTTGAAATTGCTCAGCTTGTTACGGGCAAGGGCCAAAATCATCATTTTTCCCCCACTTTTAGCATTTATTTATTTCAGCAAAAATGTACTTTTCAGCAATTAGGTTAGTTTTTGGGTATCCACCCATGGTTGCCTATAAATACCCACTTCTTTTGATCTGAGAGAGAGGCTTTTAGCTGGGGCGTCATCTCTTGATCTTTTGGTGTAACTCTCAATTGTTTCTATTATATAATTCCCCCTTGTTACAGTTAATTTTGTTTTGTTCTTTAGAGAGAGAGAGGAGAGAGACTATCTTTGTCAACTGTCATTGAACTTAGCTGTCGAGCCATGACCCACAAGGTAACTTTTCTCTTCCCATGTGTAAGGTGAGGGGTCGATAGTTAACTTGTCGGCTCTATCATTCTCTTCTCTCTTCCCCTTTTTTTTCTTCTCCTTCTAACCCTTCTTTCTCTCTCTCCTTTGAACGACGGTTCGAGCTTTTTCTCGGAGTGGCAGGCCTCAACCGCTGCGTCGCCTTCCCTTTCCTTCTTTCTCCTTTTCCTCCCAAAACGGCGGTCTAAGCCTTTTCCCGTAGTGGCAGACCTCAACCGACGCTTCGCCTTCCCTTTCGTTCTTTCTCCTTTTCTTTACCAATTGGCGGTCTAAGCCTTTCCCGTAGTGGCATTTCTCAAGTGTCGTTTTGTTCTTCTCTCTCATTCTCTTTCCTCATTCTCTCTCTTCTCTCTCCTTCTTCTTTCTTCCTCGTTCTTCTCTTTCCCTTCTTCTCTCTGTCCCTTCTCTCTCCCTTTCTTCTCTCTTCTTCTCTTTCCTTTTTTCTCTCTCTTCTCTCTCCTTCTTCTTTCTTCCTCCTCCTCTTTCTCTCTTTCCCTCCTATGTCCCTTCTCTCTCCCTTTCTTCTTTATCCTTCTCTTTCTGCTCTCTCTCTCTTCTCTCCTTCTTCTTTTTTCCTCCTCTTTTCCTCTTTCCCTCCTTTTCTCTCTTCCTTTTCTCTCCCTTTATTCTCTCTCACTCCTCTTTCCTCTTTCTCTCTCTTCTCCTCCCTCTTATTTCTCTCTTCTCTTCTCTCTCCTCGTTTCCTCTTTTTTTTCTCTCATCTCTCTCTTTTTTTTCTCTCCTATTTCCCTCTTTCTCTCTCTTCTATCTCCCTTTTTTCTCTCTATTTTCTCTTTTATCTTTCTCTCTCTTCTTTTATTCTTTTTTCTCTCTCCCTCCTCTTTCCCTCTTTCTCTTCACTCTCCTCTTTCCCTCTTTTTCTCTCTCTTCTCTCTCCCTTTCTTCACTCTCTTTCTTCTTTCTATCTCCTTATTCTCTTCTTCTTACTCTCATTTTTTCTCTCCTCTCTTTCTCATTCTTCTCTTTCCCTCTCTTCTCTCCCTTTCTTCTCTCTCCTTCATCTTTCCTTTATCTCTCTCTTCTCTTTTTCTTTCTTTTGTTTCCCTCCTTTTTTCTCTTTCTCTTCTCTCTCCTCTTTCCCTTTTTCTCTCTCTTATATCTCCTTTCTTCTCTCTCCGTTCCTCTTTTTCTCTCTCTTCTTTTTCTCGTTTTTCTCTTTCCTCTTTCCCTCTTTCTCTTCTCTCTCCTCTTTCCCTCTTTCTCCCTCTCTTCTCTCCCTTTCTTCTTTCTCTTTTCCTTTCTTCTCTTTCCTCTCTTTTCTTCTCTTCCTCATGTTTCCTTCTCTTTTCTCTCTCCTTTTCTTCTCTCTTTCCTCTCTCTCTTTCTTCTCTCTCCTTTCCCTCTTTCTCTCTCTCTCCTCTCTCTCCTTCTCTTCCCCTCCCTTCTCTCTTTCTCTTTCTTCGCTCTCCTCGTTCTCTCTCTTTCCCTCCTCTCTCTCTCCTCTTCCTCTTCTATCTCTTATCCCTTCTTCTCCTCTTCTTCTTACCTTCTCACTGCCGCTCTCCTCCATCCTCTCTCCCCTCCTTTCTCCCCCTCTTCTTCTTTCATCCTTTCCTCGGATGGCGATACAACCTATTGTCCACCTCCTTTCTTTCACCTATTCCCTCTTCTTTTCTTTTGTGTCCTCTTCTTTCTTTCTCTTTTCTCCCCCAGACAGCGACATAAACCGCCATCTACATTTCTCTTCCATTTCCCTTCCATTTCCCTTCTCCTCTCGTTTCTTTTCTTCTTTCTCTTTTCTCTTCCTACTCTTCTTGTCTGTCATGTTGTCTCTTTCTTCTATCTTTCTTCCATCACCACCCCAGACGGCAGCGTGAGTTGCTGCCTTTATCTCTTCCTTCTCTCTCTTTACTCCCCTGGATGGCTATAAAAGTTGTCGTCCATATCTCTCATCTACTCCTCTATTCTCTCTTCTCTCTATTAAATGTCCTCTCTATTCTCTTCATCTTCTCCTCTCGCTCCTCATTCTCACTTTCTATTCTCCCTTAATCTCTGGTTTCCTTTCTCCCTCCTCATATTTTATCTTCCATCCTTCCTCTCTAATCTTTCTCTGTTCTTCTATCTCTCTCCCTCTTCTCCCTTATCATCTTTCTTTACTCTTTCATCCATATACTCAAAATATCATGGGTTTCTCATTAAGAAGGCATAGTAAGTTTGCTGAATTGATAAGGAACCAATGACACCTCCCACCATTCATCTCCATTGTCTTCACACTTTTCCTCTCGGACTCACGTGTATGCATATTTCCTCACCCAGACAAGCCCGGGTCCTTTGACCCACTTGTCTGGATATTTTTATATGTGTGTATGGTCACAAGAAGGAAGAAAGGACGCCAAGGGAGGCGAGCCCGAACCAGTCTCAGTCTTAGAGGGCTTTCTTCGTGATCTAAGAGGGCACCTGCATGAGCCAGCCTGAGCGTATCATGGACCCGTGGGAGGTAAATTCTACCTCACAAGCAAAATTCTTCTCTCATCGGTTGGTATTTCTACCTGCGTCCTCCCTACGCGGTTCTGAGAGAACGATCTTAAGTCTCGGGTCCAGCTCGAAACCCATGACCATGACACCAGGTTGACCGGACCCGGAGGGCGAGACCGAGAAGCCTGACCAGCTTAGAGACCTCGCTAGGGATACACTACCCCAACATCGGATCATTCTCGCTTGGCTCTCCTTTTGTCTTTCCTTGCTTTCTACACACACACATGACTTTGGAGTTGATCAACCCCTTTTTTCGAGTCGGGGATTTTATGAACCCTGTACTTGTGAATCCCCCTAGGGATCAAGCTCTGCGAGCTTTGCTCCCAACCTTCCTTCTGAGCATCGACCTGGCATCATACTCTAGGGTTCTCAACCGAATTGAGGGGAGGAGGGATGTGAAGATCCCTTACTCCTCACCTCCCAGCATTGATAGACCTTCTGCCAACGCTCCTTGCATTGGTGGCACATCAGCCACCTCACACTGCATGCACCCTGCTACCGGCAAGTGACTTACCGGTCCTACTACTTGGGACAGCGACAAGGCTACCCCTTTCTTTTCTGCAGCCGGCAGTTCATCTGCGGCCACTCCTGTGGGTCATAACAAGAAAACCCCTCATTCCCTTCCTCCTCCAGTCCTCATATTGAGAGACTTGACACACCAAAGAGGAGGTTCAAGAACCTCCACCTTCCACACACTCACCAAGGCTCGTGGTTCATCCACTCGAGCTACACCCCAGGGCAACCCTCAGGTAGCTTCAGGTCATCTTCAGGGTTTGGGCCTTCTCGGACCGTGCCCACCACATTATGTTCATGTGCATCGCACTGCTCTGGGTAGCCCGGCCAATGTACTCTCCCAAGGACATGTATGCTCACCCTGTGAGGAAGGGTCACACGGCCATTTCCTCACAAACACCTACTCACAACACTGAGATTTCTAACCCAAAGCTGTCGCTCGAGCCCGAGATGACCCCCAGGTCACCCAAAACCCCTCTTCAAAGGGAGCGCACTCGTCGGCCCTGCAGTCTACACCTAGATCCTGATCGGAGGGCCGTTGGTAGCCAATTCCTCCCCTGATCGCCCCACTTTCGCCTGTGAAACCTTTGCAGACATGGTGCTAGTTTTCCCCAAGAGTACCATCCTACAATACCCTCTTCAGGCCCATGCTCCCTTTAGGATTCAAAATTGAACTCAAGGCAAACCTCCCTTCACCGCCGAGACCGCCGAGACCCTTTAGGACAGTCCAAAAAGGCCAAAGTGATTGTCGTTGATGGCCACTATCCCTTGCCTCTGCTCATAGAGGTGGCCCTAACCTATTTGGAGGAGGTCGACTGTTCTCAATCACGGTCTGTTTCTCAGTTCCAGAAGCAAATACACTGGAACTTGAGGACCAAACATGAGAGTGGCGTACGGATTGGGCCAAAGAAGAGGCTTGGAAGTCCCAGGGTAAGCAATCCTCTCAATCCCCTATCTAAAAATCCTTTCTACCCATTACTAATGGGAACCAAGCCCGAAGAAACGAGGGTAGAAACTTTCGCAGTCATCATCACCCTTGGCGATGACCCAAGTCCGCAACATCCACGGTCCCAAGACCATCGCGAACTGATCCTTGCCCGGTCCGCTTTCAGGGCCAAAACTTTTCGGGGAAAAGCCCATCCCTGCTGATTGGCGTCTCATACCCAATTTTTTGGGTTTCCAAGGTTTTTACCACACAAGGGACCTCTCCTTTTGAAGAAAGAGTTAGCGTGTTGGACATTGATCTGCCCGGTGATGAATCTCAAGAGAGGCTGACCCGGCTCGAAGATATGATAAACCGAATGATGGAGAAGGTAGAACGGATGGAAAGTGCTAGGCCCACCATGAATTCATCTCATCATGGGGCTAACTCTCCACCGCTTTCCCACCCACTCAAATAACCTCTAAAGCAGCCACCTCCTCCTAACTCTCATGATCATTCTTCTCGACGTCAGGTCTCTCAAGACGACATTGATGCTATGGTTAGCCATAGCCTGTAGGGTAGGCAGATCCTTGGGATACGAAAGACGTCCCTTTATAAAAAGCCCTACCCTCTTACATCGACTCCCTCCCTTTCCCACCTTATTATCAGAAAGGGAGGTTCATTGTCTTCAACGGCATGAGTTCTCCCTGCCAACACATCGCCCACTTTACCTCAGCATGCCAAGAGTTGGCCACTGACAAGAGGCTCCTCCTCTACCAGGTCATCGAGACCCTCGATGGACCGACTTTCCAATGATATGCCCGACTTCCGCCAAACTCGGTGCAAACCTGGGAAGAGATGGAGCACTTGTTTTACAAGCACTTCTACGAAGTTTAAAGATAGGTGCAAACACTATGACCTAGGATCTGGGAGAGCCAGTGGATCAATTCATCACGAGATGGAGAGATCAGACTACATACTAGACAAACTCTATGCCTGAGATCGATGTAGTCCAGACCTGTGTACGAAGCATGCGGCCAAAGATCTCCCTACATGTTGAAACTTCAAACCCCACCTCTATGTCAAATCTGATTTCCAAGTCAGTCTGCATAGAAAGCCTCTATAGGCACCGTGGCGGATCCCAAACACAATCGCTAAGTGGTGGAAACAACCAGAATTTCAGTAGTTCTCGCCCTAATTTTCAAGGCAATCAGCAAAGAAGGGAGACTAGTACTGCCATCACCATCTCTGACCCTATAAAAGACCAGTGCCGAACACTTGATTTCTCCAAAGGTGTGGCCCCCGCTAATTCCCTGGGGACACCTAAGACAGAGCCACAACCACCTCGGACCTATAACAAGGTACCTTCACCTCCAAACCTTTACCAAAAGTATTACTGGGAGGAAAAGAAAGAACAAAGTTTAGAGCTTCAATAACGAGTGGGTCCTCGCTCTACTCCAAATGTTTCTGCAACAGGAAATGATTGCCTTGCCCGGTAGAAGGCAGTAGGAAGAGGGTGAACTCGCCACCCGTGGAAATTATTGTGCATATCATAGAATATTGGGGCATTCTAGTCAGGAGTTCTTTACCCTCAAGGATCACATTGAGGCCTTACTCCAAAGAGGACAAATTCTGCTAGACGCCCTCAAAAGGGCCTTTAGGGCAGCTAAGGCGACCTACGTCGTGACAATTCATGAAGAGGGACAAATAGATTGCTCTGATGAACTGCCGCCAGATCTCCTCCTGACAATGTTCGTTATGATGATCTAGGATGGGGTCATTACATCGCAACCGTCGAGACAACCTAGCCTTGTTGCCCAAGGGACCGAGCACCTCTGGTGCCCCTACCACCAGGTGCATGGCAACGAATTGGCCGAATTCTTCACATTTCGGGCTTAAATGCAAGAGAAGGTTAAAAGGGGACACCTCATGGTCGAAGCCCTAGTCACCATTTTTGGGAACAACACTCGAGAGGTCTCCCAAGTGCAAGGCCCTCATAGTAATGTGCCGCCTGATCCTGTCAAGTGGGACAAGCCCTCCACTTCTAAACCATGGCATATCTATCGAGGGCGAAATCAAATGATATCCATGAAAAGGGAGGCAATCCGTCAAGCACTGCCGGCACCCAAGCCTTGTGAGACCTGCAACATTGTGCTAACAAAGGATGGGGGGAAAAGCAGACAAGCATCGAAGCTTACTCATCGGAAGAGGAAGATTCCTCCGCCCCCAGTTGAGGCTGAATTTCTTTTGCCTGTCCCTCCATTCCAACTTTGCAAGACTTCATCCCTAAACTGATCACTGTCGCGGACCAAGGCCTATAAACTAATCTAAAAGGGATCCTATCTCTAATAAGGGTGACGGTGCTAAAAGCACCCCTCAATTTTCCAAGCAGGATGAAGACCTAAAAGATCTCCTACACACGTCCAATCTATGTGATGACATTAAAAGCTACCCGGTTTGGTCTAGTTTGAGTGATGACCCTAAAATCTCTCACCCTTCTTCTATCCCCAATTCTTCGAACCCTTCTTCTTCTAACCCCTTCCTTGTAAGTTCAACCTTCAAATTCCCAGACTTTGAGGCTCTTGATCAAGAGCTCAAAGATTGTAATATCAGCAAGCGGCATAAAAAACAACTCAGGAAGATGATGGCCCAAGCTACCGGAGTTCCATCGGTCGTTGATGCCTTGGGATCTAGATCTGAGAAGAGGCTTTCTCTTGCTAATGAAAAGCTTATGGGATAGTACAGGGGCCTTAAGTTACAGAAGTCATGATTATTTTCCGTGCCAGAACAACAATTGGGGGAATAAAAAAGGAAAGTGCTCATGAAGCGTGTCTCATGGAACGGTCCATGCTTACCAAATTAGCCTAAGGTATGGGAAAGGATTACCGCCACTCATACATAGGCTCTAGAAGCCAAAGCTCCAAAAGTATCTGGGTCTGTCGCTCATCCCGTACCCAAAAACCCCAACTAGTCTGCCACCACTCCTTAAATACCCAAGATCACCATTGGTCTCGTACATCAATCTACCTCCAAAGCCTCAGTCTCCATTGACCTCCACTTTGCCCATTGCCCAGCCTAGTCAGTCTACATTAGACTCGACTATGTAGCCAAGCCAGTCGGCACCACCTCTGGCTATGCAGTCTCCACCTACTCAGATTCTTCAACCTCTCTAATCCATCCCGATTGCACAACCGGGTCAACTGGAGGCCCGAAACATCCATCCACCACCTGAACCCCTGGCGGGCTCAGGACCCCAAAGGGGTGATGATGACAAAGTCAAATATGAAGTGGTCAGGCACCTAAGGAAACTCCCAACCTTGCTCAACATTTATGATGCCTTGATGCTCTCAAGAGATTACTGCATGGCCATGGCTCAAGCTCTCTCTTCCCCAGAGGTATATGAGATGGATCTGGATCTGGAACCCATCGAAGTGGATCCTACAATCCTGAACAATTGCATGGCCTTCACCTTCTCCGATGATGACCTCCTGTTGTCAGGAAAATTCCACAATTGGCTTCTCTTTGTGACTAGCGAACTACGTGCACATCTCATCAATTGCATCATGATAGATGGAGGATCAGCGATAAACCTTATTTCAAGGAGGATTCTCACCCGCCTTGAGTTGGGATCTGACGACCTCACGCCTACAAGCATCACGGTTTAGGGATTCAACCAGTCAGGAGAAAAGCTAGTCGGAACCATTTACCTTCATCTCAAGATCGGTGAACTAAATGATTATGCTCAATTCCACATAATCGACACTGACACCTCCTATAACGTGCTTCTCGGACGGTCTTGGATGCACCACCAAGGGGTGGTTCAATCAACACTCCACCAGTGCTTTAAGCACAACCAGGATGGGATGCAATACACTGTCACGACCCCTCCCCCATCCCTTTACCATACCCGATAGAGGATGACAGGGTGCGGGTTCGTGATCTCGATGTAGCGTATATCACTGAGGTCGGAGTGGACTCAACACATTTATCTCAGCAGTCAAAGCAAACTATGAAAAGAACTAGAACAATAATTCTAAGTACAGATGAACATTTAAAATTTGCAGAATCCATACATCATTAAAAGGGCATTACATAAAATTCCTTCCAAAAATAGTACACTTGAGTCTGAGGCATCAGAGCCCAATGATACATTTTCCAAAATAAACAAAATTCAGGGCTAAACCGCCCAATTACATACAAGATCTGGGTCTCTTCTCAAGGACATCAACTGCCAACTGCAAAACACAAGCTTCTTGCCCCCGAACTGATGCCATCAATCTACAAACAGGGAGATACAGTGGGATGAGCTATAAAGCCTAGTTAGTCGATCTAGGTACTATGCATCATTATCGAATCTATTCATATATCATAAACAGCTCTTCCAATTATAAGAAGTCATAATGCAGTAGTGTAAGTTAGAAATCAGATCAATGCATTAATTACAGACATCCTATTCAGATGTGAGGTATCATCCAGTCATTTAAATCATCAACACTCCCATTTACTTTTCAATCATTACCCACTCATTTCTTTGTTCACCTACTCTCGAAGTAGAGGCCCTATCCATTAGGCTAAGCCAATCCCATTGCTTAAGACCTCTACCATATCTCAAGATGGAGGGCAATGACAAGTGGGTAAATCCACTTCATAATGCCCTCATACTCACGCACACGGCCCCAAGCACGCAGTGGGGTTTTCGATAGCATTTACCTTGCAAGGCATTAGTCACTAGTCTCATCATATAAACTTCGGAAGGGGGTGCCACCCTCCCATTCGATTTTCACCTAACCCCATCCTATCATTCAGCAAGTTAAGAAACATTTCTTGCTTCACTTTTCTTAGTGTAAGAATATCCACTACCAATGAGTGCCCCATCACGTTGCCGCTAGTATCAGTATAATAGTATCCACTACCAATGGTTCTCCGATCGTGTAGCGGCCAATATCACAATACCTTAATAGAATAGTGCCCACTACCAATGGGTGTCCCATTGCGTAGTGGTCATTATCGTGGCATCATAACTTGCTCAAGAATTAAATTCATTCATGCTAAATTAGTACCTCATGACAGATAATTAAAATTTTCATCATGCACAATATGAGTCTTACTCAGAACTATCCAGCAGTCACATAATATTATGACACCCAGCAAAGAATACCAATGTTATGAGAGCTATCATTATCGCATTACGCCTAGCAAACAACATTAGTATTATGACACTCATCATGTAGGGTTTGTCATGGAATTATCACAGTAGTATGGCATTATCAATTTTCACATAACGCATAGCTGCCTAGCACTGTTGACATAACACTATGGCATTTAGTATTCATCACATGAAAACAATCACTCCGGTCGCGAACGTCGCTCATGTAGCAATGTCATGCCTAGTGCTACACGAAGGCGTTACGCACATGGCGTTACATGCCCGGTGTTACACGCACGGTGTTATGCTCTCGGTGCTACATGCGTGGCGTTAAATGCACGATGCTACGCGCTTGTCACTATGCGTGGTGTTACATGCACGGTGCTACGCGCTTGGCACTACGTGCACAGCGTTACACACACGAAACAAAATGAGTAATAGTATTAGGAGATCTTGCAACTAGGAATAGTGGCATACCATCACATTTCGGGGCCCATCTCATAACTCATACAGAATTTTATCCAGGTGCAAAAGCAAACTTGAAATAGACAAGCATATCTTTCATTCGAAACTTGTTTGGCCTCATTTGGACACCATTTGACTACTGGAAACTCGATGTACGAACTTTCACAGTTTTGAAAATTCTCATTATCAAGTTTAACATGCTTTAAAGAACACTTAACATTTCGCCAAGATAACTCTCGATGCAAAATCTTGCCCATATTAAACTAGTCTCACAAGTGAACTATTTCACAAATCTTCACGATTACAAATATCATTTACATTGCTCAATCAATCATGGAATTTAAAGGCATAAATCTAAAACTTAAATCCCATTTCAACCCATTCACGCTCATAGTTTTAATCTTATCATTTTACTTGCTTTCAATACTAAAAAAAAAAATTGGTTGCAATAAAAGTTATTGATGCATAGATACTAAACCCACTTACCTGATGTTCACAGCGTCTTCAAATCTCCCACTCGTAGGCCACCTCAAGGTCTAAGCAATGGCTTCTTCAAGGTAGTAGTTAACTCCCACTAGTTCTAGAGAGAGAAAGTGTAAGGGAAAAGTGAGCGGAATGGTGGAAAAAGGGGAGGGGAGAGGGCATAAGTACCCAAGGTAGGTGATGGTAACTGTAGCTGACGTGTACAGCTCTGACAGATGTGGTGCTGACATATACAACACTGAAAAGTGCAATGCTAACAGAGGGCACATCTTCCCTCTTCACTTACGGCGTTAACTCTTCTCTGCCTTCACCCGTGGCGATACCCCAGTTCACAAGTGGTGATGCTCCAGTTCATGCGCGACGTTACCTTTGTACGAGCACGACGTTGCTCTTCCTCCCCTCTCTCTTCACACGCGGCACTAGGCCTCTCCTACACACACGACGCTCTAGGCCTCTCCTACACACACGACACTAGGCCTCTCTTACATGCACGACGCTAGGCCTCTCCAACACATTAATTCCATGAGGGGTCTCGAGACTGGGAAAATTTGTGGTCCCCACATCAGGCCCCCCTTAAAAAAGACTTTGTCCTCAAAATCATATCATTATTAGTAAAAATGGTGGGGGTACTTCTCCCATATCTCTTCCTCTCGTTTTCATGTAGATTCTTCTCTCGAATGATATTTTCATTTTACTCGGACAAGAGGGACTTCTTTACTTGCAAAACCTGTACCCTCCTGTCTAATATCCCAATTGGTCATTCATCATAAGTCAAGTCTTCTCTGAGCAGGATCAGTTCGTACTTCATAACATGAGACGGGTCAGGCTGATATTTTCTTAGCAGTGATACATGAAATATTATGAATGTTGGCCAATTCAGGTGGCAAGGCAAGCAGGTATGCCATGTTCCCAACTCTTTACATGATTTCAAAAGGCTCAATGTAGCACGGGGCTCAATTTTCCTTTCCCGTCAAATCTCATTATGCCCTTTCTCGATGATACCTTCAGGAAGACCTGATCACCTACTTTAAACTTGAGGTCTCTCCTGCGATTATCGGTGTAACTCATCTGCCAACTTTGGGCTGCCCTGGGCCGCTCTCAAATTAAGGCAATTTTCTTAGAGGTCATTTGAACAATTTTAAGCCCCATTAATTACCTTTTGCCCTCTCCATTCCAATAGATGAGTGACCTACACTTTCTTCTATATAAGGCCTCATAAGGCACCATTTGGGTACTGGCTTGGAAGCTGTTTTTTTAGGCAAATTCTATTAGAGGCAAATCGTCTTCCCAGCCTCCCATAAAGTCACTGACACACTCCCTTAACATGTCTTTCAAAATTTCGAATGGTTCTCTATGACTACCCATCTGTCTAGGGGTGAAAGACGATGCTAAAGGTAAGTCTAGTTCCCAAGGTTTTCTGTAGACTTGCCCAAAACCTCGAGGTAAACCTAGTGTCCCTATCAGACATGATGCTGATAGGTATATCATGTAACCTTACAATTTCTCTGATGTATAATCGGGCCAGCTTATCTAGGGTTTAGGTCGTGTGGATTGGTAAGAAGTGAGCAGCTTTATTTTATTGGTCCACCACGACCCAAATACTATCATGCCCCATGCTCGACCTTGAAAATGCATAAACAAATTCTATCGTGATGTGTTCCTATTTCCACTCTGGTATGGGCAATGGCTGTAACAGCCCGGCAGGTTTCTGATGTTCTGCCTTGACTTGCTAACACCTCAAGCACTTAGCAACAAATTGTGCTACCTCCCCATTCATGTTGTTCCATCACAAGATCTTTTCAGATCTTGGTACATCTTTGTACTTCCTGGGTGTACCGTGTAGCTAGAGTGGTGTGCTTCCTCCAGAACAGCTCTTTTTACACTTTAGTCATTAGGAACACATACTCGGCCTTTAAACCTTAACAATTCATCATTGCTCATAGTGAAATCCTCTTTCTCTTCCAATTTTATATCCTCAAGGATTTTCATAAGTTGAGGATCTTCTTTTTGTGCTATTCGGATTTGTTGAAAGAGATAGGGCTCTATTCTCATACACAAAAGCATTTCAACCCCATCATTGAGGGGTAGAGTTGGATGTTGTTCCATTGCATCCTCTAGTAATCCCATTTCTCGTACCATCAGGTGTGCCACTGATATTATGAATTTTTGGCTTAAAGCATCGGCTACAGCATTAGTCTTGCCTGGATGGTAATCAATTGTATAGCCATAATCATTTAATAAGTCCATCCACTTCTTTGCCTCATATTCAATTCCTTTTGGAAAAATAGACACTTGAGGCTCTTATGATCCCTAAACACCTTATTGGGCCCTATAGAGGTAGTGTCTCCAAATCTTCAGCGCAAATACTACGACGGTAAGCTCCAATTCATGAGTTGGATAATTCTGCTTGTGCGACTTCAGCTGTCTGGAGGCATAGGCAATGACCTTACCTCTTTGCATGAGTACACATCCGAGCCCTTTATGTGAAGCATCGGTGTAAACCACAAAGTCCTCATTTCCATTAGGCAAGGTCAGTATCGGGGTTGTGGTTAGTCTTTTCTTAAGTTCCTGGAAGCTTCTCTCACAGTCCTCTGACCTCCCAAATCTTACATTCTTCTAAGTTAGCCGAGTAAGGGGAAGTGCTATCTTTGAGAATCCCTCTACAAAGCACCACAGAAAACTACGAACTTTGGTCACATTGGTTAGTCTCTCCCACATAAGCACAACTTCAATCTTAAAGGGATCGACTGTGATCTCATCCTTAGAAATGATGTGACCCAGGAAGGTTACATTGGGGAGATAGAACTCACTCTTGCTAAATTTAGAATATAGTCTTTATGACTTCAAAGTTTGCAAGACAATTCTCATATGTTGTTCATGTAGTTCTCGACTCTCTGAATATATCAAGATATCATCAATAAAGACCACTACAACATCATCTAGGAATGGTCTTAACACCCTATTCATAACATCCATGAGCATATCGGGGGCATTTGTTAACCCGAACGGCATCACAAGAAACTCATAGTGACCGTATCGAGTTCTAAAAGCGACCTTCAGGATGTCTCGCTCCTTGACTCATAATTGGTGATAACCCGACTGAAGATCAATCTTCGAAAACACCTAGGCCCCTTAGAGCTGATAAAAAAGATCATCAATTCAAGGAAGGGGATATCTATTCTTCACATTACTTGGTTCAACTGCCTATAGTCAATACACAACCTCAGGGACCCATCCTCCTTCTTCACAAACAGGACTGGTGCACCCAGGGTGACACGTTGGGTGGGATGAATCCCTTTTCCATCAATTCTTTCAACTTCTTCAACTCTGCTGGAGCCCTTCTATACAGAGATTTAGGAATGGGAATAGTTTCAGGGACTACATCTATCTCAAATCAATCTCCCGTACTAAAGGTAGGGACAATAATTCTTCTGGAAATACTCAAGATATTCTCTTACTATTTGTATCCCTTCTAGCTGGGACTAAACATCCCGATTCTCTACTACATGGGCTAGCTATTAGCCAGGAGGCGAGAGGCCCAAAGAGCAGAAATAAAGTGTAGAGGGAGAGTATCCCTAGTGCCCTCGAAGTGTAGCTCAATTTGACCAGAGCGTTTAAAGGTCACCATCTTTTCATGGCAATTGACGGTGGCATGGTGCTTATACAACCAATCCATGCCCAGAATAACATCAAAATCCTGAATATCTAGAATGATCAAGTTCACAGGCAGGTCACACCCATCAATTGTAATTCCACACTGTCTATAAATCCTATCAGTTTCCATAGAATCCCCCACAGACATGCACACTACTAGAGTAAAATCAAGACATGCAAACTCAAAACTTAAATAGCACGTAAAACGGGGTGCGATAAAAGAGTGAGAGGAACCAGGGTCAATTAAGACTCTAGCTTTAGCACCACAACTAGAGATCGTACCTCTAATCACTGAGGTGGATGCCTTAGCTTCTTGTTCGGTGAGGGAAAGCACTCGTCCTTGCGTCTTTAATCGATCCTTTATCTTCATCATAGGGTAATCCTTAACCCAATGGTCGGGCTTGTCACACCTGAGGCACACATTCCGCTTCTTATAACATTCGACGAAAGTGTGGTTGTCCTTCCAGCAATGAGAATAGACCGGGCGTCGATCATTCTCCATGTTGCTCTAGAAATTCATCTAGGCCCTCTGATTACGATGGTAAGGTCTTCCCCTAATATGCCTCCTTGGAAATTGTCGGGGCTTCTTCCCAAAGTTTTCCGATGAAACAGGCTTCATCTTTCCTTCCCTCCTTGTTCTATGGTCCTCGCAGTCGCTCTCAATCTTTAGGGCGAGGTCTACCAATGGGGCGTAGACCTTCAGGTTGGCCAACATTACTCTCCCTTTGATATCGAGCGGAAACTCTCAAATTTGGCCACCTTTCGTGCCTCAGTATTAATAATGTGAGGCGCATACTTAGACAGTTCCACAAATTTAGCACAATATTGTTCAACTGTCATACTCCCTTGCTAGAGTTCAATAAACTCTATTTCTTTCCTCTCCCTGACAGAGTCTAGGAAGTATTTCTCGTCAAACACCGTCAGGAAGTTTTCCCATGTGGCCTCTGTTTCTGACTCCCTCCAAAATTGCTTAACCGAGTCCCACCAATGTTACGCCCCTCCTTCCGACATGAAGGCTCCTAACTTGACTTTTTGCACATCTGAGTAGTGAAACACTTCCAAGATCTTCTCTATTTCCCTCTTTCACCTCTCAGATTTCTCCACCCCTCTACCCCTAAGAAGGTTGGGGCTGTCAGTCTTCTGAATCTTTCTATCAGGCAACTATCATTTTGCTCTGGGGTAGGCATAGACTGGACTGGCATCAACTCCTTCATCATTTGGGTAATTACCACCAAAGTCCTATAAAACTCACCGAGCATCTCAGTGCTCTCATTGCTGAAACTCGCATTGTTGGCACGAGCCCTTGGCGTCTTGAACTTAGCACAGGAGCACCCAGTCACTAATCTATCCTAAAACTATTTTAAGGACTCTACTACAATCCCCCGAGGCCAAGGATTCTATCTTGGCTGCTCTGATACCAAAACTGTCTCGACCCCACCCCCGATCCCTTTACCGTACGTGACGGAGGATGACCGGGTGCGGGTTTGCGATCTTGATGTAGTGTATTTGACTAAGGTCGAAGTGGACTCAACACCTTTATCTCTGCAATCAAAGAAAACCATGAAATGAACTAAAATAGTAATTCTAAGTACATATGAATATTTAAAAGAATACAAACATCATTAAATAGGCATTACATAAAATTCTTTCCAAAAATATTACACTTGAGTCTGAGGCATTAGGTCCCATAGATACATTTTCCAAAAAAAAAAAATTCAGGGGCAAACCGCCCAACTACATACAAGATCTAAGTCTTTCCTCAAGGACTTCAACTCCAAACTGCAAAACACGAGCTTCTTGCCCTACAAGAGGGGATATACAGTGGGATGAGCTATTAAGCCCAGTAAGTAGATCTAAGTACTATGCATAATTATCGAGTCTATTCATGCATCATAAACAATTCTTCCAACTATACGAAGTCATAATATAGTAGTTAGGTAAATCAAAAATTAGATCATTGCATCAATTACAGGCATCCCATTCATATGTCAGTTATCATCCAGTCATTTAAATCATCAGCATTCCCATTCACTATTCAATCATTACCCACTCACTCATTAGTTCACGTACTCCCGAAGTAGAGGCCCTATCCATCAGGCTAAGCCAATCCATTGCTTAGGACCTCTACCATATCTTAGGAGGGAGGGCAATGACAAGTGGGTAAATCCACTTTGTAATGCCCTCATACTCACGTACATGATCCCCAACGAGCATTGGCGTTTTCGATAGGCACTTACCTTGTAAGGCATCACTCACTAGCCTCATCATATAAATTTTGGGGGGGGTGCGACCCTCCCATTCCATTTTCATCTAACCTCATCCTATCATTCAATAAGTTGGGGAACAATGACGGCTTCAATTTTCTTAGTGTAACAGTATCCATTACTAATGGGTGCCCCATCGCGTAGCGGCTAGTATCAGAAGAATAGTATCTACTACCGATGGGTGTCCTTTCACATAGCGGCCAGTATCACAATACTATAATAGAACAATACCCACTAGCAATGGGTGCCCCATTGCGTAGTGGTCATTATCACGACATCATAACATGCTCAAGCATTAAACTCATTCATGCTAACTTAGTACCTCATGACAGTTAATTCAAATTTTCATCAAGCATAGTTTGAGTCTTACTCGGAACAATCCAGCACTGACATAGTATTATGACACCTAGCATAGAATACCCATGGTATGAGAGCAATCATTATCGCATTGCTCCTAGCAAACAACATTAGTATTACGACACTCATCATGTAGCATTTGTCATGGAATTATCATAGTAGCATGGCATTATCAATTTTCACATAACGCATAGGTGCTTGGCACTGTTCACATAACACTATGGCATTTAGTATTCATCATGTGGAAGCTATCACTCTAGTCACGAACGTCGCTCAGCTAGCAGTGTCATGCCCAGCGCTACATGCACGGCCTTACATGCTCGGCGTTACACAAACAGCGCTATGTGCCCAGTGTTAAACGCATGGCGCTATGTGCACGTTACCACGCGCACGGCACTAAGCGCACGACACTACGCGTGCGGCGTTGCAAGCACGGCCCAAAGTGAGTAATACTATTAGAAGTTCCTGCAACTAGGAACAGTGGCATACGCTCACATTTTGGTGCCCATCTCATAACTCATACAGAATTTTATCAAGGTGTAAAAGGAAAACTTGAAATAGACAAGCATATCTTTCATTTGAAACCTGTTTGGCTCCATTTGGACACCACTTGACCACTGGAAACTCTATGCAAGTACAGTCACAGTTATAGAAATTCTCAATCTCAAGTTTAACATGATTTAAAGAACACTTGGACATTTCACCAAGATAACTCTTAATGCAAAACCTTGTTGATATTAAACTAGTCTCAATGTGAACTATTTCACAAATCTTCATGATTACAATTATCATGTACATTGCTCAATCAATCATGGTATTTAAAGGCATAAATCTGAAATTTAAATCTCATTTCAACCCATTCAAGCTCATAGTTTTTATCTTATCATTTTACCCGCTTTCAATAAGAAAAAAAAAATGGTTTCTATAAAAGTTATTGATGCATAATATTAAACCCACTTAACCGGTGTTCACAGTGTCTTCAAATCTCCCATTCGCAGGCCATCTCAAGCTCTAAGCAATGGCTTCTCCAAGGCAGTAGTTAACTCTCACTGGTTCTAGAGAGAGAAAGTGCATGGAAAAAAGTTAAGGGAACGGTGTTAAAAGGGGAGGGGAGAGGGCTTAAGGACCCAGGGTAGGTGAAGGTCACTATAGCTGATGTGTACGGCTCTGACAGGTGCAGCGCTAACACATACGGCACTGACAAGTGCAGCACTAGCAGCGGTCACATATTCCCTCTTCACTTACGGTGTTAACTCTTCTCTCCCTTCATGGGTGGTGATAACCAAGTTCATGAGCGGCGATGCTCCAGTTCATGCACGGTGTTACCTTTTTACATGCACGGCGTTGCCCTTCCTCCCCTCTCTCCACTCACGGGGTGCTAGACCTCTCCTACACACATGGCGCTAGGCCTCTCTTACATACACGGCGCTAAGCCTCACTTACACACATGGCTCTAAGCCTCTCCTACACATTATTGTCGTGCGTGTCTAGCGACTGGGTAAATTTTTTGTCCTTACATACATGGTCTATGCTAACAAAAGACCATTCCCCATTGCTGAGACTCATTACGCCGATGCAAAGTGCTACTTTTTGGACCCTATACCTTCCCGAGTACCGGGGACTGACAACCAAGTGCCGGCGTAGAAGGTGGAAGCATCCCCTCATGAGGACGTCAAGGATGTAGGACGAGTACTCTTGGGGATATTCAAGGAGGAATAGAAAAATGACAAACTCCTCCCTCTGACTTCGATTGAACCTAACACTCCCCATCCTGTCTCAAAGATGTCACCCACCAGTTGTGAAGTGGAGGCTTCTCCTTCTACTTCTTCACCTCCGAAACCACCCCTGACGGCGGCTAAGTCGGTGACCTCCACCGAACATGAAAAAGTCATGGGGGTTGACACCTTGATGCCAAGAGTCACCTACACGGTAGACCATCAGAAGGTCCTGCACTTTCCTATTCCACTCCTCGAAGCAGCAGTTTCTCGGCAATCAGACAGCCAAATCCGCCGTAATCCAGACTCCCTGAGCATGAAGGAAAGCTCTTACCCGATTCAAGGGCTAGCCCATGTATGTGACTCTCTAAAGGTGTTGCACATCCTTGACTCTTTAGTAGTGGAGAAGCCAGAAGAGGAATCATCTCCTCGTTGTCAAGATCAAGCTACCCTTGCTAAGCTTAAAAAGGAAGTTCAAATCCTTCAAAGCCAATTGGAGGCCATCCATAAGGAGAAGGATAAAATACAAGAGGCCCCTCTAGTAGGGTTCGTCGAAGAGACCAAGGGCATGGGTGCAGGGCATCAAAATTGTCCCATCATCCGGAGGTCAAGTTCTCCCCCGATTGGAGTCTCTACATCCGGCATGCTCATCACATCATGAGGACGATCAAGTATGACCCTTTAATAAAAAAGGAGGTAATTTCTCCCTTCGAGGTAATTGAGAGCGCAGCTGCTCGGCATGAGTCGACGAAAGGAATTGGGTACTCTACCTCCTCTCATATCTCCCCGTAAAAAGATGGACACAACGAAAACCCAAAAGGGTGTTGTCGGTAAAATTGTCAGAATAAAGAAATGATGGAGCTTGATAGTGGTACTAGCTATTGTGAGCAAAAATTGTCAAGAAATAAAAGGACGGACATGGTGGAAACCCGAGAGGACATCATGGGCAAAAATGTCAAAGAAAAGAATAATGATGGGGCATGATAACATCATCAGTTATTATGAGTAAAAAATCATCAAGATAAAAAATGGGTACAATGATAACCCAAAAGGGCATTGTGAGTAAAAATAAAAATGAAAATGGTGGATGCGATGGAAAAGCCGCAGGCAAAATTGCCACCCAAAAGTTCAGGGGTCTCGTGAAAACCATAAATGGCGCATACCTTAAGGACTTAAATGGAAACCCAAAAGGGGCGTTTAAGTCAGAAGTCGCACAATTGGGTAGATGTACCTACAAGGAGGGCCCTTAATGGCTTGTAATCCTTTAAAAGAAGGAGACAAGGACAAGCACGAGGCATAAGCAAAAGAGAAAGAAACTGATGTTTCATTTCTATAATCAAAATTTGTGTACAAGCATCTATATACAATAAAAAAGGAAAGCTATGTCAGTCTTCGATCTGTTGCTGACCTCATGGCAAAAGAAGAGCAAGGAGGAGGTGGGTCTGATTCAAGGATTTGACTGCCCAAAGCTATACCTCCTCCTCGAGAGACGACCTCCTTTAAGAGGCTTTTTCACCTTCATGAAAAAGGTCTCTTGCTCTTCCTTGAACTCCTTCAAGGAAGGCAAATGGGAGGTCCAAGTGGAGGCCCATCGTTGCAATCCAGGCCGAGCCATCCACTGATCATTACAATCCGGGCCGAATCATCTTCCCCATCCCGATCGCCTTGACAAAACCCTAGAGCCTCATGCTTTATAGACCACCACAGAACGGTCGCTAAAGCCTGCCATCAATGGCCAACGCTCTATGCATCCATAAGGATAGCCACCATTCTGGCAACCTTCTTAATGCCTTGCCTACCAAGCAGTCTCGCCCCCAGACTACTGAACGTTCTTCCTTAAGCTGCCAGACACGCCTCTCTGCCAAGCTGCCAATCTGATGTGTCTCCTCACACGTGTATCGCACACTCCACGAGAATGCATGCAACACCACATACAAGAAGATCCCTCGACTGACCGTACGCTGCCATATGACTCCTGGCCTCCCCGAGACGTATGACCTCTCCCCGACAGCCCTTCATCTCCCGACGTGTGTCCCTGCCTACGTGTATGTATTGCAACCCTTCATCTGCCCTTTGACCCTTCAGCTCACCAGTGACCCCCCGACTTCTAGCACTGAAAAACCTTTACCTCTGACTGGTTAGCTGCATCGATCTCGTCCTCCGGATCTAGATGATCCGACGGCATGTGTCTCGAGTTTTTGGTGAACTCAAGATTTTAGATCGCTCTCTTGGAACCTTGTTCAAGGGCAAGGGCAGGTATACCAACCAATGAGAGAGGAATTTTAGGTGGGTTCGGGACTTACTTGGGCAGGCATGCATGGGTGCCTTCTTAGATCATGAAGAAACCCCCAGCTGCTTGAGCTAGTTCGGAATCGCCTCCCTTGACCTATAATCCTCTTATTTTTTCTACATAGTACTTTTATGGTTAATTTGTAAGACAAGTGGGTCAAAGGGACCCACCTTTGTCTTAGGGCAATGCACGTTCACATGAGAAGGAGATGAAGTGCATGGTTCGGTGAACGATAGAAATGAGAAGAGAACTTGACGTGGCGGTGAGACTAGCATGACAACCAAAAATTATCGACTTGGAGTGGTAGTAAGATGGGCATGGTTCTCAGGACCAGTACGGTAGCAATACTACTCTAAACCGTGGTCAACGCATCGGTGATAGGCTATTTCTACCCTCAGTCAAGTGAGAGGAGAAAGAGGTGAAGAGGAAAGAACCAGATGGCAAAGAGAAGGGAAAGTTCGAACGTCAATACGCATCACGATGGGCAATGCAAGGAGACGGCACATCCCTTGTGGACAGTGTCAGCTCCTGACGAGGCACACGGTGATAGGCATGGGACACAGGAGAACGACGATGGGTGTCTATCGCGCAAAGGAAGCTAACGAACGGTGATGGGTGTCACCAGAGCCTCTAGTGGGCGGTGATAGGTATCACTGTCTCTGTTAGATGCACAATCGAGGGAGACCCTTCCAGGCGGCAACAAGCTTCGCCATCTAGGTTCTTCACCGATATGTCACAGTTACGTCTGTTGGCAGCGATAGGCAGCGCCATCTACAAACTTCACTGGAAGAAAGAGACAGACGAATGCAAGGGGAGGGAGATTCATGTATGGCACTGTCATTGCCACAACCTGTGGGATCAAGGGAGAGGCATGCACAACAAGGGCAGTGTCGTGCATGACCTCTGCAAGGAACTCAGACGAAGAAGGGGGAGAAGAGAGGGGCAAAGAGAGAGAGAGAAGAAGAAGAGAAAAATAAGAGAGGGGAGAAGAGAGAGAGAGAGAAGAAGAGAAAAAGAAGAGAGAGAAGGTTTACCTCAACCCTAGGGGTACCGATAAAAATTTTTCTCTCACCTCACTCTCTCTCTCAAACATGACACCACAATGGTAAGAAAGAGAAACTTTATTAAGTGAAAACTCTCTTTTGTGTGTGTGCACCTCTACCACTTCTTTTTTTGTTCGTACAATGATGGTACATATATATATCAAGTATGCCCCAAACATGGGTGGACGATAAAAAGTAAACCTAATTGCTGAAAATTAAGATTAAATTGAATTAAAATAAATTAAAAAATAGGGTGCAAAATGATAGATTTGCCCCTTCCTAACAAGGTAAAATTCCAGAACAGTCATGTGTTGTCTTAAGAATTGCGTGATCTTGCATGACTGATCCGAGGTTGTTCTGGTGCTTAGTTTATTGTAAGATGATTATTTTCTTGTAGGGCTTGGTATGGCAATCGATTTGATACCAACTTCAAGCCATGGATCATGTTTTTGGTGCACGATCATGTGACATTAATGTTTAGTAGATATTGAAACTTTGGATCGATAGTGTGTTCATTCCTTGATGTTTTTCTATGTTTTCTTTGCTGAATCACACTGAGCATGCCACTACGATCACGGGGTACCAAATGCAGCTTGATTACGAAGATTTTGAGTTTGGAATTTTGGCTGGAATCAAGGACTCTGGCGACAAAATTTGCAGTCTGTTTGTCAGCTTTCTATGCAGAATCTGACCGTTAATCATTACGGGGTTCAGGTTAGAGATGGCCCGAGACCTTATGCTCGCAATGGAATTGGTCACGCGTCGATCGGGCTCGCGAGTGGCATGTTTTGGCCACTTGAGAGAGGCATGACGCTGCTGAATTTCCTGCACTTTTCTTCACGGATCAACAACTTCTCTCTAGCTTTTCTTCACCCTTGGGATCATCACAGGGCGTACCACATATCAAATCGCTCGTCTTGACTAGACAAACATGCTCACCCAATTTGAGTACGGTCTAACTTAGGACAAGTGAGATATGAGCGTAAAAATTCATTGGGATTGTCCCTTTGATGGTGTAGTGTTGTTGGGTGGCCGCACAGGAGTAGCATGCGGCTTATCCTGTTTATCTCTTTCACCTATAACTTATTCCTAGAATGTCCATTTGAGCTGATACTTGACCCTTGACATTTTCAACTGTTTTGGATCTAATGGAGGTCATCCCACAACAATTTGTGACTTTGAAAATGTAGCTCTAGTAATAGGGGTCTGTTTCAGGGTGCTAGAGGTCGATTCTGCTAAAACAGTTTCTCAGTCTGCACTACTTTAGACATGTCGAAATGTGACGAAACTTGGCACAAAATTTTTGAGAGACCTCATGAAGATCTTAACCAGTTATGAGGCGGTTCTGAGACTGTTCAAATTTCCACTACTTGCTAAGCCTTTATTGAGCGGGGACCCCATGTTGATGAAAAATGCTTTTCAACAACATGCCCCCCCAAATGTTGTGCTTTGAGAGAATCGAGAAGTGCAATCATTTGGGATGTTTGAGGGATCCTTGTAGAGTTCACACCCTAAAGAGACTATCCGTGGTTCTGGAGGATAAGGTCGTTGTCAAGACCTCCTCATAGAGAACCACGCCTTTTTTTAAAAGCCAAATGCTACGAATCTTCACTCGACATTGTTTAATGCTACACCAAGTTTTCTTTTGATGCTCAAGGTATCTCCAGTAGGTTCTGTCTAGCGGGGTCCAGCGGGGGCTTTTGACCCAACTCGAAAGTCTGGTCCCATGTAGGTTGCGGGTTTGACGAAGACTACCCTGAAGCTTGTGGTAGGTTAGACCCTTGCTTCATCAGCTTCTTGCCTTCGCGATGGCTCTTAACATTTTTGGAGGAATCTTTTGGTCATCGTCCTCACCCTCAAGGACTCTTGCTGTTGTTGTTGAACTAAAGAGATCTTATGCGGCTCTCACTCCCTGAAGAGCTATGAAATCAAGGAGATCTTTTGTGCTCTCACTCCCTGATGATCTATGAAACAGGGGAGATTTTATGCGGCTCTCACTCGCTGATGAATCATGAAACTGAGGATATCTTATGGGGCCCTCACTCCTTGATGAGCCATGGAAACTTAGGAGATCTTGTGGGGCTCTCACTCCCTGATGAGCCATGACATCAAGGAGATCTTATGGGACTCTCAGCCCCTGATGAGCCATGGAAATTGGGGAGATCTTGTGAGGCTCTCACTCCCTGATGAGCCATGAAATCGAGGAGATCTTCTGTGGCTCTCACTCATTGATGAGTCGTGAAACCGATGGAGATCTTGTGGGGCTCTCACTCCTTGACGAGCCATCTGGCCTGCGACTAGATGATGGCTTCTGAGGATTTTAGGCAGACCTCAGTAGCATTGTGACCGTTTGGAAATTGAATGTCAACTGAGGTAGTAGATGTGCGTCAGCTTGTCTTGTCGGTCCAAGCGCCCTTTCATGGGTTTTCACTTGAACAAGAGAAGTGGTGTCGTGAAGATTCTGTTATTTCTAGGCTCTTTTATCCATGACCTGTGGTCATGTCCGTCCTTTTTATCCTTTTTTACTCACGGTGCCCTTCTGGGGTTTTTACCGTGCCTGGATTTTGCTTTCCACATAAATCTCTTACCGTGCCTGGATTTTTCTTTCCACAAAAATCTCTTACTCATGGTTTTATAACCATGCCCGTCCGTCATTTTTACTCATGACGCTCCCTTGTCCAGGTGTAAACCATGCTCCTTTTTTTTCAGAAGGCATGCTTAGGGTCATGCCTTCGAGACTTGTGCGAACCCTTTTAACATCGTGCGGTCAGAACGCATACTATAGTTTAGGTTCATATAGATGGACCGTAGCAGTAAGGGATGGCAGTCTGTAGAGGCCACAGAGTGAATCTGGTGATGACTTTGACTCACTTGAGAGGATGGCATGTAGTTGCCTGTGGAGAGTTGATTGGATGGTAGGTGAAAGGTGGTGACCCACTAGCTGACGGTGAATATAGGTGCCAAGATGGCTTGCCGTTTGGTAAGCATGGGTAAGACTCGCTGGGGGATGATGAAAGATGGTGAAGGTAGCCCACACACATGAATGGGCTGGCTAGGGAAGACGTGCATGGAGATGCATGTAATGGGCATGTGCACCTAAGTAGGCTCACTGCGGAACAGAAGAGGGTACGCACAACTTTTGGGTGGTTAGAGAAAGCGTGCATGAAGATGCACATGAAAGGGTTGTGCGGTTAATCGGGGGAATGATATAAGGTCGCGCCTCCTAGACCTGAGCAAAGCACTTTAAGGTCATGCGGTCAGAACACGTACTATGGTTTAAGGTCATATAGCTTGGACAGTGGTTATGCAGTTTTAAGTCATGCAACCAAGACCGTGCAGTTTATGGTCGTGCAATGATACCTCCATTATAGTTTAAGGTCATATAGTTCGGACGATGGCTATACAGTTTAGGGACCGTGGCTATGCAGTTTAAGGTCATGCAATGCGAAGCATGGCTATGCACTTTAAGGTCATACAATGCGGACCATGGCTGTACAATTTAAGGTCATGCAATGCGGACCATGGCTGTGTAGTTTAAGGTCATGTAATGCGAACCATGGTTGTGCCTTTTAAGTTCATGCAATGCAGACTACAGCTGTGGCTTCGCAGTTTAAAGTCATGCAATGCGGACCATAGCTGTGCAGTTTAAGGTCATGTAATGCGGACTATGGTTGTGCAGTTTAAGGTCATACAATATGGACCATGGCTGTGTAGTTTAAGGTCATGCAATGCGGACCATGGTTGTGCAGTTTAAGGTCATGCAATGCAGACCACGACAGTGCAGTTTAAAGTCATGCAATGTGGACCATGGCTGTGCAGTTTAAGGTCATGCAATGAGGACCATGGCTGTGCAGTTTATGGTCATGCAATGCGGACCATGGCTATGCAGTTTAAGGTCATGCCATGTGGACCATGGTTGTGCAGTTTAAGGTCATGCAATGCGGACCATGGCTGTGCAGTTTAAGGTCATGAAATATGGACTATAGTTGTGCAGTTTAAGGTCATGCAATGCAGACCGTGGCTGTTCAGTTTAAGGTCATGCAATGCGAACCATAGCTTGCAATTTAAGTCATGCAATGCGAACCATGGTTGTGCAGTTTGAGGTCATGCACTGCGGACCATGGCTGTGCAGTTTAAGGTCTTGAAATGTGGACCATTAAGTGGTGAAGGCATGTGACTCCATAGGGAACAGGGATATCACCAGAGATTGGACTCCCTAAGGAGTGAGACTATGATGTAGGGAATGAACTTCCTTAAGAGGCAGAACAATGGTTCGGATGGGAGTGCCAAGGCATGCGCGCGCACCAAGTGTGGAGTGGCACATGCATCAGTAAGCCTAGATGATGTGTTAGGTCCCTTGGTGAAGCATGCTACAATTTTTCCCGACATTTCGTGTGACGGTGAACCCTGTACAAGACGCGCGGCGATAATCTCCTGACGAGATGCGCGGCGATGGCCCCTAGACAAGACGAACAGTGATAATCTCTAGATAAGATGCATGACGATAGTCTTTGGTCGAGGCCCTCAATAAATTTCTTGATGGGGCACACGGCACTTAGCCTTCTGATGAGGCACATGACGTAAGCCTTAACGAGGTGTGCGGCGATGATGCTTCGGGTCTCGGGCTTGGCCCGCCCTGGCCTGGTCTTATCCCCATCAAGGGCTGGAGACTGGAGCATCATTTTGAGTTTGTCAAGGGTTGTTCATGGTACCATAGGGTATAAGTAGGGGAGAAACCCCAGTTTACTGCTTTACTGAAGGGTAAAACAGTAGAAACCTTTTTAGAGAGAGAGAGTCAATGCTGTTTGGTGAGGGTTTTTTAGCAAGCACTTCTTGGCCAAAACTTGCAAATACCTTGGGGATTTTTCTGACAAGCTTCAGGAGGTGCAAAGCTTCGCAGCATGATTGCAAACCTTTCCCAGAAGTGACGAGGCTTTCTGAGCAAGGAACATGGCTTCTCGAGGCCTTAGCAGGATTTGCAGAGATGCCCTGTCAAAGTTCCAATGCTCCTTCGGTCGTTCTGTTGTTGAAGGGGAGGTCGAAGAGAGTTCAGAGGGCTTTGTCAGTTCTCTGGTTGTTGGAGGAGAAGGAGAAGGGGCGGCATTGAGTTCACCGAAAACTTAGCAGAATTCCAATGAGCTTTGGTGAAATGCTGAAGTGGGAAACAGGGAGAAGGGCAATCCATAGGGTCGCAAGGAAGCTTTTGGGTATTTTCAGTGGTTTTTGTCAACTCCAGCAACGAGCAGAAGGCGAAAAGGATTTTCCCGGTGAACAAGAGTGGATTCCCGATGGAGAGGGGAAACACCGGTGGGAACCTGAAGGGTCGTGGGACCATAACGATCATGAAGACAGAGGGCCATTGGGCAGTAAACGTTTGTCCTCCGCACGCGCGATGACAGGCTACGCAGCAAGTGTCAGGCTGCATGTCTGGATTTCAAGAGCACATGCGACGAGTGCTAGCAGCTGGAGCGAGGCATTAATATGCCTTGGTTCGCAGGTCATTGATAATCCTTGGCTGATCGCGAGACAGCGATTCCCTCCTGGTGGCGATAGTCTTGCCTTTGACTGTGAGACGGTGATTCCATCTCAGTGGGAAAACGGTGATCGTCCCACCCTAGTGAGCACAGTTTCTTCGTGGTTGTGTGAATACTTATTGCTTTTGGATAAAATCCCTCTGATCGATGCCTTCTCAACGATCAGCCAAGGTCTTTAAAGCTTCCAGGGTACAAGCTTCTTCAAACAGGGGCCTCGTTGCTATTGAGGACGAAGATCCCCTTATTATTGAGAATGAACTGCATCCCTCTACTCAGCATCCTGTCTTTGAAGGTGATAGTGAGTACAACCTGATAATCATGAGCAACAAGGCGATCCCTCTTTCTACCTTGAGAGGGAGCCACGCACCTTTTGCTCAAAGGGAGCCAATCATAGGTTCAGTGTTTGTAGTCACCTCCTTTTCAAGGCAAGTCATTCACCCTCTTGTCTGGCGCATCCGGGGAGGCTTTGTTGTATTGCGGTTGTGATGCCCTTTCCTACACAAGTCACCAGGCTTAATCACTGTAATGTGGCTGTAGACAACGACCTTGATCTTCTTAGAGCCGCTTATCAACTTTTCAGCTGGGCTTCTCTCTTTGAGCTAATCATGTTCCCTTCTTTGGCGAAGAGGCTGATAGACAGCCTTTTAGACTTCGATGTTCCTTGCACTGACTTGTTTAAAATGACGGTGAATAAATTACTCTACAGGCTCGGGAAGTTTATCTTTAGAAGAATCAACTTCTATTGAGGAGTATCCCTCTATTAGGCGTTTACTTAAGTTCTTTCCAGGGCCTCTGACTGTCGCTGATTCTGCAGTCACACACTTAGGTAACCTCAAAACCAACTTGCTCGTGCGTCAGTTCGCTCACCCAGATTTCAAGATTTTGCCTTTGGAGGTTCCCTCGATTGCTAGAGAAATCGCTTGCTTTGAGAATGAGGATGACATGACGATTCTTGAATGCTACATCAACGATCTGGAAGGCTTGCTTGTTGTGGCCCGGGAGGTAGGAAAGGACCCATTCTCTCTTCAATTGGTGCGTGGGGAATACCCTCCTTTGGTCAGAAAGCTTGCTCTCCTTCAAGAAGCAGCTTTAAAGAACGGAATCAAGTGGACACAACAAGACCATTAAAGGCTTAGTCTTGAGACTTGAGTGGACACTCTCGTTTATAACCCTTTGTACACCAATTCTTTGTTTTGATAATGTCGATAATTATATGAATTTTTTGTTATATGAAGGAAGTGGCCCTTTTTTGCTTAAAGTATTTGTACGACATGTCTTTCGCTCTTCTGTCTTCCTCTTTTATTGCTTTCATCCCTTGTTAGTGTGAGACGAAAAAGAATATCCCACCTTGCCATGTGGCAGCTTGTCGTGGCTTCAATGACCTCAAATGGGGGAGCAGTGGCTTCCTCACCCCTTAGTGTTTGATTGCAGAAGGGTTTGATTGCAGAAGGGCTCATAATTCATGGTTCTCATGATTCGATGAGCCTGCTTGCTATAAATGCTCCAGTCTGGGGGAGCATTGGCTTCGATTTGAGATGCATTTTTCTCGAGCTCATCATAAGTCTTAGCCTCAGAAACAAACGCCTTTAAATTCTTTGATGCGATGCGTAAGATCTCCAATTGGCTCTGGAGATTACCAGCCTCGCTTCTCTGCTCTGCCATGGGGTCTTGTTTCTGAGAGCCAGAGGGATGACTCTTGTCTGCCTGTACTTCTTTTGGTTGTCGGTGATCTCCTTGTTCAAGGAGGATGGAGTTTGGAGAACCTTTCGTGGCAGTTGGTTCTCCAGTTCTGCCTCTAGGAGAACGATGGGGACATGCAGAACCTTTTGCTGGTCTGATGTATGGGTGACCCTTGGTGCTGGAAGGTCCACCTCTGGGGCTTCCTAGGGCTCAGGGGCTACTTTTGTCTCATCATTTTTTTCTGGCAAATTAGAAGTAAGAGGAGAAGGTTCGGCTTCAGGAGACGATAGCATGACCTTAGAGTGGTGGCAATGTATACTTGGGTGAATGGGGGTCAAAGGGAGGATCTTGCCTTGTCTTTCCTCTTCTTTGAACATATTCGTGATCATTCACCCCATATCCTCAACGTCGTCATGAGACGAAGGTCTTGTCTCTCTCACAGACTTTCGATCATAATCTTTTGGCTTTTCTGATGTTGGAAGGTCTGTGAAATAGCACTTGGCATCGGTGTAGTGGGTTTCAGCTACAGGGAACGGTCTTTTGTCATCATAGACCTTGTGTTGTCTTCCATCTCGACTGTACTTGAAACATTGGGGGAGCGTGGCAGGAAGTACCCCCTGATCATGAAGCCAAGGATGACCAAGCAAGACGTTGTAAGAGGTATCAGTGTCGATTACATAGAACTGAGCATAATCGTTGAGATCACTAATCTTGAGGAGAAGACGCACTGTGCCAGCTAGCTTTTAACCTGACTTGTTGAACCCTTCCACGGTGATGTGGGTAGAAGTGAGGTTGTCAAACCCTAATCCCAGTCGGGTGAGAATCCTTCTTGAGATCAGGTTAACTGCTAACCCTCCATCCAGCATGATCCGATTGAGAGGGTAGGCATGCAGTTCACCATTCACAAAGAGGGGGCGATTGTGGAATTTGCCTCCCAACTGAAAGTCATCTTTGGAAAGGACATTGCCAGGCACCCACTTAGAATGGCTAGGTCAACCTCAATAGGTTTCACCTTAGTCTCGTACACCTCTGAGTTAAAAAGAGCTTGGACCAGAGCCATACGATAATCTCTAGATAGCAGGAGGGCATCATAGATACTTAAAAGGGCTGGAAGCTTTCTCAAGTGCCCAATTACATCGTAGTTCACTTTATCCTCATTAGTCTTCTGTGTTCTTGATCTAGTCACTAGTGTAGGTGGTAGGGTAGGTTTAGGAACAGGCTTTGGTTGAGTTTTGGTTTGTGACACTGGCTGACCTTATTGCTCAGCCAATGCAGTTTGGGTTGATGGGGAAGTGATAGGGACTTGTATTAGGGATGTAGAAGTCTGGGGTTTAGGTTTAATAGAAGTGAATGATCAGGAAGTTTGAGGACCTTGAGCTTTTGAGGTGTGGGTTGTAGCTTCTTTCCCAATCTTAGACCCTTTTTCCCCGTGCTAGTTGGTACTTCCAAGATTTGCACCTTGTGGGAGGCCTCTTTGGAACAAGAGTCCGAAGATGGCTCGGTCTATGATCGGGTTGACAGGGCATCGACAATTGTCGAAAATCCAACCGCCTGGGCCAGCATCTCTTTGAGGCGTTCTTGCTATGACGTGGTGAGGCTGGTGCCCCCAAACTCTTTGTTTAGAGTGTCAAAATCTAGGCATCACCGAGCGATACCTGCAAAAGGAATATAGGAGGGGAAAGGAGAAGAAGAGTTAAAACGTTTTGGACAGCATTTTACATCGCCACCGGAATTGGACGTTTGCAGGGGGTATCTAAGGTCATGCCCCGACTTTGACCATCGTGGGGTGCTTTTAACATCGTCACCCATTTTGGCCAACTCCTGAGATATTGATAACTCAGGGCCGTCTGCCTGATTGGACCATAATATGAGGCGAGCTGCACCTGGGATGAAGTCCCGCAAGGTCGCTAGTGGAGGAAGGGGCCTGAGGAATTCTTACTCGACTAGAGGCTGAGGAAGATGGTTCCTTCGGCGGGCTGACCTAGGTGCTCACTGTCTCCATCGGAATCCCTGAGGGGGTGTTTGGACCTCCCTATCAGACTGTTGAGTGGCTCTAGCTTGGTTGACTACCTCATGCTTTAGGGATTTGGGCCTACTTTACCCATAGTAGACTTCCCAGGGCTGAGAGGTCGAGGGCTCTGAAAGGTCCAGTGCATGCTCATGAGGGGCTTTTAGTGGGGCTTCCTCTTGAATGGGAGTGAGGGCTTGGACGTGTCCTGAGAGAACTGCACAGACAATGTGGCCTTGCTGGACTTTCTCCGCCACTATGGCATCGAACCCAGTGCACTCCTAGAGTTCATGACCCCATACTTGGTGAAAGGGGCACCAGAGTTTTTTCGTGCCCTGGGTAAGACGCTTAGGCTATCTGGCTGACTTGAGGGTGATAAGACCCTGCTGGAGCATTACCTCAAAGAGGGCCTGCAGGGGGTCTTGCTCAGTATTTTGCTAGGCTTATGTCAGGGGTCTTCTTGCACAAGCGGGAGAGGGACTTAAGGGTGTCTTGCTGGGTGGCCTTGAACCTCCTAGCGCTCTTGCATGTTTTTTCCCAAGCGTCTATGAAATCCAGTGCACTCACTAATGTCATGACCTCAAATTTGGTTGTATGCGCACCAGAGGTTCTCGGTCCCTAGAGGTAGGAACTTGGGCTGCCTTGTCAGCTTTGGAGTGGGGATCCCTTCTTCGAGCATTATAGAGAAAAATGCACGAAGAATAGAGGGTATGTCGTCGTCCTCTTGGATGGTGACTATGTGAGGTGCCTCAGCTGCCCCAAATTCGTTTTTCACCTCTTCGAGCTTTATCTGGCCTTTATTTATAAGGGCTTCAATAGTGTCATTGAGCTTGTAGCAGTCATGAGTGGGGTGCGCTACTCTCCTATGATTGGTGCAGTACTTCTCATTCGACTCTTGCACGGGCGACTCTACATTGGTGACCTCTAGTAGCTGGATCATGTTCTGCTCTAACAACACTTGGAGCAGTGTAGGGGTCCACTCTGTGTCAAAGGGGTAAACCTTGTTTTGGTGGTGGGTCCAATAGTCGTTTTGCTTACTGTTTTTAGGAGGCGAGACCGCATTGTAGGACTGCTTCTTGCCCCTGACCTGAGGCGTCTGTGATTTAGAGAGGTTGAGAGTTCGGGGAGCCGCTCCTTTGGTGTCAGTCATGGTGATAGCCGCGCTGATCACTACTGGAACGAGAGTTTGAGCCAGAGGATTTCTAACGAGGGTTTTCGTGATGCTTGAGCAATCCCTCGATACGAACTTCCTTAGAGATGAACTCTGACATGGAGGGTGGATTGGATGCCTCGACATGTTAGGCGATCTCGGGAAGCATGTTTCATAAGCATGTCTAGACTACCTCCTTCTCAGTCATGGGGGTGGTGTGAAAGTGTGCCAACTCTCTCCATAGAGTGATGAACTTGTCAACCGGCTCACCAGTGTCTTACATGAAGGTGAGGAGCTCGATGGTTTTCACGTTCATTTGGACTTCATAGAAGCATTGGTAGAACAACTACTCCATTTCTTGCCAAGTGTGCACCGAGTTTCGGGGGAAGCCGAGCATACCACTAGAAGGCTGGTCCTTCGAGAGTCTCGACGAACTGGTAGAGGAGGAGACGTCAGTCAGCTACCGTCTCTCGGCAGGCCGCTCGGAAGTGGGCAGTATGCTTGTGAGGATACGTGGTACCATTGAACAAGGGGAGTTTCCCTTTTTGATAGTTTGGGGGAAACGACACCTGGTTAATGTACGAAGGATACGACTTTTGGTAGAGTGGCATCTTCTGCATGCCGGGGAGATTGTTCTTGAGGATATGGGCCACCATAGCATCTATGTCGATTTGGGAGACCTCGCGAGAAGAGGCGTTGTCTTGGGAGACTAGAGGGGGAGTTGTCTTGGGAGACCGGAGGGGGAGTCTTCCTAAGAGTTGTGTCCTCACTGGTCGGGGAATCAGACGAAGAAGGGGACCTAGAAGCCTCTAGGCGCTCCATATTTTTGAGGATGGCTTGCATCATTTCCTTGAACTTGTTCATCCGCTTCTTCTGATCGTCGTTCGGGTCATTGATCACCATGGCCTTGATTGTTTCTTCGGGGAGGCCATGGTCAGGTGATGCAGCGGACTGTAGAGGTTGGAGAGCCGTGCGTGGTAAGTCATTCTGGAGGGGCTCGCTTGCCCTGACTGGACTCGGGCTTTGTATGCCGATCTTGTGAGGACCCGTTCTTGACAGTCTTGAGACCGTGACTTCTGAGTGGTTATCACCGAATAGTATTCCTGGACTTGATCAGGTTCCTAAGTTTGAAGAGGGAAGAAGGGATTGCAAGGCAGGAGGTCATCAGGGGTGGTGACCTCAACTGCCTTGGAGGTTCCCCTAGTCAGGATCTGCGGGCCTTTTTTTTGCATGATCCTGAGGCGGCTGTGGACCTCATTCTAGAACCGAGCCTTAGACCTGGAATATCCCGTTTTATTTGAACAGGCGAGGGTCATGTCTATGAGATGGAGAAGGGATTGGGGCCCAAGGATGGAGGGCAGATTGGGTTCTTGTCTTAGAGTCTGAAGGCCTCTATCTGACATCAAGTCGTTGCTCCGAATTCCTTTGTGAGGCCCGGGGGTTCGGTTGACCCAGGGATGGCTCAAGATGGTACTCTTAGGGAAGACCTTTGAATATCAGAGCTCAAGGTGCTTGCCTCAAGTCAGGGAAGTGAAAAAGGAAGAAGCTAGTATGTGACTCCACCTGAGTTTGGATCCGAGAGTGACCTGCAAAGATGGTGCATGTGCATCTTTAGGGTTAGCCGTCAGGGTGACTTAGGGGTCAGCCCAGGCTTGGTCAATGAGTTCAACCTGAGGAGGCTGAGACCCACGAGCTTGTGCTGTGAACGAGGAGTCGGGAGCTTGTCTCTCACAAGGTGAAGCTGTGTACCGAACCTCCAGGTGCGGAGGCTCGGAGTAGTGAACGAGCACAAGAGGTTGCCTTACGGTGAACCTCAGGAGCGACGGCAGTTTGCTTGCCTTTCTCAAGGATGGATGGGGCAGCCTTCTGACGTACTGCGGTAGTATGACTAGTAGGAGATTTGCCAGTAGCAGGGCGTGCGACAGCAGGAATGCTTCTCATGCAAGGGGCCTTGGTGGAGAGTCCGCCAGGGCGAGAAAGCGGGGAGGCAGGGACCTTTAAGTCCCCTCTCCCACCAATTCAGGTGAGAACCTGGGAGCCAGATCATGAGTCCTTACTCAGAAGGAGAGTAAGGAAGGCGGCTTGAGCGACTCTCTTCCTTGGGATAGCCACGAGTGCAGGGATATGGAAGTCCCCAACCCAGATGAACGGGTTGAGTAACCCAGGTGCCATTGAAATAGGTGCAGAAAGCAGAGAAATTGGTCAAACAAGAGCAAACCGACTAAGGGGTAGTAAGTCCCCAGTGGAGTCCCCAAGCTGGTTAGGTGCCTTGATCTCTCCCTCCGGATCTAGGTGATCTGGCGGCAGATATCTCGAGTTTCTGGTGAACTAGGGATTTGAGATCGCTCTTTCGGAACCTTGCTCGAGGGCAAGGGAAGGATTACCAACCAATGAGGGAGGAATTTTAGGCGAGTTCGGCACTTACTCAGGCTGGCTCATGTGGGTGCTCTCTTATATCACAAAGAAAGCCCCCCAACTGCTTGAGCTGGTTCGAAATCGCCTCCCTTGACTTGTAATCCTCTTGTTTTTTCTACACAACAATTCTATGGTTACATTGTAAAACAAGTGGGTCGAAGGGACCCACCCTTGTCTTAAGGCAATGCACGTTCACATGAGAAGGCGATGAAGTGCAAGGTTTAGTGAAAGATAGAAAAGAGAAGAAAACCTATCGTTAACGTGGGGGTGAGACTAGCATGACAACTAGAAATTACCGACTCGTAGTGGTAGCAAGATGCGCATGATTCTCGGGACCAGCATGTCGGTAATACTACCCAAAACCGAGGTCGACGCCCCGATGATAGGCTAGGTCTACCCTCAGTCAAGTGAGAAGAGAAAGAGGTGAAGAGGAAAGAACGAGATCGAAAAGAGAAAGGCAAGTCTGGACGTCAATAGGCATCGCGATGGGCAATGTAAGGAGACAGTGCATCCCTTGTGGACGGCTTCAGCTCCTGATGAGGCACACGGTGATAGCTTCACCTAAGTCACACGACAATAGGCACGAGATGCAGGGAGAATGGCAATGGGTTTCGATCGTGCGGAGGAAGCTCATAGACAGCAATGAGTGTCGTCAGAGCCTCTAGTGGGCGGCAATAGGTATTGTCGTCTCCGCTAGATGTGCAATAGAGGGAGACCCCTGCAGGCGGCAACAAGCTTCACCGTCTTGGTTCTTCACTGAGACGTCACAGCTACGTCTGTGGGCGGCGATAGCCAGTGCCATCTGCAGACTTCACTGGAAGAAAGAGACAGATGAATGGAAGGGGAGGGGGACACATGCATGGCGCTACCATTGCCACGCACAACTGTTAGGACCAAGGGAGAGTCAAGCACGGCACTACCACTGTCGTTCACAACCTTTGCAAGGAACTCAGATGAATAAGGGGGAGAAGAGAGAGAGAAGGAGAAAAAAAAGAAGAAAGAGAAGGTTTACCTCAACCTAAGGGGTACCGATCAAAAAGTTTCTCTCACCTCACTCCCTCTCCCAAACATGACACCACAATGGTAAGAAAGAAAAACTTGTATTAAGTGAAAACTTTCTCTTGTGTGTGTATTCCTTTACCTCTTCTTTTTTTGTGCATAAAATGATGGTACGTATATATATGAGTATGCCCCAAACATGGGTGGATGATCAAAAGTAACCCTAATTGCTGGAAATTAAGATTAAAAGAAATTAGAAAATAGGATGAAAAATGACAGCTTTGCCCCTTCCTAACGAGTCGTGGAATTCAACAATAGTCCCTGTGTTGCCCTAGGACTTGCGTGACCTTGTATAGCTGATCCGGGATCATTCTAGTGCTTGGTTCATTGTAAGATGATTGTTTTCTTGTAGGGCTCGGCATGGTGATCGATTTGATACCAACTTCAAGCCATGGATTGTGTTTTTGGTGCACGATCATGTGACTTGAAATTTGAGTAGATATTGGAACTTTGGATCGATTGTGTATTCGTTCCTTGATGTTTTTCTGTGTTTTCTTCACTGAATCACACTAAGCATGTCACTACGATCATGGGGCACCAAACACAGCTTGATTTGGTGGCCAAATAAAGATTTTACGAGTTTGGAATTTTGGCCAGAATCAAGGATTCCGGTGACGGAATTTGCAGTTAGTTCGTCGGCTTCGTGTGCAAAATCTAACCGTAAATTATGTACGGGGTGTCAGAGATGGCCTGAGACCTTACACTCGCAATGGAATTGGTCTTGCATCGATCTGGCTCGCGAATGGCATGATTTGGCCACTCTAGCGAGGCATGACGCTATTGAATTTCTTGCACTTTTCTTCACGGATCAACAACTCATCTCTAGCTTTTCTTCGTGCTCAAGTATCGTCACGAGGGGTGCCGCATATCGAATAGCTCGTCTTGACTAGACGAACATGCTCACCAAATTTGAGCACAATCAGACTTAGGAAGAGTGAGATATGATCATCGAAAGTTACTAGTCGCGATTGTCCCTTCAATGGTGTAGTGTTGCAGGGTGGCCGCATGAGAATAGTGTGCGGCTTCTCCTGTTTCACTCTTTCACCAATAACGTCTTTTTAAAATGTGTGATTGAGCTGAAACTTGACCCTTAGGAGCTTTCAACCGTGCCAAATCCAATGGTGGTGGTCCCAAAGCGATTTGAGATGCTGAAAATGTAGCTCTAGTTATAGGGGTCCATTTCAGGGTGCTAAAGGCTGATTCTGTCAGAACTATTTCTCTGTCTGCACTACGTTAGATATATCAAAAGGCATCAAAACATTGCAGGAGATTCTTAGGAGGCGTCATGAAGATGTTAGGCAGTTCTGGGGTTAGTTTGAGACTATACGAATTTCCACTACTTGCTAGGCCTTTATTGAACGAGGGCCCCATGTTGCGGAAAAATACCTTCCAACACCGGATTGCCATACACCGGAGTCTCCTCTCTCAGGGCACTCATCCTGGAACTTCCCACTACAGTTTCGCTCACTAGCACATTCGTTGCTGGAACCCTAGCAGGGGCCTCCCTACGCCTTTAGTAGAACCTCCTTCACCTGCTAAACTACCGGTGAACCCCCAGTGAACCCCCAACCACTGGAACCCCCCTTGCTCATTGTAGCAACCCTGTGTCACTACCAGAACCCCCACCAGGAAACTTCCTTATGCCCACTGCAAGTTCCCTCTGGAATACTGCACTCCTCACTGGGATGGCCCTCTACAGAAACCCGACAAAAACCCCTCTGCTACAACCTTGGCCGGAACTTCCTGCTCACCCAAGTTCCCTCTGTGAAAACTTGGCCGGAACATCTTGCTCACCCAAGTTCCCTCTATGAAAACTTGGCCTTTTTCCCCCTTTCTGTCAGACCTCTCACCATTAAAATGCCTTAGGGTAAACGTTAAACGTTTTTTACCCTTCTTATTAGACTACCTGGCCTAATCATGCCCTTCACAAAAGAGGAAATGATGTCAGGGCAGCAAGAGGCTCTAGGCCATTTCTGAAAAGGCCAAGGGCAGTTTTGGAAGCCAAGTATGCTAGAATTTCAAACAGTACTGGGCTGGACTGTCTCGGGCGAAAATCCTGAACCCGAGCTTGCGAAACTCCATGCGATATTGGGCCAGGTCAAGTCAAGATAGAACCCACACCTGAGCCCGAGATGTCCTCTTAATTGCAGTGGGCCGAGTCATACCGGGCCAGGACCCAAACCTGGACCTCACATCCTAGTCATCGGTTGCCATTATAGCCTACGGTGATGCCCCCGCAAGGGTGATCCACACTTGTGACAAAGTTTTCGTGTGAATCTTCCTTTTATAGAGCACCTAGCACGGCCCCTACACATGCCCCATACACGTGTACACTCTAATTTTCATGTGCACTCGACGAGCTCCCCAGCCGCCATGCACACGAGCACACACTTGCTAAAACAAGAACCTCAGCCGTCGTGCTCACCTTCTACATTATGTGTTGGCCGCCGAGGCATTCGCCCTTCTACGATGGTCCAAACTGCATGACCTTAAACTGCGAGGTGATAGTCCAAGCCGCATGACTTTAAACTGCAAGGCACTGGTCAAAGTCGCAAGACCATAAATTGCTCGACATTGGTTGCAGTTGTAGGACCTTAAAATGCATGACACCGGTCCGTACTGCAACACTCTAAAACTGCCTAGCCATGGTCCGAGCTATATGACCTTAAACTATAGTTCCCGTCCTAACCGCATGGGAATAAACTGCTTTGCACAACGGTCCAAGCTACATGACCCTAAACTATAGTGCATATCTTGGTCGCATGACGTTAGACTGCTTTGCTCAAGTCCTGACGGCATCACCTTAAATACACCCCCGCAAAAAAAATGGGCATGGTGCAAACTAAACAGGCACCATGAGTAAAAATGGCAGACGGGCATGGCCACGAAGCCATGAGTAAGAGCGTTTCGTAAAGAAAAACCAGGCACAGTGAAAACTCAAAAGGACATCGTGAGTAAAAATGGAAAAAGGGTGGACATGGCCGCCAGGTCATAGGTAAAAAAGCCCAATAAAAAGGAAGTTGGTGAAAACTGCCTTGCGGTGCCACTTCCCTCGTGCAAGTGAAAACCTGAAAGGGTGCCTGGACCAATAAGGGGGCTGATGCCGCTCTCACCTTTGTAAGTGGCTTCAGTTCGCAATCTAAGAAAAATCCCCCCGGTATCAAATACCCTGCTATCGGGATCCAAAAATAGCTTTTAAGAAAAACTCCAGCTTGCATCCATTCATGAAAAAACCCATGAGTCAGAAGAAATTGCTTGAACGGCAAAACGGGGCTCCATGCTAAAGGACCCCACGCTAAAAAAGTCAAACAAAAGTTAGAAAACCACTATTGCAAACCAAAGACACCCCCAGCAGCAAGAAACTGTCAACCAGGTCAAAACCTGCCAACAGCAACCGAAGGTAGAGCCCTTTTAAGGCAGCCTCACCAACGCCCCTCCCTGACTGACAGGCCCTAGATTTTTTGGGCAGGCCAACAAAAAGCCCCCCGACTGGACCCTACAGGATGTGGCCCAAAGAGGTACCTTACTTGTCAAAGCAAACCAAACACAGCAGCAAACAACACCCACCAAGGGCTCCTTGGTTGCCTATCCAAAACATGGTCTCAAACGTGGACCTCCACCAGAAGACCTCAAACAAAAACTGATTGATTGGGAAGAAAGCCCTTGAGCAAGGCCCCCGACTATCAGACAAGCCTGGATTCTGACCGACTGGGTCTACAAACCCTTAAACAAGGCCTCCAACTGTCGAAACCAAAAATATGAGTAGTTGAAGTGAGTTTACAATCCCTTAAGCAAGGCCCCCACCAACGGCTCAAAGTCTCTTCTCCCCTAAAGCCTCATCGGATCTAGGTCTACAAGCCCTTAAGAAAGGCCCCCAAATGTAGAGCACCTTGGTCACCCCTCCGGAAAGCAGCTTCGCACGATTCTGCCTTTGGCGGTCGTGTAGATCCGATGGCCAAGAAAAAACTGAAAGCCGAAAGATCAATTTTGATTTCTGAAAGTTTCCCTTCTCGCTTCTCTCGAAGTGCAACATCCGGCGGGGTAAGCTGTTGAAGTATATTTTTCAACACTTGTTATCCCCGATTTGCATAAGGAGAGAGTAGTATGCAAGCTAAGACCACAGGAACCCAAAACGCTTGTGGACTATGGAAGCGGTAGGCCAATAAGCCCTTATGCTGAGTATAATCACTGATGGTCCTAGAATGGCCCTATGACTTGGCTAAGGGTCCTCTAAGAACACCCGCTAAGTCTTGCCGCAATCCGACGAGATTAAGGTCGATCAAATGGCAAATTCGTTTTCAGAATTCTGCCTCTATCATACTAAAGAGAGACCCTATAACTACAGCCCTATTTTTTGAGCTTCAAACGACCACCAGATTGTGTCTGTTGGATTCATACGGTTTGAAAACCCCCAGGTACCAAATTTCAGGCCATTTGGACACTCCTAGACCAACATGTGGCCAATCTACCAAAAATGGGTAGGCCGCATGCAATCTTAGTGCACCCTCAGAGAACCATCTTCCCCTTACAGAAACTGTGCTTTCCAATTTCAGGTTGGACTTTTCATGATTGTATCTCCCTCATCCTGAGACGAAATAAGTCCTAACTCTGGGAGGATGTTCATCTCGTCAGCCCGACTGTTTTAACATATGGCTCTCCTGACGGCATAGCATGAGCCGAGAGAAATCGAAGAAAGAAGATCACCATGGAAAAGCAAAAAGTTGCAGGGAATTTAAAGAAGAAAGTCCCTTTGATTACATGACCGGATCATGAAGTCTGTGCACTCGATCGACCTAAGAATGGATGCATCACGACCCTAAGGTCAAGAACTCCATTCAAGCCAAACCTCGCGCATGATGAACGTCAGATTCATCGTATTTCAGGGATAAAGAAGAGGCAATTTCTGGCTATCGAAATCCCAATTCCTACAAAAATTCCCAAATTGAGAAAAGGATCATTCGGACACCAAATTGAGCCATTGTTGTAGCAAAATGTTCAGGACAACTTGCTCGTCAATCTACAAGAAATTGAGGAAAATAATCAGTGAACAAGAGAGATCTATGATCCAAAACTCTCAAGATCCTCATTATTCTGCCGCTCAGGTTAGCATCCGAAGACTTCAATTCATGGCTTAAAACATATATCAAAATGATCCTCTCACTGATCTCTCCAAGTTTTTAATACTATTTTGACCATGATAGGGACTCATTTAGAATTGCTCAGCTTGTTACGGCCAAGGGGCAAAATCATCATTTTGCCTCCACTTTTAGCATTTATTTAATTCAACAAAAAATGTATTTTTTAGTAATTAGGTTTGTTTTTGAGCATCCACCCATGTTTCCCATGATTGCCTATAAATACCTAGCATATAATAACTCAGAGGGTCTTTGGTCTTCTTTTGATCTCAGAGAGAGGCTTTTAGCTAGGGGGGTCATCTCTTGATCTTTTGGTGTAACTCTTGATTGTTTCTAGTAAAGAATTCCCCCTTGTTGCCATTAATTTCATTTTGTTCTTTAGAGAGAGAGAGAGGAGAGAGAATATTTTTGCCCACTTCCCATAGTCTTAGCCGCCGAGCCAAGACCCACTAGGTAACTTCTCTCTTCCCATGTGTAAGGTGAGGGGCTGACAGTTAAGCCGCAGACCCTGTCATTCTCTTCTCTCTTCCCCTTTTTTTTTTCTCCTTCTCACCCTTCTTTCTCTCTGTCCACCAAATGGTGATCCGAGCCTTTTCCCGGAGTGGCAGGCCTCAACTGCCGCTTCGCCTTCCCTTTCCTTCCTTCTCCTTTTCCTCCCCGAACAACGATCTAAGCCTTTCCCGTAGGGGCAAGCCTCAACCACCGTTTCGCCTTCCCTATCATTCTTTCTCCTTTTCCTTCCCGAACGATGGTCTAAGCCTTTTCCCATAGTGGTAGGTCTCAACTATCGCTTTATTCTTCTCTCTCCTTCTCTTTCCTCTTTCTCTCTCTCTTCTGTCTCCTTCTTCTTTTCTTTCCCTCTTTCCCTCTTTCTCTCTCTCCCTTCTCTCCCTTTCTTCTCTCTCCTTTCTCTTTCCTCTTTCTCTCTCTTCTCTCTCCTTATTCTTTTTTCCTTCTTCTCTTTCCCTCTTTCCTTCCTCTCTTTCTCTCTCCCTTTCTTCTCTCTCCTTCCTCTTTCCTCTTTTTCTCTCTCTTCTCTTTCTCTTTCTTCTCTCTCCCTTCTCATTCCTTCTTTATCTTCTCCCTTCTCTTTCTCTCTTTCTCTCACTCCTCTCTTTTTTTTTCTCTCATCTTTTCCTCTTTATCTCTCTCTTCTCTCTCATTTTCTTCTCTCTCCTTCCTCTTTCCTCTTTCCTCTTTCTCTCTCTTTCCTGTTTCCTCTTTCTCTCTCTTATCTTTCTCTTTCTTGTTTCTCCCTCTTCTTTCCCTCTTTCTTTTCTCTCCTCTTTCCTTCGGTCTCTCTCTCTTCTCTCTATTCTTTGTCCTTTGTAATCTCTTCATCTTCTCCTCTCGCTCCTCATTCACACTTTATATTCTCCCTCTATCTCTTGTTTTCTTTCTCCTTCCTCGTCTTTTTATCTCCCATTCCTCCTCTTTAATCTTCCTCTCTTCTTTTATCTCTCTCCCTCTTCTACCTTATCTTCATCTTTCTTTACTCTTTCCTCCATATACTCAAAATGTCATGGGTTTCTCGTTAAGAAGGCATCATAAGGTTGTCGGATTGATAAGGAACCAATGAAACCTCCCACCATTCGTCTCCATCATCTTTGCACTTTTTCGCTCAAACGCATATGTATGCGTATGTCTGCATCTAGACAAGCCCAGGTACTTTGACCAACTTGTCTAGATATTCTTATGTGTGTGTGGTTACAAGAAGGAAGAAAGGAGGCCAAGAGAGGTGAGCCCCGAACCAGTCTCAGAATTGGGGGGCTTTCTCTGTGATCTAAGAGGGCACCAGCACGAGCCAAACCCGAGCGTATCATGGACCCACGTGAAGTAAATTCTGCCTCACAACTAAAATTTTTCTCTCATCGGTTGGTATTTCTACCCGCGTCCTCCTTACGTGGTTACTAAGAGAGCGGTCTTAGGTCCTCGGTCCATCTCGATCCTGTGACCACGCCACCAGGTCGACCCGACTCGAAGGGTGAAACCGAAGAGCCTGACCAACCTCGCCTCAACCACATCTGCTCAAAACTGGTAGACTCCGATGCAGGGTTGATTTTGGGGCTGTCAAGATGTTGTCTTTACAAAATCAACCGATTTGGGTTAGTATGGGCTGGGCGACACTGGGAGCGTCGCCCAGACCAAATTTGATCAAAACGGGTAGATTCCAGTATAGGGCTGATCGTGGGGTTGTTGAGATGCTTCCTGCAAAAAATTGGCCAATTTGGGTCAGTCTGGGCTGGGAGAGACTAGGAGCGTCACCCTGACCAAATCTACTCAAAACGTGTAGATTCCCATCCAGAGCTGACTCGGGGATGTCAGGATGCATCTTGTCAAAAATCAATGAATTTTGGTTATTCTGGACCTGGTGACACTCTTAGTGTCGCTTGGGTGACACTTGGAGCGTCGCTTAGACCAAATCTTCCCCAAATTGCAAATTTTCAAATCAGGGCCAATTCACTAACTTTTGTGATATTGCCTGCAAAAATTTGGGTCAAAACAAGGTGTTTTGCTGTATTTAGTGATTTGTTTACTAAAACAAGGTATTCTATAGGATTCTGGATCACAGGTTAGGCAGTATGGACTATGGTAGTTTATGATCTCGAGGTTTACAAAGATAGTGTAGTCTTAAAGGTTCAAGAATATCATAGAATTTGCCTGTTTTAAAAATGGGGTGTCTACATATATAAAGATAAGGTATAGAGATTTGGGTAGGGATCAATCCCTTTTTTATAGTGCTTGAACAAGATTAGGGTTTTTTAGGGTTTTCCTTGGCTTGCTTCTTCTTATGAGATTGAATATGAACTATTGATCTTGGATAACTTGCGGGGTGAGAGATTTGAGCCCTTCATTCCACAGATGGTCATCAACAATATGGAAGGTGCTAGAACATTTATCCCACTTTCTTAAACCATTTTCTCATAAATAGAAATTAAATAAAATATTTTCAAATATAATATTTTGCATACCAAAATAATTTACAAGCCTTCTCATGCTTTCTAAAAATTCATTCAAAGCTTCATCAAGCCAATGCCTTTCCAAAACACATAGAAACTTGGCCTATAAGCCAAAGTTACTTATCACAAAAATAAAAAGCTTCTAAATGGGTGGGGCGTGCCACCCATGAGATGATCTTCTGGGCCTCACCAGACCATGGTGGGTCCATGTGCACGATGGGCCCCCATGTAATTTTAAATTTTTTTAAAACTCAATAAAATAATTTTAGAATTTATTTGAATATTTAAATCAATGTAAAATCAATATCTTTGATTTTATAAATCCAAATTTGATAAATAAAATATCCAAAGATCTAAAAAAATTCAAAATAATAATTTTAAAAATCATATGTATCAGAAACAAACATAATTAAATTCATTAGATGGAAAAATGATCCATATGATTTAGGAATTAAATCAATAAGACACTAGGGCATTCCACCTTCAATTGTAGACTATGGACCACACTTGTTTTATCAAACCGACCCAGTATTTCTCATGACTCACAGTCCATGTAAGGCCTCACTAGTGGGTCACCAAAGTCTAGTCGATGAGTGACGGGGTTGTAATCTCAGTTTGTGGATTTCAGGTTCTCCCCTAAAGATGTGCCAAGGTCACCTAGACCTGATTTGACCACAGCTCTTATGGTGCATAGGGGTATCTCTCGCACATGCATAAGCTTCACTCTAAAAGGTGGTTCGTTTTCCCAAAATGACTATCATTATATATGTCATGTGATAGTACATGGATGAGGCTTTGGCCCCCATCTTTGAGGCCACCATCATACACAAGGGTCACACAGTCCCTCGGCTCATTCATTCGGGCATACTCGGACCTCATCATGATATGACTTATTAGAACCCTTATTAGATAGTTTTCTATGCCCAGGTAACATAGGTTTTCCCCAGCCGACTGGCTTAGACCGTCAAGCACAATTCGGTATCCACAAACATCATTCGCTTAGTATGGTCCACACAGGATCACACTCCCATCGAGTTCATGTTCCACTGTATCAAAATGTTTATTACAAGCACTCATAAGGCCTTTAATGGCCACCCTCACCCAACATCATATGTAATGTGTATGTGTATCTTTTAGTTGAGAACATTTTTTTCCTTTGTGAATATGGTTGATAGGGTAAACTTCATGAATATGCCTCATCTGAGGTTATTTTGTGAAATCTATAATCTTCATCATCCACAAACTATCATTGTGTTAATTGGTCCTAAGCTCTATGGTTAAGCATCCAATCCAAATTGAATAACTTATATGTCCCAATTGAGGATAAGATGAGAGAGTAGACTAGGTAGGTTAAGCATGTGCAAAGCAAATAAGTACATCACCTATTAAGTGGTGCAAGTTAGTTCAAGTGGAAGGATAATAAAGGGGAATGGATAATGCCCAAAAGTAATGAGAAAAGATATGAGTACTTATGCCACACTGAGGGTATGACCCTTGATAGAGCAGATTAGTGGAACAGGATTTGTATAACTGAACCTAAATATTTGAGAAAAATCTCTGATAATGATGATGATGTGATGATGATCTGTCCGAATTGGGGATAATTTGAGAACACAGAAATGGAAAAAGTGGATTGAGTGTAAAATTGAAAGTATGTGATCCCTTTTCTTAAATTTTCCCTCGTAGTGAAGGAATTTTCCATAGATTTCCTTTTTATTTTTGAAAGAAAATTTATTAACTTTTTTTTTTATTTTTTGGACGTTTGTATACTATTAAAGATTTATATTATTGTAAATAATGGGACTCCCCAAAAAATCTGGCTAATAGGTATCCCAAAAGCCCTGTTTCGAAGTCTTGAAGACAACACCATGCCTAGTGAGCCATAGTGAACCCTTATAATTGTTCCAAAGTGACCCAAAATCTATTCAATACCCACAAATAGTGACTTTAGATACCCACGAACCTTATGAACCCAGAAAACTGATCAGAATTCCAACTTGACCTCAGAAACCTGAAACCAATGCCCTAAAGTCTTAGCCTTGTAGACTTCTAAAACCTAACTCAAATTTGACTAAATTTGATTCCAAATTATAGAGAAGGCCACAAGTTTTCCAACGGTCCAAGAATTGCTTGAATCCAACTTACTATTAGCCTGGGAACCATTGTTCAGAAAATGATATTTTAGTCCTCTGCATAATCCGTGATCAAGGGTCCACCAGGATTTGTACAAACCGCAGCCTCTCTAAAGCAACGAAAAGCAACCGGCACAACCCAATAAATAGCAAATTTTTGGAAAGTTTCATTAAGCAGTTATTTTGTGGGGGCTTTTCCATCGTAGTCCAGTTGGTTTTCATATTCACAATAAAAATAAAAATAAATAAATAAATAAATTTTAAAACTATTAAATTCACAGCTAGTAAGGAAGGATTGATGCGGCGGTCAGGCCAGGACAAAGATAAAAGAAGCCTTGGAAACAAGGATGGATGGACTTAATAAATACAACAAAACAAACACGAACCGGTTGAACTACTTACAAAACTTTTGACATCTAGTTATTTATTTATTTGGATGCTTATATTTGTATTGTTTGACATCACAAAAGAGATACTAACTTGCTTTTTTTTTATTTTTTTTAAGGGAAAAATAAGTACTTTGCTCCCGCACACGGCAAATTGGCCTGCCAATTATTCGTGTTCATCATGACATTTGTCGTCTCTGTCATATCACATAATGTAAAATAATATTCAATAATATAACGTACTATATTATAGAATACATATTATATATTATATTTAATATACAAGTTTTAATATGAAATATTATTTTTCCACCTAAATTTCGATGGGTCTATTCCATAAGCATAATTTTAAAATATTAAATTTTAAAAAAATTAATTAATAAAATGAAATGAGACTAAATTTATAATTACAAATAAAAAACTATGATTGAGTAATTCTATTAATTAATAGATAAAATTTCAACATCATGGATATTAAAACTTCAAATTTTGAATTTTTAATATCCCCAAAAATGTAAAACCTAATTTTCAGATTTTTGGGTTTTGAATATATGAAATTATAAAAAAAAAAAAAAAAAAAAAGATCAAAGAATATGCAGTTCCTAATCTCGAAGATTCAAAATATGGCAATTTTGGTTATTCCAAAAAAATTGTGCAAAGAGTATTTATGTAATGAAAATCTTTGGTAAATTTTAGATAAAATAAATTATACATATGTATATAATTTCTGCCTTTTTTTAAGAGGTAGTTTTCTATGTGGCGCCGCTGAAGTGTAAAGTATACATGACCCTGCTCTGGGATGGTATCAAATTTAGGATGTCCAAAGATCTCATAGGGATACACAAGATAATAATAATAATAAAGTATGGTTGATGATGAAAAATTATCAAAATACCTTTGAAACTTGAAGAAGCGTTTTAATGATTTATTTGCATCGTAAATTTTTTTTTTTTTCTAGGTTCATGCCGATAAAATGAAGGAACGCTCAAAATTATACCAAACAATGTGCAGTCCCTTGTATCTAATGTCCATCTCTAAGAGAGATGTCAAAGAATGTTACATCCACTATAAGTTAAAATAGACGATAAGGAAAGGAATTTAAAAAATAGCATTTTATATTTTTTTGAAAAAGAAAAAAGTCGAATTTAGATCATTGTCACAATTGAGATTCTCGAACCCTGAAATTTTGAATCAAAGATACATCTTTGAGATGTATTTTGTAGGGAGACCACACAAAAATAGTGTGAGTTAGCCAATTCACTAGACTCTTTTCTAAAAAAGAAAAATATTCAAAATCTAATGGCATCATAGTCGGGTATTGTAACATGGGCAATCATGTCCAAATGTATTCATTTTGAATTCTACCCCTTATTGTCTTGCTATTCATCCATCTGCCTACAAAAAATAAAGTTGTTCTCATAGTTGTCTTATAGAAGTTCTCCTTTAGCTTCATTAGTATGTGGCAATAACATAAAACTCCGGTTGTAGATCTCTACCCTGCGCACTCAAATCTAATTCTATGTGCGCCATCGAAGAATTAAAATAATTTTAAAATTCAAGCAATCTTACTAATCAACAAGAACTTTTTAAAAAAATTATATTATATCTAAACGAGTGTTATATTTAAGTGAGCAAGTGTACAATGTAAACTTGCAAGAGCATGTAATGAAAATTTTCATATTACAAAGTATTTGAAGATTCGACAATCCGAATAAGAATCAAAATCACTCGATCCGAATCGAAAATTGTCCAAATCAAGAATTGGCCATATCCCTCTTGAACCGATCGGTTCAAGATGCTTCGTACCTATTCTTTGACCAATTCTTGACTGGTTCTCCCAAAAACATCCAGTTCCACCTACGACATCCAGTTCCACCTAAGACCGGTTTTTCTTTGTAGTTTTTTAACTTTAAAATTTTTGAAATTTTATATCAAAAAGTAGGGATGGGCAATGGCCTGGCCACCACATGTTGAATTTTGGAACTCGTTCCAAACCCCTCCATGTGTAGTTTTTTTTAAAGGGAAAAGTTTATATAATGTTGCAACATTAAAATGTAGAATTACAAATGCACGTCAAAAATCTATCGGAAAGGTTGTTTTAATGTTAAAAAACGCTCCATTTGATCATCTCGACATCAAGATGTATGAACATATAAAAAAAAGTTTTTGAGTCTAAAAACTAGTGCATGTTGCTACACATTATCTAGACCGTCAATTTTCAAGATTTTCATAGGCTTAAATATCTCCATGATTTTAACCATTTTTGAACCATTTTTGAAGTTTAAAATTTTCTAATTAGATATAAAAATATATTTTAAGATAATATTAATAATGTTTTACAACAAATTTTGGAAGTGCGCCTTAATTGGATTGTTTAAGGTTGCAACTTTATGAAGACTGCACCTTCTATTAATGTTTCCTCTATTAATGTTCTTTTTTATACAACTTTGGCTACCCATTTCACATGGGGCTGCTTCAACAGTCATCAATACCTATGACTTAATAGTGAGAAAGCAGCTTTTATAGAACTCATCAGCTCCCTAAGTCCTCGATGTGGGACTTTTCTTTATCGTATATTGCGGCTTCTTATATGAGGGTCAGAAAAATACTTTAACATATGTAGTAACACAAGTAGATAATATAACCATTGTATATATCTAATGTTTTATTTCTTTAGAGTGAGAAATCAGCCTTTATAGACCTCATCGCGTCCCTAAGTCCTGTGGAAGATTTCTTTCTCGTATATTGTGGCTTCTTTTATGAGGGTCCTAAAAATACTATAAAAAAACATGTATAACACAAGTAGATAATATAGCCATTGTATATATCTAATGTTTTATTAACACGAATTTCATTTTCTTGGATGTGTTTATATCCTACATTGCATTTTTTTTTTTCCATTTAATCCTAATCGAATGATTTATTTGTCGATGATGAAAATGTTGAAAGCTTATATCACCTGTAATATCTTTTTTTCTTTACGACATTGGTATTAATGATTAACATTTTTTTTAGTGATAATTGACTGATATAATGCGGATCAACAATGACTATGTATGTGATTGGTATTGCTAAAAATGAAATACAATTTTGAATCAAACTGAAAACCACATGAAAATAAAATAAATGATATGTAAACTTAGAAAAAAAAAAAACATGCCTGATGCATTTAAGTTTCTAAAGTCGAAGAAACTACATTTGTGTTTCCGATGAACTCAAATCATATTCAACATTTTATTTGGATCTTGCAATTGCCTATGTTTCTCTTTTAAGCGGCATGACCAAAATTGATAAAGAGGGCAATTATCTTCAATAGCCAATAGATATCTAGATAGGGAAATGACGTCTCATATTTACATATTTTTACAAAATAATAAAAATTACAAAAGGTAACACCCTCAATTCTTTCGAAAATTCAAAAAGTACTATTTTTGAAGAACTGTAACAATTTTTTAAAATTTTACTGAAGCCAAAACCAGCCAATTTGGCCAATTCTGCGATCTAGATTGGTAATTCCCCGATCTGACACGATTTTTGGGGTAACCATGCCAAGTCACCGATCCGTCTTTATACTCAAAACACGTGTAGAGCACATGTCCCTGACTAATTTATATATAGGCAGAGAATCTGTAAAGAGCGAGAGAGCACTTATTTTAAATATACATATATCTTCAAAATAAATGGAATAAAAATCTAAAAAACTTATTGTTTAATTTTTTTTTTTAAATTCAAATGATAAATGGGGATATTAACTGATACACCAAACAATAAAATCTTAACTGAATATTGATAATGTAAAACAAAGTACATAAAGACATCATGATAAACCTTTTTTTTTTTGATAAATCAAAATTAGATGGGTTAAACATTGGAGAGTGAGAACTAGAGCCGTTGTATGCTTTTTGGATAAATCAAAACTAAACATTAAGGAGTGAGAAATAAAGCCGTTAATCACAACCATTGTATTTTTATCCTAAATACATAGACGGGCCATGCCCATTAGACGGATCTTCACAAATTAGTTAAGAGAGAGAGAGATGCTATTCACAAAATTGGTTAGAGCAAGAGAGGCTTTGTTGCCCTAAAGGCTATTCAGAAATTGGTTAGAGAGAGGGATGCATTATTGCATTATCCTTCTTTGAAGGCTTGAAGTACTCTCATCTGGTTTACACCTATATTTTTTTCCTTCTTTTTTTTTTTAACATTTTTGGTCTCTCTCTCATGGTGGGAATTCTATATAGGTGATATTAATTTCGTTTATTGAACCACATTTTCCTCTTTTTTAATAGAATCTATTGAATATGAAATAATTTTTCTGAACTTATTTAAATGTGTTTTGTTTCTTGATTTTTATATTTTTTTTTTATGTTCTCTATATGTTTCTTGGGTGGGGTTCTTTGATGGAAGTAAACTCTCTTTCTTATCATATAAATTTGAATTTCTTTGGTTCGTCACGATTCTATTTTTTGTTGGTTAAATTGACGTTTTGAATTTCTAGTTTTGGTAAAGTAATATTCGTCTTTTAACCTAATCACTACGTAAGACAAGCCAGAAAGCAATGGTCAAATTTCCACCCATTAATTATTAACCCATCAAATAGTCAAACTTCTATTTTCTCAAATTTTCTTATTAAAACAAATTATGTACCTTCTAACATCATCTGAGATTGAAAATTGAACAAATATTTGGAAAAAAAAATCATTAAATATTATTTCTAAATGTTGCAAAGGAAGGGAACCAGATGTTGGTAATAGAAAAGTGCTAAAGGAAGGGAACCACATTGTGGAAATAATTAAATATGACAAAGGAAGTCTAGGAATGTAAGGATGTTACTAGAAGATAATGATGGCTGATAACACCACGAATCGTTAGAGTTGAAGAAGATCGAGCTAAGAACCTCAATCCTATTAGATGAAAAAGTCTAATGTGTTCTCTATTATAATTAATATCATCAATACAAAGGTCAAATACAATTATATATAATACAATTGTACAATTGTACACAATACAATTGAATTGTATATAATTATACAATTGTATTGTATACAATTGTACAATTGTATACAATACAATCAATTGTGTACAATTGTAAACAATTCAATTATATTGTCTACAATTGTACAATTCTAAACAATTATACAATTGTTTACAATTTTATACAATTGTACTGTATACAATTGTAGACAATACAATTGAATTGTATAAAATTGTAAACAATTATTTATAATTGTACAATTGTAGACAATAGACAATTGGATTGTATAAAATTGTAAATAATTTTATAATTGTAGATAATACAATTGAATTGTATAAAATTGTAAACAATTGTACAATTGTATACAATTTTTGTATGCAACTGTATACAATTGTAAAATACTTACCTTTTTTTTTAATACAATTGTATTGTACAAAATACAATTATATTGTGTACAAATATATACAAGTGTATTGTATAAAATATAATACAATTGTATACAATTATATATAATTGTATACTATTATATTGTATTGTATATAATTGTGTTCCTTTTAATATAAATATGGTAAAAGCCTTGGCGGTTGACCTTAGGCGTGGTTTGGTAAAATTATATTACAATCAAGGTTACAAAAATGGACGATCTGATCCAGAATCGGGTGATACGGATTGATAATTAACGAGGACATTCCAGATTAGGCATAAAAATGGGATTCGCCCTAGTCCGATGAAAAAATCGTGTTTCTCAGGTTTTTTGGGTGAATCTCACCGATTCCTTGCATGAACAGTGAAAAACTCACGTGATTTTCACTTTTTGTTGTATTATTGCTCACAATAATGAGTCAAAACATTATAAAACAATGGATGGAATTCACGATTTTGAAAAAAACGTTTGAGATCTAAAAAATTCCGTCATTTGATGAATTATAGGCGAATTGGAGAGTTTTTTGGATCAAAATCAGATTTTAAAGTTCAAAGTGTTATTGAGAGTATTATGGTCTTATTTTTTGCCGATTCATTAATTATTTTGCTCAATTTTTTAAGAAATCGAGCTCCAACAATGTTTATGAGTAGGATCCATTAAGTTGATAATTTCTGCTGAAATTGGGCACCATATTGCGTGATATCTGAGGGTTTTTTATCTCATGATGTTATTCAGGTCATTGTGTAAGTTATTTTTTATTAACAAATTTTTGTTCATCAATTTATGAAGAAATCGTGACTGATTCATAAAGAACCCTAATTTTTATATAATTTTCGCATTTGATTAATTTTAAGCAAAATAACTAGTTTTTGTGATCAAAATCAAAGGGGTTTGATGTTTAAAGTGTTATTCAGAGTATTGTAGTTATACTTTTTGTAATGAAACACCTATTTTGCTCAATTTTTTAAGAAATCAAGCTTCGGTAACATTTTCTAAAAACTTTAATCCATCGAAGTGTTGATTTTAGCACAAATTAAGCACCATTTTAGATGATATTTGATGGTTTTGAAGCTCGTGATGTTCTTCAAATTATTGTGTGAGTTATTTACCTTATTAACAAAGTTTTGTTTATCAATTTTTGAAGAAATCATGACTGATTCACACATACCCGAAGAACCCTAAATTTCAAATCAAAAATTTCGATCAATATAAGCCGATTCAGATCGAATTGAAGTATTTATTATGATCCTTATTATTTGCATGCGTATATTTATTAGTATCATGATTCCCTTTTGTATTTTGTTTATATGAATTTCCTTGCTCAAAATGCTCTGTGTATGAATTTTCTTGAATCTAGGTACATAATTAGATTTACTTGATATATCATATATGTTCTTATTTCTCTTAGTATAAGAATAGATTTTTTCTTTTCTATTTTTTGTAATTATAATCATACTTAAATTTTTTTAATACATCAAATGTATGTATGTTCTTATTTCTCTCAGTATAAGAATATGCTTTTTTTTCTATTTTCTTGTAACTATAATTCAGTGGTTTAATTCTATGTCATGAATGTATTTTTATCATGCATTAAAAGCTTGTATTTTTTAATTTTATTGCCACTATCTTTTTATGCACTAAAATGTATCTTCTTGAATCTAGATACATAATTAAATTTTGATTGATACATCAAACGATTGAATGTTATTGTTTCTCTCAGTATAATAATATACATTTTTTTGATAATTTTATTCTGATAATCTATGATGCAATTGTATACTTTATTGTAATCCATGTATCATATACTTCATGTATGATAATTTTATGCTTCTCCTTATATGTGATGAAAATTTAATGGTTAACAGTAGTTCATACAGGAAAAGAACATCTCAATATTCGCATATTGATGTAAAAAAATGAAAGTTTTTAATGGAGTACCCCTATTTTTTATTGGATTCCTAAAAAACAACATTTATAACGAATTTTAATAATTGTTTTTGGATTTTTTTAAGGCTAAATCCGATCGATTCAACCGACTCCCAATCAGAATCGCCGATTCACCGATCTGGATGGGTTTTTGGGGGTGCTCGATTCGAAGCACCGATCCATTTTTCAAACCAGTGATTACAACCAACGGCAATTTTAGAAATTTTTCTCAATTTAAAATTTGTCAGAAAATTTTGTGTTTGCATGAACATTTGGTCCTCATACTTCCTCGGCTAAAATTTCATTTAAAAACAATTTTTATGCTGCAAAGTTCTGGGGATGCAATACATTACCAAGTAAAAACCGTTTAAAGGCATTATATGACTTAAAAAGCCATACTATATTATTTTTAGACATTGGGAGTTTTAAGTATTTAAAAGTGTAAAATTTAAATTTATTTCTTTAAAAATAGTTATCTAACCAATCTCAAAATTTTAGATAAAAAAAATCTAAAACAACTATTTCTCTCAATAATTAATTCTATATTATGATTTGAGGAGCGGCAATCCAGTTGTGTCATCCTGACGACTTGAGCTTGGGTTTGAACGTTAATGCTAGATTCAACGGGTCAATTATGTGTCAATCGACCCGGATCTAATCTGATTGTGGTCTGGCTCCACATCCTAGATGGACTTTATTGGGTTGAAGACCCGGCCGCATATTTGTATACACAACATATATGACGGATTCTATATTTATAAAAACACTTAAGAAAATATAACAAATACCCGATCCCAAATGGTTGAGATAAAACTTGGATGATGATGATATCAAGATGAAATATTCAATATTTTACATATTTGTAACTATTTTTACATAAAACCATGTGTGTTTCTATTGTATTTAAGAATTATATAAAAAATATAGATAAATTATTGGAAAATTTATCATTACGTATGGGAGATTGGCCAATTAACACTATACCAATATCTTTTCATTTTATTTCAAAATACTCATAAAAACACATGAGCATCAATTGTAACAATTTCAAATTAAATAAATTGTTAAATACTTCATCTCTGATAAGTATATAAATAAACTCCCTATATTTATTAAAGGATTTGGTTTGTATAAGGTCGAGGCCTTAAACAATCAAAGTAAGGTGCATCTTCAAATAATATCGAAAGATGTTGTTTTATTATCACTAAATACAATCCAAAATATGATTATGTATGCTACTGCTTATCTTTTAATAAAAAACTCAGATCATATCATAACTAATCTAGTATAATTGTAGGATTTTTTGGCCAATTAAGAGGTTGGTGGTCTAATTATTTAAATTAAACTCAAAGAAAAATGATTCCGACTTGATGTAAAACTTATCAAAATAATAAAACAATAAAAAATGAAAGATCTGGACTGGAAGAACAAGATATTGTTGCTACTTTTCTTGTTACTATAACCCATCATTTTGTAGGAAAAAACAGAAGAGATAAATGGTAAAATTAGATATCTCCTTCATACACGTAAATGTCATATACACTGTCCAAATTCTGTCGGTACAAAGATATCTCCATGACTTTGCAAAGAAAAGTTTCTTTCGGGTTTGCCTCATTGTTTTAGTGAAAAAGTAAAAGCCTATATAAATGAAGAAGGAAGGGGGGAGTATGAGTATACTTTCTCTTCTCACTTATACCAAAATTATACAAAGAATTAATAAAACTAGAATAATGCTTTGTAATGATTACGATTAAAACAACAACTTAAGAGAGAAAAATTAGTCAGTAAAAAAGAATTAAAAAATTTAGGCTATCAATTTGGAATGAATCCTTACCATCCCACAAATAGACCTGATGAATATTATAAAAATAATAAAAATCATAGTAGAAGATATATTAAAAAATTCTAAGAAAAATAAATCTTATAAGAAGAACTAAACCAAAGACAATGACTATAACAAAAAAAAGAAAATTCCCACATGCAAGATTTGTGGAAGGAAAGAACATTATGCTAATAAATGTTATTCTAAGAAAAATCATATCAACAACTTAAAAAGGGTTCAAAAGAAGTTGAAGGAGAATTATCTTATTCTTCCTCTTCTTAATCAGAAAATTCTAAAAAATATTGCTCTTGCTCATTAAATGTTTTAACTACTGAACAATAAACTTTTATGGAAATATTTTCTAACTTTACAAATATGGAATTTAAGAATAAACTATTAAAAGAACAATTTGAAAAATAGAACAAACTAGTAAAAGAAAAAATTGATCCTATACCCCTATTTATGACTTTAATAAAATAATGAAAGAAGCTAGAACTAAGAAACCCTTAAAAGAAGATATAACCATATCTAATTTAAGAAGAGAAATTACTGAAACTAAAGAAGAAATTAAATCCTTAAAAGAAAGATTACAAATTTTATAATAAAATTTTAATCCTATAAAAGATGAAGAAATTAATGAAGATACCGATTTTCTTAACAATTTACATTTAAAGTTAAAAAATGATTTGTCAAGATAGATATAAAAATTAAAGACTTTACTTTTATCTCAAATAACTCTCATGGAATTAGGTGCCGACATAAATTGCATAAAAGAAGACCTTGTTCCTCCCCAACATTTTGCTTATTTAAATAAATTAAAAATCAAATATAAGGCACCGAATACCCAAGTATGCAAAATATGGACTACTTTTTGATATAAGTTTCTTACTAGTACAATTGTATACAACTGTACAATTATATAAAATTGCACAATTGTATAGAATACAATACAATTGTTATTGTATTATATGCGTAAGGAATTGTAAACAATATTATATAAAATGTATACATGTAAATAATATAATACAATTGTATATAATTGTACAATTGTATTGTTTACAATTATACAATACAATTGTAAATAATTATAAAATTCTACACAGCTGTATACAATTATATATGTAAGCAATTGTAAACAATATAGTAGTAAATAATACAATATAATTCTATACAATTGTATATGATAGTGCAATTTTATTGTTACAATTATATAATACAACTGTGCACAACTATAATTTTCTACATAGTTGTATACAATTATATATTCTACATAGTTGTATACAATTATATACGTAAGCAATTGTAAACAATATAATATAATTGTATACAACTGTAAATAATACAATATAATTGTATACAATTGTAAACAATACAATATAAATGCATAAAATTGTAAACAATATAATACAATTATACAATTGTAATAATTGTAAACAATACAGCTGTACAAATTGTAAAATTCTACACAATTGTATACAATTATATACGTAAGCAATTGTAAACAATACAATATAATTGTAAACAATATAATACAATTATACAATTGTAATAATTGTAAACAATTAAAGTCGCAAATTGTAGTATACTCGCATTGTGGAACCCTAAGTTGTGGTAGAGCTTGTAAGCGCAAAACATGCGTTAGAGTACTTATCCCATTGACTGTGAAGCAATGAAATAAAGACAACTGTATTATTGACTCAATGTGTAGTCTATTTAAATCAAGGTCTACGGCCTTAAACAATGAGGCTAGCTCTTCCCGCTCACATATCAATAATATTAAAAATATTGAAGAAATTGTGATCTCTAATAAAGATAAAAGCATACAAAATTGGAATATTCCTAAAATACATATATATGAAATACTATGAAGCAGTGAAATAGGAGATGATCGTTTCAATTTAAAAGTGATTATGCTATAAAAATCGTAGAAAAAACAGTTTCTATCCTTGAAACACTTTATGCCTTCCAGCTTAAAGAAGGAATAGAAGAACACAAAAATAAGGGTTACAATTATTTGCATATATGATTAGTGCAAGTAGCGGTTAAACTTTTAACTAGAACATGACTCAATAATTCAGTCCTGATATGCCTAAGAGACTTTAGGAATAGTAATTTCTCAGACTCCTTATTGGGAATTGTGGAGTCAAGCCCTTGTGAAGGCCCCATATATTTCAACTACTATCCAAAATTTTCAGTTTCGTTAACTGATCCTAACTTATTAAAAGGATTAACGCTGAATCTTAAAACTCAAGGATTCGACATGGAATTTGGTTCTCAAAACATAGCTATCATTTATAGGTTGTGCTATAAGGTAATGAATATTATATGTCCAGATGTTAAAAAAAATGGATAAAAAAGGACAAACAATCTTTTTTCAAACAAAAAATTGAAAAATCCAACTTAATTGTCCCAAAAACCATAACATGGGATCATGTTACACTACCAACTCAATGAAACTTACATAATGAAGTACCTGTTAGGCCTATCCAAAATTCCAATGTTAATTCCATTGTAGAATTTCTTCATGGAGAAGTTGACATACAATTTAATCCTCAAAGAAGCATTAGGATTAATATTGCCTCACAAAAGCTCAGAATACCAGCGAGGAACTCTACTTCTTTTATTCCTATCATAGATTTGGAAAATCAACATTTACATGCTATTCTCAAAGCCTAAGGAGAATAGGTGATAATATTCAACAACCAATTTACAATGTAGAAACACCTAAAATCCAAAATTCTAGGCCCATATCTCTTGAGCCTTTATTTTCAGATGTAGAACATAGTCCACATGAAATGAACGTTATTGAAATAAAAATTTTCAAATTAATTATGAAAAAATTGAAAAAGATTTTAATAGTGACCACAATAAGGAGATAAAAGAATGATTCCTAAACAAAGTGACCCCGACATCCAGAAAACATATAAAAGAAAAATATATTGAAGCTAGGCAAAAGGTTGGAGGAAATATGTTCTTTTATAGATGGTTTGGAGAAATATTTGTAAAAAAGAATAAATTAAAATTCCTATTTGAATATAGAGATAAAAGATATATCGGAATAAATCCTGATATTAATGCAATGTCTACACAATATAATACCTATAAAACTACGAAAGGTAAAGCAGAAGCTACACATCCACCTGATGATGTAGTCGAAATCATGGGAACTAAAGCAGCTCCTTACAAAAAGGTAGCTGACACTCCTAATATGGAAGGATTTAAAATAATTATAGAACAAAACAATTATACTAATTTATATCTTCAGTCATTAGGAAAATAGACTGATAGGATTGAGAGTCTAGTGTCTAAAACTAACACATTAGTTTTTAAAACAAAAATTACAAAAACTATGCGTTCATCAAGTAAAACTCCTACACCTTTGTTATTCAAGCCCTCTCGAGAGCTTCCTAGAGATAAATTTAAACTTCAGCAGGCAAGCTCTGAGTTTCTAGATGAAATAATAAATCGTTTAGGCAATATGAAGATTAATGACAAGGAAAAACAAAAAATGCTTGAATCTTCAAATAATATGCTTGAAGATATAACTAAAAATTGTACAGAAAATGACTTAGAGGAATTAGAGCAAATGTTTAAGCAATCATTAAATAATCAACTTGCTGAAATTAACAAAGTCGGATGTGGTCTTAAAACAAGACCAGCAGCCCCCAATAAAATGTATTATCCTAGACCTTCTCTTATTGATTTACAACATGAAGAAGATATCCTGATGGAATCAGCTATGTATGATGGTAAAGCCATAGTAGAATGGAACCTAGATACATTAAGTGGCCATTTGGATACCTGGAAATATATTGTTTGTGAAATATATTAATGGCGTAATACGTTACTGTGTAATACATTACTTGCAAATGGATTGTTACTGTTTAGGTAGTATTTAAATGTATCCTGGGAAATAAATGGCTATTGTTTGGCTATATTTGGAAGAAATATGGGAAATGCATTACCAATATTTTACTAGCACTTGCCTATAAACTATCATTTCTTTTTTTTTTTGGTCACAAAATTCCACTGAAATGAGGAATTAAAGTCATCATCATATTATTTCAAAAAGATTTTCTAATAATAACATCATCACCATTCCAAAAAGATTTTTTAATAATAACTTGTACCATTCTAAAGTCATCATCACACAATTTCTTACTTATTTTGTATGCCTTTGGCACTTACATGGAATCACATGTCTTCTAACATAAAATTATCATCACACAATTTCTTACTTATTTTGCATGCTTTTGCCACTTACATGGAATCACATGTCTTTTAACAAGATTAGACTTTGGTTTCAATATGATAAGTCATTGGAATAATATGACTAGAATAACATGTTTTTATTGTGATAAGCCTTATTTTTATTTATTTTATATAGAAGACTTTCAAAAGTCTATCAAATAAACAATAAATTATGATACCAAATTAAAACTCTTTAGGGTACAAGTTAAAAAATGAGAAGACGTTTGATTAGTAAACTAGAATGTTTGGTAATTGCAGTAGAAAATTTTGAGGTATTGGAGGAAACTAAAGAGGTATCTTATTTCAATTGAGCTCTTACTAATGTTTTATGAGGATTATGTTGGGTGAAATATTTTATTATAATTGTGTGGTGTAATTTCTTATGTTGGGTAAAAAATTTTATTATAATTGTGCTATGTAATTTCTCATTGATTAGATATGTTAAGGAGAATGGATATGCTAAGGAGAGAGGGAGAATGGAAAAAGTTCAGATGAGAGAGTAAGGGGGTTTAAAAAAAAAAAAAAAAAAATCTAGATGAGAGGAAGGGACTTAAAGGTAAAGGGGGCTTAAAAAAAATATATATATAGATGAGAAGAAAGGGCTTAAAGAGAGAGGGAACACCTTTTTGAAACCGTTATTAGGGTTTAAGAGAGGGGAACGGGCTTAGAGAGGGAGGGAGCACCTATGCAAATCGAGTAGGCGGGTTGACATTTTATTAAGCTGGCATAGGGCAGAGAGACACATGCCAAAGATTTCTAAAGATTACCTGTCAAGTGCGTAATAGATTTTTCACCTTCCACCGCCCGTAATGTATTTCATTATTTTTGGGGAAATCTCGTGTAATATCTTTTCATTTCCTTATTATGAAGTGTATTCAAATGGTGAAAATGTCATATTTCCTCCTAATCGATTGTCATGTAATAGATTTCCAGGTACCCAAACGACCTTTAAGTAAATACCAAATACTCACTTTACTTAGACACATGATGATGTATACTACTGCTAGTTTAAATATTGGAAACCATGACTTTGAAATAGCAAAGGCCATAATCACTGGCTTACCGGTCAATTATGTGGTTGGTAGGATAACACATCTCTCGGGACAAGAGAAAAATTACATCCTAAATGCTCAAAAATAGTATGTTAGTAGACATGTTATACAACCTGATCAAGTTCAGGATATTCAAGTTACAGAAGATAAGGCTGTAATAACCTGATTTACACCATTGCTCTACATTTTATAGGCAATACTTCTATCTTGACTTAAAGACAGTCAGATCTCCTCCAAAATCTTAGATGCCCCAGTCTATCCCACTTTAAGTGGTATAAGGATACTTTCAATTCAAGGCTTTTAACTGTAGAAGACTGTAGGGCAAACTATTGGAAAGCCCAATTTATTGCTGGATTACCAAGGTTATTGGGAGAAAAGGTAAACAGCAAGCTAAAAGCTAAAAATAATGGGGAATTAAATTATGATATCTATACCTTAGGAGAATTGTATGCAGAAGTTTGTGCGGCAAGTTTAGAAATCTGTATTGACCTAAAACTTAGGAAACAACTAGAAAAACAGAACCTGACTATAAGGAAAGAGTTAGGTGACTTTTGTGAACAAATTGGTTTTGAATCTATTAAATCTAAACCACATCTCTCTCATTCAGGAAAGAAAGAACCCTATAAAACTGATAAGAAGAAATCTAAAAAATTCAAAAGAAAATTCCTTCAAAGAAATAAGCCGAACACAGGTCAAAAAGAGAGAGCAAGAGTTGCTAAACATAAAAAAAAATCTAGTATATGTAGAAAATGTGGCAAATTCGGCCATTACGAAAATAAATGCAGAACAAAAAGAAAAATCAATAATTTGAACATTGATGAAGGTCTCAAAAGACAATTATGCCAGGTTTTACTTACATCTGATGTAGAAGACTCCGATGCAAAAGAACTAATTAATTTGGTAGTGGATGAATCAGATTATGAGTCATCTTCAGAAAATGAGGGAAGTAATAATTCTAATTGCAATTGTGATTAGTACAATCTATTTTATTAATAAATGGATTGGACATAAATGTTTTGACCTCTGAAGAAAATCTTATTTTAGATATCGTTGATAAGATAGAAGATCCATAGGCTAAAAGAAAAGTTTTAATATTATATATGGCTAATGATAGGTGAAATTTAAGCCAAATTAGACAAGAAAGACAATATGAAAAACCACATTTGATTTTAAAAATATCATAAATAGAATGAAACAGAAGATGTCTCCAATAACAGAAAAATAATCTTCTATTCAAGAACTCAAATTTGAAATAAATAATGTTAAGCAAGAAGTAAAATGACTCAAAATTAGAATGGATCAAATAGAAGAAACATCAAATCATCAAAACTCTATTTTAAGAAATGAAGAACCTGTGTCTCCACTTCTGGATGAATTTGAAGACACAAAACATAGTAAAATTCCTGAGGCAGAAGCAAATAATATTTATGCCAAAAATTTAAAAGAAATGACTTATGTAAATCTTGTAGATAAAATTATATCACAAAAATAATATACTTATGTAACCATTGTGGTTAATAAAGAATTTAAATTTCAGACTATAACTCTAATAGACTTAGGAGCTGATCTAAACTTCATAAATGAAGGACTAGTCCCTTCTAAGTATTTTGACAAGAGTACTCAAATTCTTAATACAACTGATGGTAAGAGGATGATGATAAATTATAAATTATCTGTTGCTGAAGTTTGTAATAATGGTGCATGTTTTTATACTTCCTTTTATAATGGTAAAAAGACTTTCTCAGGCAGTTATATTAGGAACACCATTCTTGAATCTTTTATATTCAATTAAACTATTAAATCATACTGGTATTGAATCAGAAATCGATGGACATAAAGTAAGATTTGATTTCATAGATAAGCCTAAAATCAAGTACAAGTTGATATTATAAATAAAGAAAAACTCCTGTTTCATTTAAAAGAAGAAATAAATCATAGATTAATTAAAGAAAAGTTAAGATCCCCACAGATACAGAAAGAAATTGCTTCTTTTCAACAAAAATTAGAAAGTGATGTATGTGATGAAATTCCAAATTCTTTTTAGAATAGGAAACAACATATAATGGAATTGCCATATGAACCAGACTTTAATGAAAAGTCTATTCCAACAAAATCTAGGCCAATACAGATGAATAGTAGGTTGCTTGAAATTTGTAAAAAAGAGATTCAAGACTTACTTGATAAAAAGTTAATCAGGAAATCTTACTCCCCTTAGAGCTGTCCTGCTTTCTATGTAGAAAAAACAACTAAATTAGAAAGAGGGGTCCTTAGGCTAGTAATCAATTACAAGCTTCTAAATAAAGCGTTAAGATGAATAAGATATTTGATCCCTAATAAAAGGGATTCACTTAACAAGCTTTATAAAGCTATTGTCTTTTCAAAATTTGATATGAAATCTGGGTATTGGTAGATCCAAATAGTTGAAATGATCATGATAAAATGACATTTACTATATGTTTTGGACACTATGAATGGAATGTCATACCATTTGGGCTAAAAAATACATCTTCTGAATTCAAAACATTATGAATGAAATCTTTAATCCTTATAGTACTTTCACTATTGTATACATTGATGATGTTTTAGTATTTTCGGAATCAATTCACCAGCATTGGAAACATTTATACTTATTTCATAAAGTTATTTTAAATGTTGGGTTGGGTTGGGTTGGTAGTTTTAGTTAAAAAGATTAAGCTCTTTCAAACTAATATTAGATTCATCGGACATAATATCCACTAAAATACAATTGTTCCAATTGATCGTGCTTGACAATTTGCTGATAAATTTCGCGACGTTATTCTTTACAAATCTCAACTTCAAAGATTTATTCGCAGCCTTAATCATATCTCGGACTTTTATAAGAATATGGCAATTGACTGCCAACCATTATTCCAAAGACATCGCAAGAATCTGCCAGATTGGGGTGAGGAGCATACACAGGCAGTAAGGAAGATTAAACTCAAGACCAAACAACTGCCTTGCCTTGTTTTTTCTCATCCAAAAGCCTTTAGGATTTTCTAGTTGTATACAATTATATATGTAAGCAATTGTAAACAATACAATATAATTGTATACAATTGTAAACAATACAATATAAATGTATACATTTGTAAACAATATAATATAATTGTACATTTGTAATAATTGTAAACAATAAAATTGTACAAAATTGTAAAATTCTACACAGTTGTATTGTATATAATATAATTATATTATAACAATATAATAGTATCAATACAATTATATTATATACAATTGTATACAAGTGTATTGTATACAATGTAATAGGGAGTATCAATACAATTATATTATATACAATTATATACAATTGTATACAAGTGTATTGTATATAATATAATAGGGACTCGGTTTCTATGGGGCCAAACCCGCATATGTAGAAATGTGGGCCCATTAATAAATATATTGTTGAGATGGATTTTTCGACTTAATTTTTAAGGACATGTAATCTCTAACATAGAGATCATGAATATAAAAACATAAGTAATTTTAAAAACTAAAAGTAATAGTTCTAGTAAGAAAATATTTGGACCATTAGTTTCCATTTTTTTAGATGGAACACCTACTTGCACCCATCTTTAAGATGGATGCTTTACACTTTTTGGACGGCATAGATAGTCATGCGGTCCAGCCTGCATGACGCAATTTTCCATATAATAGTATGCATTATATATAATTGTATACAATTGTGTATTGTATTGTATACAATACAATACAATTGATACTATTATATTGTATTGTATAAAATTGTATACTAACCTACCACAACAACCATCCGCTATAGCCATTATATAAGGTAACTATTAAAGATGCCTTTCACATCACAAATACGATATAAAGCCTACTCAAAATACATAACGGTACCATGAAATGATTCTCAGTTCTCTTCCAAGCGATCCAATAAAGACTTGGACTTTACCTTCAAAAGATTCGTTCTTATCTACCAGCTATCTGAAAGCTTTGTTTATAAAACAAGATGTTGAACTCTACTAGAGGCATTCGAGTCCTGACTACTCTCTCTCTTGCTCTCTCTCTCTCTCTCTCTCTCCCGTTCTTTGACATTAATAGTTCTCTTTGTAAAAATTACAAGTAATTTGTACAAAGTGTGAGACTAACGTTAGTAAGTGTGGCTTCCAAGCATAGCTAAAGCTAGAATGCTCTTGTATGTATTTATTTGTTTCTTTATGGATTTCATTATGAATGTATTTCGCTTTGATCAGTTATTCATTTGTTTCTTTATGTTATTTCTTCAATAAATTAGAATTCTGATTGATTCTAGTCCTAACAAGAAGAGTAAAGATGTCTTGTTCTTGTCATGCTTTTGTTTTGATAGTTTAATTATTATGATATGTTTTATGATGAATAGGTATCCTTTGTCTTTGATTTAAATTTAAATGGCTATTCCACTAAACCCTTAGGTGTCCCGAAAAGACTGAAACTATTAAATTTGCTATTGTATGATCAGGGATTTTCTTTATAAATAGGCTGTAGCATACATGATCATGTTTTGGATGATTTTTATGATTTGGTGTTCAATCATTCTATATATATTGCATTCATTTATAGGATCACTAACATTTTGAACAGGATCATTCAAAATCCTAGTTTATTAAAGAAATAACATAAATGAGCAAATGAACATACAATATTTAACTGATCAAAGGTGAAGTACATTCGTAACAAAAATACCTAAGGAAACAAAGAAATATATGCCAGAGCTTACTAGCTTTAGCTATGCTCATAGGCCAAACTTACTAACCTCAGTCCCACACTTTGTACAAAATACTTATAATGTTTACAAAGAGAATTTTTGAAATCATAAAACGAGAGAGAGAGAGAGAGAGAGAGAGAGAGAGTAGGGTGTTAATGGACCAAGATCACGCCCCAATAATTAACAGGCTTCAGGTCGGGCCGAAATGGACATTAATAGTTATTCGGGCGAGCCGAGCTTTTAACGAAACAACCCGAAATTTTGTCCATTGGGTTGGCCTGGCCCGGTAACCGAAAATGTTCATCTCAGCCCAATAAAAGCCAGACCCATTTATTATTATTATTATTATTATTATTATTATTATTATTATTATTATTATTATTATTATTATTATTATTATTATTATTATTATTATTATTATTATTATTATTATTAATTTTTTTAATTTTTTTAATTTTTAAATTTTCACTCTTCAAAATTTCTTGTTTTGAAATTCAAAGGACGAGATTAATATATAAATAAGAAAGAATTTTTTAAAAAAGGTCAATCAAAATAAAAAAAAAGGCATTAGTGTACTTATCCCTTTCTTTACTGACTCCTATTGTCTCACTCACCCACTCACTCACTCTATCTCTCTTTCTAAATAGAGAAAGATAGTAGTGCACTTATCCCTTTTTTATGGACTCGTATTATATCTCGCTTTGTCTCTCTCTTTCTCTGTCTAAATAAAGAAAGGCTCCCATGCACTTATCTCTTTCTTTATCTATATATATATATATATATATAGAGGTATGCACTTGTCCCTCTTTTATTGACTCCTATTATCTCTCCCTAAATAAGAAAATATCCATCTGGGCCTAATAAAAACCCAACCCAGCCCATTTAGATTATTATTATTTTATTATTATTTACACTCTTCAGAATTTTAATGCTTTGAATTTAAAGGGACAAGTACAATACATAAACAAGAAAGAAAAAAAAATGCCCAATATAAATAAAAAAAAGAGAAAATATCTCTATAGACCCCATTTTCAACTTTCATTTCTCCATTGACCGAAGGTCGCAAAACCTATCTTACTACATAGAATTCACTCTATAATATCTCTTAACCCCCTGAACATATTTTATTCATTTTTTACTAATTTTTTTGACCCAAGCAAATTTAAAAAAGACATTGTTTTTTAAACCCCTATCTCTCCTCACATGATTCCTTTCTCTCTCCCTCGATCAACCTCCCAAACCCCTCTCTCTCTATTTCCCCCCTCATCAACTCGTCGGGAAACTACACTACCCCGGTCACCTGCTCACCGAAAAACTACAAGAGGCGATGATGGGCTCCAAGAAATGCCACCGGTTTCGATCTCTTGAGCCATTGTCTTGACCAACTAAGTGAGAGAAAGAATTGCCTCTAATTCGTTCCAAAAACCCATGTCTCCAATTATATATGCAACTTCTCTGGCAAGAGGATCTTGCGAGCAAAGAAGCTTAAATGAGACATCCATTATAGCAAGTTGCAGAGCTTGAGTGGTGGCCATGATGTCCTCTAAAGTGGGGCAAATCAGAGAGAAGTTTTCGCCGGAAAACTCACTAGAAAAATGGATTTCTGGCAAGACTCTGATCAGCCCCACTTGATCGAGCTCCTACAACTGCAACTTCTCAAAACCAGCTCTCAATTGAGCTCTAGAGTTAAAGAAATTTGTGATTTTTAGGCAATTCTCAACTACTTTTCGAAACAAAGGTAGCTGTTTGGCGAAATCCTTGATCAAGCTATTGAACCATTGGAATTGCAAGAAAGGCTCACCATCCAATGGTTTTCAGACTCCAAATTCCTCAAAGCCTTAGCTTTGAACCTATCGGCGACTATACCAATACATCTCTGAACAACTCCACCATTGCAAATTGTATTTACACTGTCCCAAAGTATTTCCTCTGCAAAATTTGAAGGAACAGAGCCAGTAGTGAAAACTGCCTTTCTAAAAAAGTTGGTTCCATTAGGAAGGTTAACTGATGAATAGGGTTTCTCTTTCTAGAGTGGTGAGAAGAGGTAGCAGTTGGGGCAGAGAGAGAAGATGGTGAGATGGGGCAAATGGTGGGCAATCTAGAGAGAGGTTTTAGGAGATTTGCAGTGAAATTGGGGTAAGTTCCTCGCTTTAGGTGCTTAGAAGCTGCTCTCGAAGGGTTGGAAGCAGAGAAGAGAGAGTTGCATAGAGAGCATTGAAGCTTTACAACATTGGGTGCCCAGTGTCTTGGTTTTGAACCAGGATGGGATCGAGATGAGGCCAATACCAAGCTCCCTTGCCTTTAATGGCCTTCGAGCGCACAGTCGTCAAGCTTTCATAGCGCTTGTGCACTCCTTTTGTTGAGACATCGTCTTCGAAACCAGGGGTGCTCGCCATAAGAGAGAAAGCCCGTTTCTCACTCCTCTATGGCACTCTCTCTCACATTAGGGGGCACAGCTCGAGCCCCATGGTCGTCAGGAGCATTGTTCAATGTGAGGAGAGAGAGTTAGAAAAAAAGTGTCTTTTTAAATTTGTTTGGGTTAAAAGTTGGAATAAAAATAGATAAAGTTATTTGGGGGGTTAGAAGATAAGTTTTGAAATTTTGGGTTTACGAAGAAATGAAAGTTAAAAATGGGGTCCATGGAGATATTTTCTCTAAAAAAAGAAGGCACTAGTGCACTTATTGCTTTCTTTATTGATTCTTATTATCTCTCTCTCTAAATAAAGAAAGTTACCAGTGCACTTGTCCCTTTCTTTATTGACTCCTATTATAAATATATATATATATATATATATATATATATATATATATATATATATAAAGAAAGGCACCAGTGCAATTATTATTTTTATTGACTCCTATTCTCTCTCTAAATAAAGAAAGTCTCTAGTGCACGTATCTCTTTATTTATTGACTCCTATTATCTATCTCTCTCTAAATAAAGAAAGGCACCAGTGCACTTATCAACTTCTTTATTAACTCCTATTATCTCTCTAAATAAAGAAAGAGAAGCAAGTCGTAGTAGCCAGCCGAGCCTACAAAAGCAGTTTTTGCTTTCTATGTGGAAGACGAAATTTTGGCTCCCTCTCTGTAAACCCTATCTCCATTATTGTACAGCTCAACATCAATGTCAAGCTTCATAGAAGCCATTGATGGATCTCTCTGCTTATTATCTGCAGCATTAACAAGTATTTCATCAACGATCTTATACAAACCAGAAACATATGAGATTGATCGATGAATGACTTTGTTTTCTTCATTGACTCAAAGGTTTTGGGTGTGCTTCTCCACCTGTCCAATGTATGTATCAGGCATGAGAAGAATGTGTTCAAGTTCGGTTTTTTTTTATGATAGGAGGGAGAAAATAAAGGTGAAAGAGTAAAAATAAAAAAGTAAAGGGTTAAGAGAATATATCATCTCTCAAGGTTTGTAAGGGAATTCACCCAAAAATGATATTTTCACAAGATCAAATTTACTCAAATTCTTATTCTCCGATTACAATGAAGGACATCTCCCTTTAAATAGACTTTTAGAAGAAGAAAACCCACAAAAATAACTCCTTCTCTCTCTACATACTTTCCTATTTTATCTCTTTCCTCACATATCTATCTAATCCTTTCCATATCTCTTTAACTCCCACGTGGAGATAAACCTTTAACTTCCATGAAAATAACTGTCTTCTTTTGATACCATTGAGAAAAGGTAACCAAAAAGATAATACCATATCTACCTATTATTTCTTATCGTTTAAAAGATAAAGCTTTTCAAGACTACCCTTTCTTATCTCATGATTTTCTATTTTTAAAGATAATCATGGGATAGGAAAGTCTATATTTAAAGGTAACCAAAACGTTGCTACTGGTTTAAGGGGGTTTTCTTTTCATAGGCGGCCATGGCTTCGAGAAGCACAAAAGTTATGTTTAGAGAGAGAAATAGGGCTAAAGAGAGACAATGTGAGAGAGAGACTGAGGAAATGAGATGTGAGAGAGGGGTTTTTGGTTTTTAATTGGGCAGAGATATTTTGCATAGTTAGGGTTTTTCTAGTATTTGTTTTTATTTGCCAATGCTTTGAAGGGGTTTTAAAGTTTATAAAAAATAATTAGCAATTTTTTAGTATCATTTTCTTCAATGCTTCATATAAGTAAAGTTTGAAGAGAAATAATTTTTTTTTAAAAAAAGAAAATGGGCTGGGCCTGGATTGAGTTGGACCATGGCCAATAGGCCTAATGAGCCTTTTTGGGTTGGGCTTCAGTCCAGGCCTGACCTCTGCATGAATTTTTGGGCCTTAATAGGTTGGGCCTTACAGGGTTTAGTTCTGAGCAGGGCCAAGCCAGTTCTGACCCTTATTGGGCTTCAAACTAGGCTCGGCCTGTTGGTAGCCCTATGTGAGAGAGAGAGAGAGAGAGAGTAGTAAGAACTCAAATGCCTCTAGTAGAGTTCAACACCTTGTCTTATAGACAAAGCTTTCAGATAGCTGGCAGATAAGCACAAGTCGTTTGAAGGTAAATTCCAAGTTTTTATTGGATAGCTTGAAAGAGGAGAGAATCCTTTCAGCGTATGGTCATGAGTTTTGAGTAGGCTTGGTATCTTCTTTGTGATGTGAAAGACGACTTTATTAGTTACTTTAATTTTAGGAACACATTTTTTAACTATGATTCAACCATTTAGTGTAGACAAGAAAAGAATCTATGGTATGACTGAAAATTTCAAAGTAACATTTAAGTTTCGTGATAAACCAATTCTTTCCTTATAGAAGAATTACAAAGTAATATAATAACAAAAGCTAAAGTCATTACTGAATTAAAGACTTTGAGAGAAAATCTCACTTATTTTGTTAAAATTTGCCTTTTCACAGGCTCTTCCTCGTATAATTAATTTCAGAGAAGGAAGCTCATTGGTATTAGTAATGATATGTTTCTATCGGCGAATCCAATGAATGCTTTTCTAGATAACATAATATAAGATATCTATAATGAAGGGGTTTTGACAGATTTACAATCTACTCTAAGTAGAAATTTTTTATTTGAAACATCGCTTTGAATTTCAATAAGGGTTTGCAATAGCTAAATTTTTTTTTTTAGTTGTGGAGTAGTTCTGTTGAGCTGCATTCCACACTCTAGAAGTAAATATGTCTAGTTCTTCTTTATTAATAGTTTTTTATTTTAATATACCGCCACACCCCCCTCAAATACATCTGTTTCAATTATTTTTAGGGCAGATGGATCTGAAATAGTGAGACAAGGTAGTGACTTTACTTGTTGGTTAATCCTTTTGATAGCAAAAGTCACTTTGTCGCTCCATGCTGGAGGGTTTTTTTTAATTTTACAGTTAAAGTTTTTTTTTCTTGAGCTAGGTTGGGATAATAATCTGATACATAATTTATACAACTTAAAAATCTATGAAATTGATTTTTATTAGTAATAATATCAAGGAATTTATTAGTGAAGCTTATAACCCTATCTATTGGTATTGTTTTTCCTTGACTAATGTTATTCCATAAAAAGGTAATATCTATTTGAAAAGTTTCATTTTTCTGGCTGAAACAACTACACCGTTATATTTCATAGCTTCAAATAAAATATTTAAATTTTTTCATTGTTGATCTATGGATCTGGAAAATAGCAGAACATCATCTATATATACAATAATAATATTTTTGTCTTTAGCAAGTATTGCATTCATCATTTTTTGAAATTTAGAAGGTGCATTTTTTAGACCAAAAGGCATTACATTCCATTTATAATGTCCTAAGGGAACCATACAGGCTGTTTTATATTTGTCTTCTTCTTTTATTTAAATTTACCAAAATCCTGATTTCATGTCAAAATTTGAAAATATTTTGGATCTCTGTATTCTTGTGAAAAGGTATTGTTTACTGGGAATGGGATACCTACTCCATTATAAGATTTTATTTAAGGGTTTATAATTGTTTAGTAGTCTAGGGACTCTTCTTTCTAATTCAATAACATTCTTAACATAAAAGGCTGCACAACTCCAATTTGATCGATTTTTTCTAATGAATCATTTGTCTAAAAGTTATTTTATTTCTTTTTGATAGGTTTTTACGTACCTTGGACTCATGGCAATAGTGTTGGCTTTAGTAGGGATTTTAGTTTCATCAAAGTCTTTGTATAGAAGGAAGGGAGATTTGATATTTCCTTCTTTCTCAAAAGGCATTTGGTAAGTTTGAACATGTTTTTTCTTGAGTACTATTTTTAATGTTATGATTTTTCTTTTAATCTTTCATTTTTTTCTAATCTTTCTATAATTTTGAGATTTTCTGCTGAAGTCTATAATTCATTGATGAATTTAGCTTTTATTATTATATAACTTTATAATTCTTCTATATGAAAAAAATTGGTTTATCAGAAAAATCAAAGGTTACTTTGAAAATTTCAATCATACCATGGATTCCTTTATTGTCTATAATAGATAGTTGGATCATACTTAAAAACGGTGTTCTTAAAATTATCTTTTGTCTTAAGTCTTTTACTAATAAAAAATTGTTGGTTAGACATAAGCCATCTTTACAAACATGAGTGTTATAAACTTTATATTTAATTTTTAGTTCGTTAAGATTTGTAGTATAAAAGTTTGTATCGCTTCTTTCAAAATATTGATGAGGAATTAGTTCTTCTTTTATACATTTTAAGTCCGCACCTTAGTCTACTAAACCTATTTGGGTAAATGTAAAAGCTTTAATTCTTATGCGTATTTCTACAAACCATTTTTGTATTTTTAAATTGAAGATTATTGACACAATTTGGATCTTCACAGGCCTTTGGTCGGATGCCTCGATCTTGTCCCTCTGATCTAGATGATCGGGTGATATGTGTCTCGGGTTCGGAAGACCCGGAACCTAAGATCGTTCTCTCGGGAACCTTGTTCACAGAACAAGGGCAGGTGCCCAACTGGTGAGAGTGGAATTTTAAACGTGAGGTGGGGACCACCCTCACTTGGTTCTGTGACTTACTCGGGTTGACTTGCGCAGGTGCCCTCTCAGATCACGACGGAAAGCCCCCCAGTTGCTTCAACTGGTTCGGACTCGCCTCCTTTGACATGCAATCTCCTTGTTTTCTGTAAAGCACTACCATGATTAATTTACAAGACAAGTGAGTCGAAGAACCCACCCTTGTCTTGGGGTGAACATGCACATTCAGATGGTAGAGAAGATGAGAAGTTAGGGTGATAAAGAAGAGGATTTGAATAAGTGGAGAAAAGAGAAGAGGACTTCACTAGGGAACGAGACTAGGCATGATAGCTGGACCGGTACAGTGATCGACTCAGAGTGATAGCAAGACAGGTACAGTAACTTAGACAGGCACGATGGCAATACTACTTGAAACCAAGACCGATATGACTGTCCTAATCTGGTGTGGCAGCAAAACTGACATGGTACTCTTGATCAACACGACGGCAATACTGCTCGATAGCCAGACAACTATGATAGTGCTTGACTGAGTCTATCCTTCAGTCAAGCAAGAATGGAGGAAGAAAGGAGAAAAGAAGAGAGCAGAGAGAAAGCGCGAGACGAAGGAGTAGGAAGGCCTTGGTGGCGTTAAGCATCGCCGTCCATAGCCGTGGAGTAACAGTATCGTGGCCCTTGGACAGCGCTGGACACTGTTGTTTGTGGCGGAAGGGTGAGTAGTGAACTGCAGATGGCGTTGGCCATCGCTGTCAGCAGCACGAGAAGGCAGCAATGACCCTTCGCAGGCGGCGATAGGTATTGCCATCTGCGGTTAGCACAGAGCATGCAAGGGGGGCCTACGGACGGCAGTAGGCATTGCTGTTTGTGACGGATGCGAAGCATCAGTGAGATCCCCACGGGCGGTGATAGGCATCGCCATCTTCGGTAGGTATGAGATGCTGAAGATATGTCTGCGGATGACAATAACTATCGCCCTCTGTGCTTGTGCAGGATGTCGAAGACATGTTTGCAGAAGGCGGTGAGCAGTGCCATCTGCAACCCGTGCGAGGAAAGAGGGATAGTCTGCGGTCGACGATACTCATCGCTGCTCGTGGCACTAATCCAGAAACTAAAATAGTAGCCCGACCTACTACTTGAGTGCGGCCCGACTCACCGTGTGCTCCTTTAGGCGGTGCTACACTCAACAATGACTAATGCTGTATGTGGACTATGTCAAGGGAAAGAGACAAATGAAGAGTGAAAGAAAGAAGTTCGCGTATGGCACTGCCATCGTCATGCACGACTTGCGAAGTCACAGGAGGTGGAAAAGAGAATAAAGAGACAAAAAAAAGAGGGAGAAGTAAGAAAGAGGCAAGCACAACACTGCCACTAAGGTACATGGCCTATTAGAAAGACTTAACAGAGAAGAAGAAGACAGACAAAGAAGAAGAAGGAAAATAAGGGGGAGAAGAATCAAGTAAAAGAAAACTGAAGAGAAAGAAGAAGGGAAGAGAGAAAAACTACCTTGAAGGCAGGAGGGGTATCGCTCTAAACTTTCTCTCTCCCCTCTCTCTCTAAGATGTACTCAAGAGAACTCAAGAAGAAAGCCTTAATTTTTATTGATCAAAAGCTGAACCCTTGTACAACGATTCACCCCAAAACTCAAAAGAGAGGTCCCCTCCTCAACGAGAGGTAGCGTCTATTTATAGACTAGGGCCAAAAAATGGGTGGGTTACCCAAACCTAACCCTAATTGATGATAATTAAGGTTTATGTGAATTAAAAAAAAAAAAGCTGCAAAATGATTGATTTGCCCCTGCTCATTAATTGAAAAAATTCCAAAATAGTCCCTAGTGAGAACAAGGGACGTTTTTTATTCTTCTCCGACGATCCATTGATGATCCGGTATCCGAATGAACAAAAGATGATTGCCATTGCGTAGGGCTCGATGCTACGATCATTTTGATAATAATTTTAAGCCACGAATCACACTTTAAAGGCATGATCACATAATTTGAAATTTTAATAGATCTTGAAAATTTTTAATTGATAGTGCATCTTCATCTTGATGTTTTTCTTCAACTTCTTCGCTGAATTGTACTGAGCATGTTACAACGATCACGTTGCAACAAACGAGATGTGATTTGGTGCTCGAACGAAGAATTGACAATCTTGAGCTTTTGGCAGGATTTTAGAATTCCGGCTGCCAGAATATACAGTGACTTCAACTAAATCATGTACGAAATCCGATTGTTCATCACCCGTGAAGCTCGGGTTGGCGTGGCAATGGCGTTGCCCCGAGCAGTGCGATGCATATGAGTAGCGTGCACAGATCTAGCCTTAAAAGGTTCGATCTTGGACACAGTCTCGAGGTAACCGGAGGGTTGCCCTGACGTGTGGCTCGAGTGGGTAACCCACGAGCCTTGTGGTGTGTGTGAGGGGTGGAGACCGTGGGGATTCCACCTCGACATGATGAGCATCTAGGGATAGAGAGCAATGGTGCAAAAATGAGGGGGTAGCCCTATGGCGACCCACAGAAGTAATGACAGCTTTTTTTCCTTTTGCAAAAAGGAACTTGGCAACCTTTCGGCATACCTCGAAAACACGACCAGCAAGTGACTTGCTAGTGGTTGGGTGCAGGCTGTGTGGGAAAACAAAAGTGTTGCCGATGCAGGGCGCCTTGTTAGAGTTTCCACCCAAGCGAGGAGATGGGGAGTGAGGGATTCCTAGGTCCCACCTCATGTCGGTCTAGGATAAGACCTAGGAGCTATACAAGGGGTCTTTGCTGAAGAGGATGGCTGGGAACAAAGTTGAAGGACTTTGTTCCCTAAGGCCACTGTCAAATATGGGGATAAGAAAGTCCTCAATCCAGATAAATGGGTTGCAGAACTCGCAAGCCATAATAAAGTGTGTAAAGTTAATACAAGCAGATAATAAAATAAGAAACTAGCCAAACAAGAATGATTCGACTGAGGGGTAGTAAGTCCTCAGTGGAGTCGCCAAGCTGGCTAAGTTCGTCGCCCTCCTGATCCTTTTGGGATCAGGCGGCACGCGTCTCGGGTTTCGAGAGAAGACCAGGGATGTTTTTGAGATATCTCTCTCTGAAACCCCATTCGAAAATATGGGCACTGGTGAGAGACAAATTTAAAGAAGTTCCGGACTTTCTCGAAGTGATTCATGTGGGTGCCCTCTTAGATCACGAAAAAAGCCCCCCAGTAATAAAACTGGTTCAGAATCGCCTCCCTTTGCTTGTATTCCTCTTGTTTCTTACTTTTCTGTAATCACACACATATATGGCAAAGGTTATAAAACAAGGGGCTAGACCTCACCCTTTTCCTCTTTCATTTGCATCAAAAAAGAAGAAGAGAAGAAAGATGGGGGAGAGAAGAATTCGACGAAGCAAGAGGTCAGAGCGGTGACTAGGCTAATGGATAATTGTCTTGACGTGGTTGTAAAACGAGCTCAGTAACTAAGATCGGCTCACAAGATTACTACTAAACATTGGTACCAATTCCGACTCGCTAGGCACGATGGTCTATCTGTCGTGGCAATAACATGGGCCAAGTAACCCTAGCACAATAACATTATAGCTAGATGGTAGGACTACCATGAGAGGTTAATCTCAATCCCTCTTAGTCGAACAAAAGAGTAGCAAAATTAAGGCTATGAGGAGAGAATAGGAAGAGAAGAAGGGATAGAAAGAAGGAGGGAGAAGAAAGGAAGAGAAGAGTATGAAAGATGAGAGACTAAAGGAGAGAGAGGAAAGGAAGGCACAGTCGGGGTTAAGCATTGCTGACTGTGTTTAGAAGGAAGAGAGAGAAATCCAGTCAGCATTAGGCTTCGTCGATTGACAAAGGAAGAGAGAGAAAACTAGACAGTGCTAGATATCACCGACTGACAGAGGAAGAGAGAGAAAAATAGTCGGTGCTAGGTCTTGTTGATTGACAAAAGAAGAGAGAGAAAATCAGTTGATGTTATGTCGCTGACTGATAAAAGAGAGAGAAAATTAGTCAGCACTAGGTCTCATTGATTGACAGAGGAAGAGAGAGAAAATCAGTCTGCACTATGTCTCGTCGACTGATAGAAGAAGAGAGAGAAAACAAGTCACCATTAGGTCTCATCGACTGATAGAAGAAGAGAGAGAAAATCAATCGGCATTAGGTCTCATTGACTGATAGAATAAGTGAGAGAAAACCAGTCGATAATAGGTTTTATCGACTCACAAGAGAGGAGAGAGAAAACCAGTCGATAATAGGTTTTATCGACTCATAAGAGAGGAGAGAGAAAATCAGTCGGTGTTAGGTTTTACTTACTGATAAGAGAGGAGAGAGAAAACCATCGGCACTAGGTCTTACCCACTGACAAAAAGAAGGAGGGAGAAAACCAATCGGCATTAGGTTTCGTCGACTGACACGAGAGGAGAGAGAAAACCAATCGGTGTTAGGTCTCGTTGACTGATAGACAGACAGAAGGAGAGAGAAAACCAACTAGCATTAGGTTTCACCGACTGACAAGAGAGGAGCTAGAAAACCAATCAATGTTAGGTCTCACCGACTGATAGACAGAAGGAGAGAGGAAACCAACTGGTGCTACGTTTCACCGATTGACAGCGGAACGGGAAAACCAACCGACACTAAGCCTCATCAATTGTGACAAAAGGAGAAAACCAACTGTTGTTGGATCACGCCATTTGCATTAGAAGAGGACAGATGGAGATAGAGATGAGAAGAAGAGAGGGAAAGAGATTGAGATGAGAAGGAGATAGAGATGAGAAGAGAGGAGAGAGAAAGAAGAGAGGAAAGAGAGATGAGAAGAGAGGAGAGAGAAAGAGAGAAGGAGAGAGAAAGAGATAGATGAGAAGATAGGAGAGAGAAAGAGGGGAGGAGAGAGAAAGAGATAGATATGATTAGAAAGGAGAGAGAAAGAAGAGAGAGAGGGGAGGAGAGAGAAAGAGGGGAGGAGAGAGAAAGAGGGGAGGAGAGAGAAAAATGGGAGGAGAGAGAAAGTTACCTACCTAAAAGATACTAACCCTTTTTTCTCTCTCCTCTCTCCCTCTCCAAGATGTAATCACAAACTCAAGCAGAAATGGAAATTTTATTGAATCAATCCAAAAAGGAACCGAAGGCCTTGTGTTGTTGTTTACAATGAAGTAGTGCCTGTTTACATAGAATTGGGCTAAAACGTGGGTGTACGCCTAAAAACTAGCTAGAATTGAATTTAATTACAATTTAATTGAATTTAAAGAATTCTAAATATGGGTGCCAAAGGATTGTTTTGTCCCAGCCTAACAATGTGTGGAATTAAAGAACAGTCCCTGCTGCTGCCCGAGAACTTGTGTGATCTTCTATGTCTGACCCGTGGTCATTCTAATGCCCATTTGATCGAAAGAATATTATTTTCTTGTAGGGCTTGAATGCCAATCATTTTGATACCAACTTCGAGCCATGAATCATGTTTTTGATGCATGATCATGAGACTTGAATCTTTGATGAATCTTGAAAACTTCAAATCGATTGTGTGCTCGTTCCTTGATGTTTCTTAGTGATTTTTTCATTGAAACACACTGAGCATATCTTCACGATCATGTTGCAATGAACGTAGCTTGATTTCGTGTCTGGATGAAGATTTTTTCGTTTTGCTTTTTTTTGCCAGAATCATGAAGTCCGAAACCTGGAATTTATAGCAGCTTTAACGCCTTCATCTGTGAAATCCAGCCATTCATTGTAAGAGAGGTTCGGACCAGGGATAGCCTCAGACCTCATGCACATAATGTAATTGGTTTCGTACCGATCGGATACACGAGCATTGTGATCTGGTTGCTTGAATGGATCCCTATAACTAAGGCAGTGCAGACTGAGAAACAGTTCCGGCAGAATCAACCTTTAGCACCCTAAAACCCTTATAACTAGAACTACATTTTTAGGTTCTCAAATTGATGTGGGACAACTACCATTGGATCCAACAAGGTTGAAAACCCTCAAGGGTCAAGTTTTAGCTCAAATGGACATTCCAAGAATAAGTTATAGGCGAAAGATTGAAACAGAAGAAACCACACGCGTTTCCCATGCGGCCACCATGTAACACCACACCATTGAAGGGACAGTCACAACCAGTGACTTTCGACGCTCATATCTCACTCGTTCTAAGTCAGATCGTGCTCAAATTTTTCTAGTCAAGACGAGCGATTCGATATGTGGCACGCTCCATGATGATACCCGAGAGCGAAGAAAAGCTAGAGAGAATTTCTTGATCCGTGAAGAAAAGTTCAGGAAATTCAGCAGTGTCATGCCTCGCTCTAGTGGCCAAATCATGCCGCTCGCTAGCCCGATCGACACGAACTAATTTCATTGCAAGCAAAAGGTCTCGTTCCATTTCTGACCTGAACCTCGTACATGATTAACGGTCGGATTCTGCACACGCAGTTGACGAACAGACAGCAAATTCCATCGTCGGGATCCTTGATCTTGGCAAAAAATCCAAACTCGTAAAATCTTCGTTCGACCATGAAATCGAGCTGTGTTTGGTGCCCCGTGATCGTAGTGGCATGCTCAATGTGATTCAAAGAAGAAAACATAGAAAAACATCAAGAAAAGAACACACTATCAATCCAAAGTTTCAAGATATGCTCAAATTTCAAGTCACATGATCATGCAATAAAAACACGATCCATGGATTGAAGTTGGTATCAAATAGATCGCCATGCCGAGACCTATAAGAAAACAATCATCTTACGATCAACCAGGCACCAAAATGACCCCAGTTCAACCATGCAAGATCACGCAAGTTCTAGGGCAACGCAAGGACTGTTCTGAAATTCCACGACTTGTTAAGAAGGGGTAATCTATCATTTTTGCACCTTATTTTGTAATTTATTTTAATTCAATTTAATCTTAATTTTTAGAAATTAGGTTTACTTTTGATTATCCACCCATGTTTGGGGCATACTTCTATTTATACGTACCATCATTGTATGCTGAAAAAAAAGAAGAGGCAAAGGCATACCAACACAAGAGAGTTTTAACTTAATACAAGTTTCTCTTTCGTACCATTGTGGTGTCATGTTTGAGAGAGAGAGTGAGGTGAGAGAAACATTTTGATTGATACCCCTAGGGGCTATTTGGATACCTGAAAATATATTGTCTGTGAAATATATTACTGGCATAATACATTATCTGTAAATGGATTGTTACTGTTTTGGTAGTATTTAGATGCAACCTGGGAAAAACATTGTTATTGTTTGGCTATGTCTGGAAGAAATATAAGAAATGCATTACCAACATTTTAGCAGCACGTGCCCATAAACTATCATTTCTTTCTTTTTTGTCACAAAATTCCACTAAAATGTAGAATTATCATTTCCTTCTTTTTTGTCACAAAATTCCACTAAAATACTGAATTAAAATCATCATCAGACAATTCGAAAATGATTTCTAATAATAACATTATCACCATTCCAAAAAGATTTCTAATAATAACATTATCACCATTCCAAAAAGATTTTCTAATAATAACTTGTATCATTTTACAGTGATGACATTATTTCTTACTTATTTTAAGTGCGTTTGACACTTATATGCAATCACATGTTTTCTAACATGACATTGGTTTCAACATGATAAATCATTGGAACAATATGATTGGAATAACATGATTTTATTCTGATAAGCCTTATTTTTATTTATTTTTTATAGAAGTCGTTCAAATGTATCTCTATATAATTTCAAATAAACGATAACTTTATGATATTAAATTCAAAATATGTAGGGTACGAGTTAAAAAATAGGAAGAAGTTTGATTAGTAAACTAGATGGTTTGGTAATTGCAATATAAAATTTTGAGGTATTGGAGGAGTCTAAAGAGGTATGTTATTTCAATTGAGATTTTAACAATCTCTTATAAGGATTATGTTGTGTGAAATTTTTTATTATGATTGTGTTGTGTAATTTATCATTGATTACTAATTTTTATTGGTATTATTTTTTGTTTTTATATGACACTGATGTCTTCAAATGAGGGGACGAACATAAAAAGGGACGGATCACATTATGTTGTGTGAAATTTTTTATTATGATTATGTTGTGTAATTTATTATTGATTAATGATTCTTATTTTTATTATTTTTGTTTTTATATGATAGTTGATGGCTTCAGATAAGGGGACGAGCTTAAAAAGGGAGGGATCACCTAGTTATTATAAAGAGAGATAGAGCTTACAAGATTTTTTTAATCGAGAATAGGTTAGGCAAAAACGCACGCCAAAGATTTCCCAACATTACCTGTCACTCTCGTAATAGATTTTTCACCTATTACCACGCGTAATGGATTTCCTGATTTTTTGGGAAATCTCTCATAATCTCTTTCTATTTTCTTATGATTAAGTGTACCCAAACAGCGAAAATATCATATTTCCTTGTAATCTATTGTCACGTAATAGATTTTCAGGTACCCAAACGGCCCCCTAGGGTTGAGGTAAACCTTCTCTCTCTTCTTTTTCTTTTCTTCTTCTCTCTCTCTTCTCCCCTCTCTTCTCCCCCTTCTTTGTCTTTGTTCTTTGTAGAGTTCATGCACGGCAGTGGCAGTGCGGTGCATGCCTCTCCCTTGCTCCCACAAGTTGTGCATGACGATGGCAACGCCATGCACGAGTCCCCCTCCCCTTCCATTCGTCTGTCTCTTTCTTCCAGTGAAGTTTGTAGATGGCGCTGCCTATTGTCGGCCACAAACATAGTTGTGACGTCTCGGTGAAGAACCCAGATGGTGAAGCTTGTTGCCGCCTGCAGAGATCTTCCTCTATTGCGCATTTAGCAGAGACATCGATACCTATCGACGCCTGCTAGAGGCTCTGCAACACCCTCACTGTCCGCGATCTTCTTCCATGCGACCGGTGCACATCGACATTCTCCCTGCATCCAGTGCCTATTGCCGTGTGACCTAGGAGAAGGTATCGCCATGTGCCTCGTTAGGAGCTGGCGCCATCCACAAGGGATGCATCATCTCCTTGCAGTGCCTACTGCGATGCCTATTAACTTCCGGACTTCCCCTTCTCTTTGCCGTCTCGTTCTTTCCTCTTCACCGCTTTCTCGTCTCACTTGATTGAGGGTAGATCTAACCTATCACCGACACACCGACCTCGATTTCTAGTAGTATTGCCACCGTGTTGGTCTTGAGAACCATGCATGTCTTGCTACCACTCCGAGTCGGTAATTTCTGATTGTCATGCTAGTCTCACCCCCATGTCAAGCTCTCTTCTCGTTTCTATCTTTCACTAAACCTTGCCCTTCATCGCCTTCTCAGGTGAACGTGTATTTCCCTACGACAAGGGTGAGTCCCTTCGACCTACGATAGAAGTGTTGTGCAGAAAAAACAAGAGGATTACTGGCCAAGGGAGGTAATTCCGAACCAGGTCAAGGAACTGGGGGGCTTTCTTCTTGAACTAAGAGGGTACCCACGCTAGCCAGCCCAAGGAAGTCTCCCACCTAAAATTCCTCTCTCATTGGTTGGTGTATCTACCCTTGCCCTTGAGCAAGGTTCCGAGAGAGTGATCTCCAATCCTGGGTTCATCAAAAACCCAAGACACGTGCCGCCAAATAACTTAGATCCGGAAGGCAAGATCGAGGCAGCTAACCACTATCCGAGATGCATATTCAAGAAAAGAGACTCAATGCAAAGCAAGCAAGACAGTTCAAACAACGTTTAACTCTTTTTATTGCAGTAAAAAACGAGTTACAAGTTACATGTCAAAAGCGCATTATTAGGGAGGATACAAATCCCTTCTATCTGAGGAAAAGAAAACTATTGACACCAAAAGTGTTGCTCTTGCATCTGAGGATAAGAGGATGGTTACAAACCAAAACATGCAGGGTTGATCTTGCATCTAAGGATAAGAGGACGGTTACAGGCCAAAGAAATTCTCTCTTCATGAAGAAGAAGCAAACCCAAAAAAGAAACACCCTCATCATGAAGAAGAAGCAAAACTACTTGGAGAGTCAGCTTCAATTCATCTGACTACTTGGAGGAGGGAAAGATGATTGAATTCTTACATGATCTTAAGGTGAGCTGTTAAAAAAAAAAAAAAAAAAAGGGGGCACCTTTTGACTCTTCTTCTTCCTCCCCCTCGTCCTTTGTCACTATTTTCTTCTTCAAAAAAACAAAAATCCGATGGACTGAAAATCCGAAAGGAACCTCAAAAGTTGGAAAAAAGGCTACTAGGCTGAACACCCAAAAGGGACCCTGAAGTGATAACAAAAAAAAATAAAAAATTTCGATAGGCTGAAAATCCGAAAGGAATCCTAAGCCTTGGAAAAAAAGGCTACCGGGCTAAACACCCAAAAGGGACCCCGGGGCGATGAAAAGAAGAAGTTATCTCCTTCATTCTACTCTCCAAAGTCTTTTGTCTCTAAACATCTTCTCTTCCTCCCCCTGAGTCAAAGTGGTGTTAAAAGAAAATCAATAAACATTAGCTTGATGGAACACTGTTAAAAACCTAGATCGTCTAAAACTTCATAAGGTGAGTGATGGAGGAACGAAATCGAAAATCTAAAGAGATTCTGAACACCCAGAGGCGGTATCCTTTATTTTCAATACTCTGTCTCCCTCGAAACTCTAGAGAACTCTCCTTGAATTGCAATTTAAGAGCTGAGGTTGGAAGATAGAGAAATACATGATGGTTCCTTATCCCAAAGATTCAAGCAAGGATCCGATATGCTCACATAGGCACCACCAAAGGGGCAACAGGTGGAAAAACTATAAGGCTCATCCCTTTTAAAGCACTTTTTCAATCTGATTATTAAAACTCTCCATTTCCAAAACCCTTTTGGAAAGGACTTCATCCATCACTATAAAAGGTTAAACTGTTAATCGATTTGGCCTCGTTCTCGAAGCCAACTTCCTACGCATACTATGAAGGCTTGAAACTAACCAGGCACTCCATGGTTATAGGAGTATATACGACATATCGGAAATGGGTGAACCTCAGTAATGACGATATTGGCTAGTCTGGGAGCATTCTTCTCTCGACTGGATTCTCTGAGGCGAAATGGGCCAAGCTCATCCCTGTGTGTGCGTATGATGTCCCAAAGTCTTAATTCAGGAAAACGTCAAACTCATACGACGTAAAGGAGCCGAGACAGGATAAACGTCCAACTCGTGCATTGTAAAAGAGTCGAGATAGGATAAACGTCAAACTTGTGTGATATAAAAGAGCCGATACATGATAAGCGTCAAACTCGTGCGATGTTAAAGAGTCGAGACAGGACAAAGGTCAAACTCCTGCGACGTTAAAGAGTCGAGCTAGGATAAGCGTCAAACTCGTGCAATGTTAAAGAGCCGAGACAGGATAAAATGTCAAACTCATGCGACATTAAAGAGCCGAGATAGAAAAAACATCAAACTCGTGTGACGTTAAAGAGCTGAGATAGGAAAAAAGTTAAACTCGTGTGACGTTAAAGAGCAGAGAAAGGAAAGACTTCGAACTCGTGAGAAGTAAAAGAGCCGAGGCAGCTACTGTCTATCTCCGTATGATGTGAAAGGTCGGGTGTATTCAGGGCACAACCACCATGTTTCTATGGAAAGGCAGTCAAACTCATGCGACGTAAAAGAGCCGAGGCAAGTACCGTCTATCCTTGTATGACATGAAAGGTCTGGTGTATTTAGAGCACGACCACCCTGTTTCAATGAAAAGATGTCAAACTCGTACGACGTAAAAGAGCCGAGGCAGGTACCGTCTATTCCCGTATGACTTGAATGGTCGGGTATATTCAGGACACAACCATCAAGTTTAATGGAAAGACGTCAAACTCGTGCGATAAAAAAAAGTTGAAATAGGTACCGTCTATTCCTGTATGACGTGAAAGGTCGAGTGTATCCAGGGCACAACCATCATGTTTCAAGAAAAAATGTCAAACTCATGTGACGTAAAAGAGCCGACGCAGGTACTACCTATCCCCGTATGATGTGAAAGGTCGGGTGTATCCAAGGCACAACCACCCTATTCGATGGAAAAATGTCAAACTTGTGCGACATAAAAGAGCTGAGGCAGGTATTATCTATCCCTGTATGACGTGAAATGTCAGATGTATTTAGGGCACAACCACCATGTTCGATAGAAAAACGTCAAATTTGTATGAAGTAAAAGAGTCGAGGCAGGTACCGTCTAGCCCCGTAAGACACAAAAAGGTCAGGTGTATCTAGAGCGCAACCACCTTGTTTGATGGATTCCTTCTATCCCCATATTGACGTAAAAGGGTTGGGTGTATGGTCCATCGCTGCATGACGCTAAACTACTTAGAGGGCTCTATGACTGCAGGAGTTAAAACCTCTAACCAAACTTGTTTTTTGAAATATCTTTCTCGTTTCAAAATTTTCACTATATGTCTTGTGTTTTCCAAAAAATTTAATTTTTTTGTTAAAATCGTAACATGTCCTTGCTCCGGGTTCTATTTCAAATCTCCCCCTACTTTCAAAAAATTCAAAAAAATTCTTAAAAAAGTGAAGGAATTTGGATACCCATATATGATGATTACTGCATTGCTGCAATTGTCGTGTTGTTGCCTCATCTCTCATTCAGCTTTGGCTAAATAAGTTTCTTCCTATGGAAAGCCTTTTCCTATAGACAGTCTTAGTAAACCCTACGGAGATCAAAGAAATGCCAAGGTTAAAAATTCAAACTACAAAAACACCTGAAGTTAACTGGCATGGCTGGAAAATCCAACTCGAGTTTTAAGCTTGTGTAACTCACCGACATCTCACACCGAAAATCCTAAGAGGAAAAATGCCCTAGGTGGGTGAGCTCGATGAGCGCAATGACTTGGAGGGATAGTTCATGTGGCCCTTGACCACGTGACCTTAAGAAGAAATTTAAGTTGTCTGCATTATCTTTGACGTTCACTTGCCCCTCGAAGGACAAGGAATGTCAAAGTGTCTATTTCTTTACCACTCACGTGTGCCTCGAAGGACAGGGAGCGCCAAAGACGGGCAACTGTAGACACCCCATTTTAAATCTGACAAATTCTATAGTTTTTTAAACCCTTAGGATAACATTATCTTAGTAGACCTAATTTAATTACCCCAAAACTACCCAAATCCTATCCCAATTTAAAGTACCCAAGAGCTTTTCGATGGTCCAGGAATGACTTGAATCGGACTTACGAATAAAACGATATAACAAAGGAAATTTAGACCTCATTAGACCCTACTGTCGGGCAGCAGGCTGGGCTGTAACAAGCCCGACAGGCCCAAACCCAAGCTGATGATCATTCAATGCATCTGATGATGTAGTAAATGTGTTTTCTTTAATTAAATGAGGCTAAAACTTCAGGATTAATCCAAAAAATTATTAAAAAACACCAAACAATTAAGGAAAAATCACCAATTGAATCATATAAATACCCCCTCTCCCTAAACCCTAAAAGAGAGATAAAAAGAGACCAAAAAAACATTAGAAATTCTTGAAATTAGGAAAATTACCCAAAAATACTAAAAATAGGAATTATAAATTCCTAGATATTTAGAAAACAAATCCTCAAAAATCTCAAAAAATTAGAGAAAATCTCAAAATTTATATTCAACCTCTGGAGATCACAAAACCCTCAAAAAACTAAGAAAATTCACCTCCAGACTCGAGAGAAACAAATAAAGATTGAAACCTTAGAGCTTCAGAAAGATAGAAACCCTAACCTCTTGAGGCCCTAACCCCCAAGCTTGAGAAAAAATAGACCTAAGTCACAACAACCCTAGATCAAAAATAGAACCCTTCTACACCAGAGATTTGCTAGTCAATATCCAAATCAGAGAGGCAAAGAGGACCGGTTCTGATATGAGCAAGCTCTCGAAGGCTCAGGATCCCCGGGCCATTCGGCCCAGTTTGGTATTGTTTCTTCCTCTCTCTTTTTTATTCTTTTATTGTTTTATTTCTATTTTTATTTATTTTGATCTATTAACTTTGTCTTAAAATCGTATTTTAATGCTTTGGATCAAGCTGGCTCTGCCCCAGATCTGAGAGTAGATCTGCTCGTTTTCGGGCAGATCTGAATTCGATCAGTCCCACTTTCTCTACAACTTTATTTTCATCTATTTTATTAGTTTAAGGTGTTAAAATTCAAGAAATATTTATCAAAAGATCTGTCATATTTTCATTGTAAACAGTGCTCACGCAAGCTTTCGCTAGAAATCTCCTTCTCACTGTTGAAAGTTTTTACCTTATGTTTTTTTTACCTTCAGTGAAACAACCAAAATGGGGGTTCCCCCCTTATATCGGCGGATCCTTCCCTCAAATGTCCCTCACATGCTGGGAATCCCAGCCACATCCAAGGAGGTCAAATGTCAATGGGTCGTACTAGGTCGAGTTCTGTCCGGAGGCCTGAGGCAAAAGTTTTTACCGTCGCCCACAAAATGGTATGCAACAAGAGACCAGAACTGGGTCGGGCTCAAGTCAAAGCTCGAACACTAATCCATCGCAGTGTTTCTTGTAACCACAGTGCCGGCTGTGTTCCCAACGACACATCGCTGGTAGAGGGTTCAAGAGACAGTGGTTGGACGTTCTCAGTGCTTGCTGCATTTTCAAAAGGCTCAACTTCGACTGGGTATCCAAGGAACAGTGCTTGGACGTTCTTAGCACCGACTGCATTTTAAAAAGGCTCAGCGTCAGCTGAGTATCCAAGGAATAGTGTTTGACGTTCTCAGCACCGGCTGCATTTTCAAAAGGTTCAGTGTCAGCTGAGTGTCCAAGGAATAATGGTCGACGTTCACAATGCCGGCTGCATTTTCAAAAGGCTCAGCACCAGCTAAGTGTCCAAGGAAAAATTGTGGACGTTCTTAGCGCCAGTTGCATTTTCAAATGGCTCAGCACCTGTTGAGTGTCCAAGGTATAGTCGTGGACGTTCTCAGCACCGGTTGTGTTCTAAACAGTCCATCACCACATGCTCCATGCTAAAAGTCATGCGCATCTTACTACTGTTATCCCCAGTAGAGTTTCATCTTTATCGTGATCCATTATCCCCAGCGGAGTAGTACCTTGGTCGTTCTACTTAGGCCATGCCTTCTTATCCCCAGTAAGAGTCATACTTGTACTGCAGCTCATTATCCCTAATGGAGTTAGGGTCATTTTTACGGTAGCAACCCCCAGTGGGTCTGCCTCACACCAAGGAGTCGGGTACCATTTTTCATCTATAAGGGACCCACACCTATTCTCATTATCCTTAATGAAGCATGTCTTCCCATCTGAACCCCTTCCCGATTATAATCATTTTATCCCCAGGGAGTCAGATTCACATCTATAGACTTATCCCTGATGTAGTTTGACCCACATGGCGACCCGCACCGCGGTCCTGACTGCATGACCTTAAATTGCATAGCTTTAGTCCAGGTGCACAACCCTAAATTGCATGGTCCAAACTATACAACCATAAACCATCGCGGAGGTCTAGCTGCACGACCCTAAACTGCGTAGGTCCAAACTATATGACCTTAAACCATAGTATGACATTAAAAGGCTTAAAACCATGGTCCTGGCTGCATGACCTTAAACTGTGTAGCTTTGATCCAAGTGCATGACCCTAAATTAGATGGTCCAAACTATACGACCATAAACCGTAGCGAAGGTCTAGTTGCACGACTCTAAACTGCATAGGTCCAAACTATATGAGCTTAAATCATGGTGCACATCCTAACTACATTACGATAAAAGGCTTAGCAGCACGGTCCAAACTATATGACCTTAAACTGTAGCGGAGGTCTAAGTTGCACGACCTTAAACTGCATGGTCCTAATTGTATGACTTTAAACTATATAACCACGGTCCAAGCTATATGACCTTAAACCATAGTGGATATCCTGGCTGCATGACATTAAACTGATTTGCATAGGTCCAAGAGGCATGACTTTAAACTCGCCCCCTCATACGGGCACACACCTTTTACGAGCATTTTCACACACGTCTTCCCTAACCGACCCATTCGTGTGCGCACATCATCTTCATTACCTCCCCAGTGAATCCATTCATTTTCCTTCATCATTCCCCAGTGAGTCTCACCTATGCTCACAAAATGGCGAACCATCCCACCACCCATACTCGTCGTAAGCTAGTGGATCACCATTTTTCACGCACCTTTCATACATCATCCATCTTTCACAGGTAGCCTCATGCCTACCCCCCAAACTGAGCTAAAACCATCATCATACTCACTCTATGGCCTCAACAGACTGTCATCCATCTCCATTATGGTCTAATTGTGTGACCCTAAACTGTAGTCCACGTCCTGACTGTATGACATTAAAAGGCTTCGCACAGGTCCCGAAGGCATGACCTTAAACACTCCTTCACATAAAAAAGAAAAATCACGAGCATGGTGTATACCTGGTCAAGGGAACACCATGAGTAATGATGGACGGATATGGTCGTGAAGCCATGAGCAACAGAGTTCCATGAAAATTAAAACCCTGGAACAGTGAAAACCCAAAAGGGCACTGGGAGTAAAAATGGAAGATAAGGGTAGACATGGCCAAAAGGTCATGAGTAAAAAGCCCCAAATAAAAAAGGAACTTGGTGAAAACCATCTCTACGACGCCGCTTCCCAATTTCAAATGAAAATCCACAAAGGACGCTTAGACCAATAACGAGGTTGATGCAGCGCTCACCTCAACAGGAGGCTTCAGCCCACACTTAAGAGAAAAATCACTGGTGTCACAATACCAGGATCCAAAAATATGAGCTTCAAGGAAAAGATTCTGCTAGCCTAAGTCCATTCTCAAAAAGGACTTGAAAGACAGAAGATTCACTAAGAAAGCAAAACAAGTCTCATGAAGAAGAGGATCATTCCTAGGAGGTTACTAAACACACTCCAAAGATGCCGGAGACGCCCCAAGAAGGCTAAGTCAGCCATGACTTTGGACTTGTTACATTAGATTGCTAACAGTAGGTAGGGGTTATCCCCAAAGCTGGTCACCTAGAAAAACTGAGGTACCCTACCTGCCAAGGAATAACTGGTGCACGACACAGACGAGCACCGACCAAAGGCTCTTCAGTAGATCATTCAGAATAAACAAACAAGAAAGTCACTCTGATAAACCAAAAACGCCTCAAGAAGGCTAAGTCAGCCATGATTTTGGACTAGTTACCCGAGATTGATAATAATGGGTAGGGCTTATACCCAAAGCTGGTCACCTTGATAAACTGAGGTACCCTACCCACCAAGGAATAACTGGTGCACAATGTAGACAATCACCAACCAAAGGCTCTTTGGCTGTCTATTCAAGACAACGAAACCCAAACCAAAGGAGAACAATGCCCTTAACCATGACACTCAATTGCCAGACAAGCATGATTCTGACTAACGAGGTCCGTACAAAAACCTCAGCTTCAGAATCACAAACAGTCCACACGAGGATGAGAACTTCGATAAGATCCCTCAAAAATGTATCTTCCCCCCCTAAAGTCTCCACGAATGGACCTGTACATTGTATCCAAACATCTAAGCATCCTAGTTGCAGCATTGCGTGAACCTCCTCGGTGTCCACGTGGTCCTATGGCTAGGAAGAAAAAAAGTAATAAAGCCGAAGGAAATTTTCCAAATGTTATTCTTCTTGCTTCTCTCAAAGCACAACATTTGGCGGGGCAAGCTGTTTGAACACATTTTTCAGCACCTTGGTCCGTGATGCGGAATAAAGAGGAAGCAGGTCAATAAAGCCTCAACATCCAGTGGAAATTTTGATAGTCTCATAATAGCCTCAAAACGGGTCAAGATCTTCATAAGAACTTAAAAAGGCCTCCTAGCTCATATCTAAGGCAGTGAACATAAAGAAACAATTTTGGTAAAATCCACCTCTAGCACCTTGAAATGGACCCCATAACTAGAGCTATAGTTTTTGTGCATCAAATAGCTGTGGGACCACTTCCATTGGATCCGGTGTGATCGAAAACCCCTATGAGTCAAGTTTCAGCTTAATAGGTCACACACTATTCCCGTGTGGTCACGCTATACTAAAACACCATTAAAGGTGGCTATTTTTATAGTCACGGGCAGTAACTTTCGAGGCCTATATTCTAGTCGTTCAAAGTTGGATCGTGCTCAAATTTGGTGAGCATGTTCGCCTCATTGAGATGAACGTTTTCATAGGTGGTACACGCCATGACGATGCCCAAGCTGGGAGAAAAACTAGAGAGAAGTTGCAGATTCGTCAAGAAATTGTAAAAAATTCAACAGCAGCATGCCTCACTCTGGTGATCAAATCACCAAGCTCGCAAACCCAATCGAACTAAAACCAATTGCATTATGTGCGTGTGGTCTGAGGCTATCCTATGTTCGAACACCACCAATGATGAATGGTTGGATTCCACACATGGAGGCTTTGAACCTACTGTAAATTACGACCGCTAGGTTTCAAGATTTCAAGACGATGAAATCTTCATCCAGACACAAAATTGAGCTTCGTTTGTTGCAACGTGATCGAGACGGAATGCTCAGTGCGACTCAGTGAAGAAATAGAAGAGAAACATCAAGGAACGAGCGCACTATCAATCCGAAGATTTCAAGATTCATCCAAAATTAAAGTCTCATGATCATGGCTTAAAAACATGATTCATGGCTTGAAGTTGGTAGCAAATCGATCGTCATGCTTAGTTCTACAAGAAAACAATCATCTTTCGATCAAACAGGCATTAGAGTAACCCTGGATCGGTCATGGAATATCACGCAAGTGCTTGGGCAGCAGCACGGACTGTTCTGAAATTTCACACATTATTAGGCAAGGGAAAAACAGTCCTTTTGCACCCATTTTTTGGAATTTCTTTTAGCTCAATTAAATTTTATCTTCAATTTTAGGTAGTTTTTGGGCGTCCACCCATATTTGGACTTAATTTTATATAAACATGCAAAGCCAAATTGTAAAAATAGAAGAGACACAATTCTTCAACATTCAATAAAGACTTGAATTCTTGCTTGAGTTCATTCGTGCATCTTGAAGAGAGAGAGGAGAGAGGAGAGAGAAGAAAGGTGGGCCGATACCTTTCGATAAGGTAACTTTCTCTCTCCTCCTCTTTTTTCTCTCCCCCTTATTTCTCTCTCCTCCCCTCTTTCTCTCTCTTCTTTTTTCATCTTTATCTTTCTATCTCTCCTCTTTTCATCTCTATCTCTCTCCTCTTTCCTCATCTCTATCTTTCTCTCTCCTCTTTCCTCATCTCTATTTTTCTCTCTCCTCTTTCCTCATCTCTATCTTTCTTTCCCTCTCCTCTTTTCATCTTTATCACTCTTTACCTCTCCTCTTTCCTCATTTCTATCTTTCACTTTCTCCTCTTTCCTCATCTCTATCCTTCTTTCCCTCTCCTCTTTTCATCTTTATCTCTCTCTTTCTCTGCTTCTCTTTCTCCTTTCACGCATGGCTGACTTATCGCCTGGTGTGAGGCCTTCCTGCTCCTGAGGCATGAACAGTGAGCCAAGCTTTAGCCCGAGTGGTGCAAGCCTAGTGTCACCTGGGTTCTCTCTCTCTCTTCTCTTCTATCCCAGTTGGCTCAAGCCTAGCGCCGCTTGGATTCTCTTTCTTTTTCTCTTCTGTCTCAACCGGTGCAAGCTTAGCGCTGCTTGGGTTCTCTTTCTATCTTCTCTTCTGTCCCAGCCAGTGCAAGCCTACCGTAACCTGGATTCTCCTTCTTTCTTCTCTTTTGTCTCAGCCGACACAAGCCTAGTGCCTCCTAGGTTCTCTTTCTTCTCTTCTATCCCAGCCGGCACAAGTCTAGCATTGACTGGGTCGTCGTTCTTTCTTTTCTCTTCTAACCTAGTCGGCGCAAGCCTAGCGCTGCCTGGGTTCCCTTTCTCTTTCTTCCCTTCTGTCCCAGTCAACATTAGCCTAGCACCGCTTGGGTTCTCTCTCTCCTCTTCTGTCACAACCGATGGAAGCCTAGCACCGTCAGCATTCTCTTTCTTTCTTCTTTTCTGTCGCAGTCAGTGCAAGCCTAGCACTGCCTAGTTTCTCCCTCTTCTTTCTTTATTTCACAGGTGGAAGCCATGGTCATCTGTGTCCTCCTCCTCCTCTCCGTCACTTCTTTCTCGTCTTCTTCTCTCATGGTTTTCTATTCTACTTTGTTTCTTCTTCTCTTTTATCTTTTTCTCTTCTCTTTCCTCGTCTCTCTCTCTTCTTTTCTTTCTCTCTCTGATCTCTCTTCTTTATTTTACTCTCTCGATTGCAAGAAGGGTTGAGATTGGCCTTCAATGGTAGTCATGTTGTTTAGCTGTAATGTTGTCATGCCGGTCATAGTTATCGTGCCCTCTTTACTGCCACGAAGAACAATTCATTGTGTTTAGCTAGTGAATATTGGCATAATCGTCTAGTAGTAACTCTGTTGAGCCAGTCTGAGCTATCGAGCCCATTTTACTACCATGAAAGGTCAATTACCTATTAATGAGGTCACTGTTTCGGTCTCACTAAATGATCAGATTCTTCTCACCCAAATATTCATCCTCTCGTTCTTCTCATCTTTTGAACGTGCACGCATGTGCTCTTTCACCTGAAGGAAAGGTGTGGTCCCTTGACCCACCTGTCTTGTAATATTTTCCACATGTGTGTGATTGCAGAAATAGGAGAATACAAGCCAAGGGAGGCGATTCTGAACCAGTTTTATGACTAGGGGGCTTTATTCGTGATCTAAAAGGGCGCCCATGAGAGCCAGCCTGAGTAAGTCCCGAACCCACCTTAAATTTCTCTCTCATAAGTTGGTCTACCTGCCCTTGTCTTTTAGCAAGGTTCCCGAGAGAGCAATCTCAAAGTCTCGAGATCCCCTGAACTCGAGACGCGTGCCATCTGATCATCCAGATTCGAAGGGAGAGATCGAGCCACCTAACCATATAGTTTTGAGTCAAACAGTTGGACCATGCAGTTTAAGGTCGTGCAACTAGACCTCCACTATAGTTTAAGCTCATATAGTTTGGATCATTAATGATGGGAATCCTCTAAGGATTATTTGGCTCAATATAACTCCACAAGGATAATGAGCAATGGTATGCATGTAACTCCACTAAGAATGAAAGGCCGGAGCACAGATGTAGCCTCACTAGGGATAGTGGGGGAATACACCCGGTGGAGAGGTGCGTTCATTTATCAATTTAAAGTCATGCGAATGGACTATTTGTTGCACCATTTAACGTCTTGCTACAAGGACGTGTGTTACAATTTTTAAATTCTTTTAGCTTGGACAATGGCTATGCAATTTAAAGTCATGGGGCTAAGACTATGCAGTTTAAGGTCGTGCAACTAGACCTTCGCTTCAATTTAAGGTCATATAGTTTGGACCACGGCTATGCAGTTTAAAGTCATACGGTTAGGACCATGTAGTTTAAGGTCATGCAACTAGACCTCTACTACAGTTTAAGGTCATATAATTTGGACCATGCAGTTAGGGGCGTGCACCTAGACCATTGTGTGGGTCGCCATGTAGGTGAAGCTCCATGGGGAATAGGTCTGTGGATTGTAATCCGACTCCCTGGGGATAAAATGGTTAAGGCCATACACAAGCAGAGGGCTCAAATGAAGATAGTGGTCTAAGGGGTAGCACACGAAAGTGGAGTTCACTAGGGATTAGGGGTAAGTGTGAATTTCTGGGGTGAAAGGTAGGTTTATGAAAGGTGAAACAACTCCCTGGGGATAAGATAACTTGGTGGAAAACAAACTCATTGAGCATTGAAGAGGTAAGAATGACCCCTAACTCCACTGGGGATGATGGGCTGCAGTACGGGTATGACTCCTACTGGGGATGAGGGATAGCGGCCTGCTCTTGACTCCATTGGGGGTGACAAGTCATGGCCTAGGCGCAACTCCACTAGAATAGTGAGAGAAATCAATAGACGGTAGTACCATGGCACATGCGCGGTGCTAGGTTTTGAATGACGCATGCGGCATTGGCCTGTGGATGATGCGCACATCATTAGGCCTCTGGTGAAGTGCACAGAATTAAGCCTCTAATGAAGTGCACGGCGTTGGCACCTGAGGGACGCACGACGATAAGTTGGATGGGGTGCACAGCATTGAGTTTGGGAAGAGTGACGCATGATGATAAGTTGGATGAAGCGCACAACATTAGGCATCATGGAGCACGGAAGACGCTAGGCTTAGTAACACGTATGACGTTATTGTCTGGAGGACGCCTTCGGCATTATGGTATAGAGATGTCGTCAGCAAGTCACTGAAAAAAACAGACAGAGGTAGGTCTATGAGGCCCAGGCGGCAATGGCTTGCATTTGGGATTAGGGTTCGGCTCGCCCCGGCTTCGTCCTATCGCTGCTTGGAGTCAGGGACTTGAACGTCATTTCGAATTTTTGAGGGGGCACTTTATGTAACCCTTGTCTACAAAAGGGGGTAAAACCCCATTTTACTGTTTTACCTTTGGTGAAACAGTGAAGAGACTTTTAAAGAGAGAGAGCTTCCGTCGAGAGACTTTGAGCAAGAGCCTCCGGTCAAAACCTGCAGTGTACAGGCATTCAGGAGCTCTCCAGTGAACTTCAGCTAGTCGTGAACCTTTAGCTAGTCGTGAACCTTCAGCTAGTCGTGAAGTTTCAAAGAGCGTCAGATCTTCTTGAGAGGGTAACAGAGGCTTCACAAGGATTCTCTGATACTTTTTTTATGAAGAACAATAGACATTGGGGTTGCAGTGAGAAAAACAGTGGTGCCATTGAGTTGCGACACCATTTTCGATGTGCATAGGGACTCCTTGGTGGACTTCTGGCAGTCTTGCGGTCACCGGTAGGGAAGGAGAAGGCACAGTGGTTCCGCGGGAACAAACCAGGGGATTCGGGTGGTTTCTCGGTATTATTGGCCGCTGAGGGGTCGTGACATGAGGTGAAGCACAGTGGGACAGCGAACGATCACCCTCCGTATGCATGGTGTTAGGCCACGTCGCAAGTGTCAGGCGGTGTGCCCATATTTTGAGGAATGTGGGGCTTCACATGTGACGCATGCCAACAACTTGAGCGCAACCGACGCTAGAACATAAGCAGGGTTAGCCCACCTTTGCCCGCAGATGACATTGTGCCTTGAGTGAATAGGGGCGATAGCCTCTTGATCTTCGCTCGAAGCTACTGTTTTACTTCGGTAGACAGGCAATAGCCCCTTTGTTGTAAGACGGTGTTATGTCTTTGCCTTGACGTACGACACTACTACTTCAGTGGGCAAATGGCGATAGTCTTGACAAGAGCAGTCAGAATTACGCCTTTAGTGACCAGTCGTTGATAGCTTTGTAGACAGCATAGCCGGCGCTAGCCTTTATTCATGCATCGACGATAGCCTTGCCTTTTGCGCACAACAGCAGCACTGTCCCTTAGTGAATTCAACATGGCAGCGAAACCTTGGCTTTTAGCTTCATGGCCCAATCTTTGGGCATCATTTCATATGTGAAGAACCTCCAAAGGGTAGGAGAACTCGGCACCAACACGTTCACCAAAAAAAGTTTGGTGAAGGGTGAGCCCATCTGGCTCACCAAGCCTCTGTGTGAACCCAGGTGGACTTTGAGCGTCACCTTTATTAGTGACCCCATCCTTTAAAAGAAGATAGCAATGGGAATGTGAGGGTGGAGAAAGGGGTGGGCCTCCTCCATTGTTTGCATAGGAATATAGCCTTAGGTGAGGACTTGTTGACCCTAGCAAGAGGATGGTGAAGACCCCAGGCCTGAAGTGGTCTTCTGCTGGCGTCTAGGTGCAAGGGGAGCACCAGTACCTAAAAGGGTACTCTGCCTGGATAGTAAGAGTGTTGAGCCAATACCGAGGCATTCTGAAGTGCGCTTCCCTGCTAGCCTCCATTTAGTGCTCGGTAGGATATTATGATTAATGTTCAAACATGGTCAAGGTGCTATTGGAAACCTAGAGCCATGTCAGTAACACTTGGCTTCTTGGTTATGAGGAAGCAGGGATGTCTCCTCTAGATTTGCACTTCATCTGTGGGCTCCCACTCATTGGTTCTATGTATGATGAGTTCGTGCTCCCGAACTCGGACAATTTTGGGGGTGCACGGGTGGGGAAAGAAGACCCACCAGTTGGACTGCAAGAGTTATTTGGGATCTACCAGCTGCTTTGCTCTGAGTCCAAGAATAGATGCGTCTCCTTCACCCTGTTGGTGGCATTCTTCTATGGAAACTGTATTGATGAGGTTGGTCCGAGTCTAAGAAGAAACGAGAAGGCATCCATGAAGGGAACCCCTCCAGTATTTGAACTTCACAGTGGGAACGACCATGTTTTCCTAGCGGTGTACCATGGGCAGAAAGCAATCTTCCATATTTTTGGTCATGCTTATAGCTTGTTCTACAATGACCACCTTCACATGAGTAGGCCTGCCTGTCCGGTCGAAAACCTCACAGATCGCACTTTTTCCGACCACTTGAGCAAGATTCTAGATAGTTCTCCTACTACTCATAAGTGTTAAGTGTCAGAGGCAGGGTTCTACCCTACTGCACCATCCACAGTGTCAAGCTTGAGGGGTATTTTCCTCATTGATTTTCCCAACAGCACGGGATAGACCAAGGGTGCCCCATTCTTGGTATTCTTTGAGAAGCGGTACAGCAAGGTCAACCACAGGAAGAAAGACCAGCTAGGGACTTATCGTGAGACCTGGATCCCTAGACATATTCGCACGGCTTGGACAACGCACCGAGATCAACAAGTATGCGCTACCACATTTTGGTAGAACAGTGCGAACATCTAAGGCCCATGAACCCTGGTGGCGGATCACTAGTAAGCGGTATTAGGAAGTCAGCCACCCTTGGAAAGTGGAGAACTCCCACTGGAACCAAGAGACGCGGGAGTGGAAGATGGCGAGGACTCCTCCATTGGGGGAGGTATTCACCCTTGATTTCCCCTGGAACTGGCGCAACGTTGGGCGTCCCCGTCAAACTACCATGGACAAGTCTCTGCCATGGTTTCTTGATATAGAGAAGAAGATAGAGAGCATCTTTTACAACCTCCCTGCTATTTTCTGGTGGAAGGAGGGCCGCAAGGTTCCGGGGTTTGAAGAGCGACCGGTCCAAGACTTGAACAAGCTGATAAGGAGTAGCCCTCACAGCAAACTTGTCGCTGGCTCTTCTCGAGGGGGTGTTTCTGAGACTACTATGCCTTCTCATATGAAGGGGAAGAAGAGGACGCGAGTTGCCCTAAGCGTTCATCATGCACTAGCTCATCCGGCATCACGGGCTTCGAAGCGTAAGGGGCCCAAACGTTGAGTGGTTCAAGAGTCGAAAGATGGTTCTTCGCCCGCTGCTTCCTCGGAGTCCTATGTTTCTTCGGTGGTCTCTGATTCACCCACTGCTCTGGAGGATTCATCCTCTCTTTCATCTGAGCCTTCTTCAGGCTCCACAGGGGCCCCACCGTACCGATCAACATTGCTTCCGACCAGGAGAAGACATCTGCAGCTGAGGGAGAGGGTCCAGTCCCAATGGAGATCAATGGGGATGGCGATGCAATCCTTGAGGGTGCTGCTCAAGGTGAAAAAGTTGTTGTGGTCCAAAAAGCTGCTCCACCTATTGAGACACAGTCATGAAAGGGGCAACCCCAAGCTCTTCTCAAGAGGGAGGACATGTGGTGACAAAGGAGACTGACACCCTGGGGGCCGAAGAAGAGCTACCCGAGTAGCAGGAAGTTGTTGCCTCTACCAATGTAGGCATAGAAGGGGTCGAAGAGCCAGGACATCTTCAAGGGGCTGACCTCGAGGGCTCAGAGGTGGTACCCCTAGCTATCGAAGAGGCGGGCCGTACAAAGGCAAAGGTGGGGGTTCAGGAGGAGGCTACCGTGGTGCACCATGATGCTGAGGTGGTAGCTCTAGGAGGGGAGGTCGCCCTTACCCCGACTGAGGCTACGAAGCCTACAGAGGCCGAAGCTATAGCACCTGAAGATGAGAGGGCCGAGCCCGCAAAGGTTCTAGGAGGAGATTTGAGCGAGAGGGTTGTTGCTGAGATACCAGATAAGCTTGAGGTTGCCCCTGAATGTGGGAACCTAAAGCTTTGGGTTTCGTTGTAGCTCCCGAGATGTCAATGACCTATTTGGCCACTATTCGTGTGAGTCCTGTGGCTGCAACTGGGGATTCTTCTGCTGCAGTCACGCTTATTGCGCCGCTTAGGCCCATCCTCAGTGGAATGCCTGGAATTATCCTGAAGATGCTTCGGGTAGGCGTTCAAAAGCTGAAGGAGCTACCCCTGACTAAGCTTGGTGATGCATTCAGGCAACTAAAGCAGCTTACCCCCAGGGGGCGCACCAGAGGCCATCCCCTCTTTTGATATCATTGTGAATGAGTTGGAGGGATGGAGGGTAAGGCTCTACATGAGGAAGAGACTGCAGCGCAGCTAGGGGGCTCCCAGTTAGAGTCCTTAGAAGCCTCACTGACACACAACCACGAACTGGTGGAGGCCCAGCTATAAGAGAGGGAGACTATTGTCTCCCATAAGTCCGCACTTGCTGAGGAGGCCATAACATGCCACAACAGGGTATGGATCCTAAAGGCGAAAATAGCCAAGTGAGCGCAGGAACTTGAAAAATTGGAGAAGGAGATGGTAGCTTGGGCTGCTGAGGATAAGAAGCGGAGCCAGAAACTTCTTGACCTCGAGTACTCCTTCGACGAAAAGTTGTCTCTGGTGGAGTATGAGGCCGGGCTAGTGGCCGAACTAAGAGGAGACATCGAGGGAGCGAAGGCCTCGGCCAAAGAGTGCAGGGGTTAGGTCAATGAGATCATTGACAGTTTTTTACAGTGTCGTCTTTCTCTTTTTCTCTTCATTTCTTATATTGTAAAGGACGCTTGTAATGGCCCCTTGACTTAAGAATGAAACAGCTCTTTTCTCTTTCTGTGTGATGCATGTCTTTTATTCTTCCTTCTCTTTCTGCTTCATTGTTTCTGCCCTTTCATAATTTACGAGAAAAAAGAATAGCCCACTCCTTGCTTTGTCTTATGACAGCTTGTTGGGCTTTAATGACCTCTAATGAGGGAGCAGTTGCTTCCTCACCCCTTAGTGTTTGATTAGTCAAGGGCTCATAATTCATGATTCTCATGATTTGGTGAGCATGTTCACTATAAATACTCTAATCTGGGGGAGCCTTGGCTTTGCTTCGGGGTGCATTGCTCTTGAGCTCATCATAGGTCTTAGTCTCAAGGACGAACTCCTTTACGTACATTGAAGCGACATACATAACCTCCAACTGATTCTAGAGACTGCGAACCTTAGCTCTTAGTTCTGCCATGGGGTCTCGTTCCTGAGAGCCAGAGGGCTGACCTTGTCTACCTGTCATTCTCCGAGAGAATCTGAGAAGTGTAAGGCCTTCTTTTGACTATTGATGATCTCCTTGTTCAAGGAGGATGGGATTTGGAGTACCTTCCTTGGTAGTTGGCATGCCAATTCTGCTTCTAGGAGAGTAATGGGGATGTGCAGGACGCTTTAATGGTCCAAAGTGTAGGTGACCCTCACTGCTGGAAGGTCTACCTCTAGGACTTTCTCAGCCTCAAGAGTTGCTTCTAGCTCGTTATTTTCTTCTTGTGAATTAGAAGTGGAGGTAGAGGGGGAAGCTTCATCTTCGGGGGATGACATCATGACCTCAGAGATGTGGCAGCATATACTTGCGTAAGGAATCAAGGGGAGGATCTTGCCTTGCCTTTCCTCCTCCTTGAACATATCTGTAATCATTCGCCCAAGGTCTTCGACATCATCATGAGATGAGGGTCCTGTCTCTCTCACAAGCTTCTGATCATCATCCTTTGGCTTTTCTAGTGCTAGAAGATCCGTGAAATAGTACTTGGAATCGACATAGTGAGTCTTGGCTACCGGAAACGGTCTTTTATCAGCATAGACCGTGTGTTGTCTCCCATCTTGATTGTACTTGAAGCATTGGTGGAGGGTCGAAGGAAACACCCCCTAATCATGAAGCCAAGGGAGGCTGAGCAGGACATTGTAAGATGTATTAGTGTCTGTTACGTGAAACTGAGGGTAATCATTCAGATCACAAATCTTGAGGTGAAGACAAACTGTCCCAGTCGGCTCTTCTCCTGATTGGTTGAAACCTTGCACAGTGATGTGGGTAGGAGTGAGATCCCCATATCCTAATCCAAATAGGGTGAGGATCCTTCTTGGGATCAGGTTGGCTACTGACCCTCCATCCAGCATAATCTGGTTGATCGGACAAACATATAATTCACCAATCACGAAGAGGGGGCGATTGTGATATTTTCCTATCAACTGAAGGTCTTCTTCAGAAAAGGTGATCGTCAAGCACCCACCCAGAATGGCTGAGTCCACCTCAATAAGCTCCACTTCAGTCTCTTACATCTCCAGGTTAGAAAGGGCTTGAATCAGGGTCATAGGAGAGGCTTTAGACAACATAAGGGTGTCATAGAAACTTATAAGAGCTGGAAGCTTTTTCAAATGCCCAACTACATCATATTTCACCTGATGCTCATCAGCCTTCTGCGCTCCTGATCCTGTCACAAGTTTGGTTGAGTTTTGGTTTGTTAAACTGGCTGACTTTGTTGTTTGGCCGGTGCGGTCTGGGCTGATGGGGAGGTAATCGGGATTTGTATTAGGGATGTGGAGATTTGAGGTTGAGGCTTGAGGAAGAGTGAAGGATCAGGAAACTTGAGGACCTTGAGCTTCTGAGGTGTGGGCTGTAGCTTCTTCCTTGATCTTAAGCTCATTTTCCCCGTGCTGGACGATACTTCCGAGATATGCACCATATGGGAGGTAGGAATCCTTGGAACAGGAGCTTGAGGATGGCTCGGTCTTGGCTTGGACTATCAGGGCATCGACAACGGTTATGAATCCAGCTGCCTAGGACAGCATCTTTCTTAAGTGCTTTCGATGCGACCTGCTGATGTTGGTGCCTTCAAGCTCTTTATTTAGAGCTTCGAAGTCTAGGCACTGCCAAGCTGTACCTGTGAAAGGGATAGAAGAAGAAGCGGAGTTAGAGTGTTTTGGGCAGCTTCTTACGTCGTCGCCAGAATTGGATGTGTACAGGGGGTATTTTAAGTCTTGCCCCAGCTCTGACCAATGGGAGATGCTTTTAACATCGTCACCCATATTGGACTAAGGGATAGGGTGAGTTGCGCCTGGGATGAAGTCCTGTAAGGTCGACAATGGAGGAAGGGGCTTGAGAAATTCTTCCTCGACTGGTGGCTGAGAATGTGGTTTCTTTGACGAGCTGACCTAGGTGCTCGTCTCCTTCTAGATCCCTTAGGAGGTGATTGGTTCATCCTATCGGGCTGATGAGTAGTTCTAGCTTCACATACTACATCACGCTTCAGGGACTTGAGCCTACTTCGTCCATGGTAAACTTCCCAAGGCTGAGAAGTCAAAGTCTTTGAAGAGTTTAGGGTATGCTCGTAGGGGACTTGTAGTGGGATTTCCTTTTGGACGAGAGTGATGGCTTCAAAGCATTCTAGGAAAATGGCACAAACAATGGGGCCTTTCTGTACTTTCTCCATGACTATAGCTTCGAACCTAGAGCATTTCCTTTGCTCATGGCCCCATAACTGGTGATATGGGCACCAGAGATTTTCAGTACCCTGAGCAAGAAGCTTAGGTTGCCTGGTGGGCTCGGGAGTGACGAGACCCTGTTGGAGCATCACCTTGAAGAGGGCCTGTAGAGGGTCTAGCTCAGCACTTTACTGAGCTTGTGTCGAGAGGACTTCTTGCACTGGTGGAGCAAGAACTTGAGGGTGTCCTTCTAGGTTACCATGAACTTATTAATGTTGTTGCATCTTCTTTGCCAAGAGCTTGTGGAAGCCAATGCATTAGCTCACGTCATGGCCTCATATCTGATGATACGGACACCAAAGGTTCTCAGTTCCTGGAGGAAGGGTTTCCTTTTCGGCTTCGACGTGATGAGACCTTCTTCGAGCATTATGGAGAATAGTGCATAGAGGATAGTGGGTGCCTCATCATCCTCTTGGATTGTCACTATGTGGGAAGCCTCAGTTGCCCCGAATGCTTTATTTAGCTCTTCAAGATATTTCGGGCCCTTGTTAATAAGGGCTTCAATAATGTCTTTGAGCATGTAACACTCTTGAGTGAGGTGGCCTACTCTCCTTTGATATGCACAGTATCTCTCGTGTGTCTCCTGTACAGTCTGCTCTATAGATTTGACCTACGGCAGCTAGATCATGTTTTGCTCTAATAGTAACCAAAGCAACGTAGGAACCCACTCCTTCCCGAAGGGGTACACCTTGTTCTGGTGCTAGATCCAGTTGTCACTTTGATTTATATTTCTAAGGGGGGGACCTTGTTATAGGACTATTCCTGCTTGCCTCTAGCCTGTCGTACTGTCTGTGCCTTGGTTGTGACTACCCCTTTGGAGAGGTCCAAGGTTTGAGGAGCGGCTTTCTTAATGCCAATCACAGTGACAGCTGCACTAATCACCCCTTTTTGCTGGTTTCGCCGATTGTTGGAGCGAGAATTGCCATTGTCCCGACAGTTTCCCAAGCTAGAGGGCTGCTGACGAGATCCACCATGGTGCTTGGATAGACCTTCTATACGAACTTCTTTGGAGATGAGCTCTGATATGGAGGGTGGATTAGAGGCCTCAACATGCAGGGCGATCTCGGGTACCATATTTCATATGCATATCTGAACTGCTTCTCTTTCACTCATGGGAGTGGTATGATAGGTTGTCAACTCTCTACCAGGCTCTTGAGTCAGAGTGAGGAGCTGGATGGTTTCCACGTTTCTCTAGACATCATAAAAGCGTTGGTAAAACAATTGCTCCATTTCCTACCATGTGTGTACTGAGATTGGAGGTAGGCGAGCATACCACTGGAAGGCTGGCTGTTCGAGAGTCTCGACGAACTGATGGAGGAGGAGTCGCCCATCAGCTGCTGTCTCTCGACAAGCCGCTTGGAAGTGAGCGATATACTGGTGCAGGGAGTAGTACCATTGAACACGGGGAGCATCCCTTTTTGATAATCAGGGGGAAACAGCATGTGGTCGATATATGAGCGATACGACTTTTGGTTAAGTGACGTCCCTTGTAGGCCTGGAATCTTACTCTTTAGACAATGGGTCACCATGGCATCTATATCGGCGTGCAAAACCATGCAGGGAGCAGAGTTTTCTTGAGAGGACGGTGGGGGAGTTTGCTTGGGAGTTGTGTCCTCTTCAGGCTGGGAGTTGGCCTCATGGTGAGAAGAAGGGGCCCCAAAAGCCTCCAAGCGAACCATCTTTTCGAGAATGGACTGCATCATCACCTCAAACCTGCTCATCCGCTCTTCTTGGGCATCACCTAGCTCATTGATCACCATGACACTGACCATTTCTTCTAGAGGGGCAGAGCAAGGTGGAGTAGTGGACTACTGGGGTTGGCGAGTTGTACATGGCAAGTCCATCTGTAGGGACTCAGCATGCCTCGATTGGACTCGAGTCTTGTACGTTGATAGTGCAAGATTCGGTTCCTAACAGTCTTGAGACCGTGATTTCTTAGCAACTCGCTCTTTTCCTGTGACGGTAACCACCGAGCAATATTCTTCGACTTCTTGCTCAAGTTCTAGAATCCGAAGAAGGAAGAAGGGATTGTGAGGCAAGAGGTCATCAAGAGTTGTAATCTCAACTGCCTTAGGAGCCTCTCTAGTCAGGAGCTACATGCCTCACTTCTGCTTGATCTTGAGGTTGTAATAGATTTCACTCCAGAATTGAGACTGAGATTTGGATTGCCCCGTCTTTCTTGAGCATGCAAGGGCTGTGTCCATCAGCGGGAGCAGAGAGTGAGGTCCAAGGATAGAGAGCAATCTGGGTTGTTGCTTTGGAGCTTGTAGGCTTCTATCTGCCATCAGGCCTTTGCCCCGAAATCCCTGTGAGGTCTGGGTGTCTAGCTGACCTGACGTGGCTGACTCAAGATAGCATTCTTAGGGAAAACCTTTGAGTAACAGGTCTCAAGGTGTTTGCCTGACAAAGGAAGGGTGACAGAAGAAGGAACTAGCTCTCGACTCTGCCTGAGTCGGTTTTATCGGGGAGGAACCTGTGAAGCTGATGCGTGTGCACCTTTGGAGGCAGCCCTCTGGGTAACTTGGGGGCAGCCCTGGCTCGGTCAGCTGGTTCGACCTTAAGAGGTCAAGACCTACGAGCTCATGTCTGTGAGGGATAGGGTAGGAGCGTATCTCTCACAAGGTGAAGTCGGGTGTGTTGAGAGGGAGGACGAAGTGGTCGACCCTCGTGTGATTGAGCTGGAGCAGAACTGGCGGTGCCCCGAGCTGTGGAATGCAGATGCATTGCACATGCGGGGTTCGGCCCGAGAAGGTCTAGTCTTGGATGCGAAGGCAGCATGAAAGTTTCCCTGAGGTGTGGCTCGAGTGGATGGACCACGAGCCTTTAAGTATGCGTGAGAGGTGGAGACCCCAGGATCTCCTCCTCAGTGTGTCGAGCCTCTAAGCATAGAGGTTCGGGGTGGTAAAGGAGTATGGGGGTTAGCCTTGCAACGATCCTCAGAAGCGCGATGGCAACTTGCTTGCCTTTCGAGAAAGCGGACAGGGTAGCCTTTCAGCGTACCTTAGCAACGTGACTGGCAAGGGACTTGCCAATAACAGGGTGCGTAATGTGGGTGGTAGCAAACATGCTACCAACACGAAGGGCCTTGGTAGAAGATCCACCAGAACTAAAAAGTGAGGAGTTAGGGACCTTCAAGTCCCTTCTCGCACAAATCCAGTAAAGAACCTGGGAGACAGACTGTGAGTCCCTACTCAAGATAAGTGTAGGGAACAAGGCTCGAGAAACTCACTTCCCCGGGATGGTCATGAGTGTGGGGATGAGAAAATCCCCAACTCGGATGAACGGTTTGATTAACCCAGATGTCATGGAATGCAGTGTAGAAAATAAAAGCAGATGACGATCAAGAAAGAGTGAACCGACAAAGGAGTAGTGAGTCCCTAGTGGAGTCACCAAACCAGTGAGATGCCTCGATCTCACCCCCTGGATCTAGAGGATCGGGTGACACGTGTCTCGACTTCGGAAGACCCGAGGCTTGAGATTGCTCTCTCGGGAACCTTGTTCACAAAACAGGGGCAGGTGCCCAGCTGGTGAGAATGGAATTTTAAAGAACCAACCTCACCTGGGTCCGTGACTAACTCGGCCTGACTCCCGGGCACCCTCTTAGATCACGACGGAATGCCCCCAGCTGCTTCAACTGGTTCAGACTCGCCTCCCTTGACCTGCAATCTCTTTATTTCTACAGAGCACTAACATGATTAATTTGCAAGATAAGTGGGCCGAGGGACCCACCATTGTCTTAGGGTGAACATGCTTAGATGTGCACATTCAGATGGCAGAGAAGATGAGAAGTTAGAGTGATAAAGAAGAGGATTTGAATAAGGGTAGAAAAGAGAAGAGGACTTGACCAGGGAACGAGAATAACATGATAGCTGGACCGGTACAGTGACAGACCAAGAGCAAGATGGGCACGGTAACTCAGATCGATACGATGGCAATACTACTCGAAACCAAGGCCGATATGTCTGTCCTAATCTGGTGTGGCAGCAAGACAGGCATGGTACTCTTGACCAGCACGATGGCAATACTGCTCGATAGCTAGACTGCTATGACAGTGCTAGACTGAGTCTATCCTTAAGTTAAGTAAGAATGGAGGAAGAAAGGAGAAAAGAAGAGAGTGGAGAGAAGACACGAGACAAAGGAGTAGGAAGTCCCCGGCGGTGTTAGACATCGCTATCCACAGCCGTGGAGTAACAGTGTCGTGACCCCTGAATGGCGCTGGACACTGCTGTTCACGGCGGAAGGGGGGATGAGTAGTGAATTGCAGACGGCATTGGCCATCACTGTCGACGACACAAGAAGGCAGCAATGACCCTTCGCAGGCGGCTATAGGTATCGCCGTCTATGATAGGCATAGAGCACGCAAGGGAGGCCTACGGACAATGGCAGGCATCGCCGTCTGCGACAGACGTGAAGAACGAGTGAGATCCTTGTGGGCAGCGATAGGTATAGCTATCTGCGGTAGGTGCGGGATGTTGAAGATATGTCTGCGGACGACAATAACTATCGTCTTCTGCACTTGCGCATGATGCCAAAGACATTCCTGCGAATGGTAGTGAGCAGCACTGTCTGCAATCCATGAGAGGAAAGAGAGATAGTCCGTGGTCGGCGATACCCTTCGCAGCCCATGGCACCAATTCTGTAACTAAAAAAGTAGCCCGACTTACGGCCCGGCTCACCGTGTGCTCCTTCAGACGGCGCTCTGCACAACAACATCTAACAATGTCAGTGGACTATGTCAAGGGAAAGAGATGAACGAAGAGAGAAAGAAAGAAGTTCGCACATGGTGCTGCCATCGCCATGCACGACCTGCGAAGTCACAAGAGGTGGAAAAGAGAATAGGGAGAGAAAAGAAAGGGAGAAGAATGAAACAGGCATGCACGGCACTATCACTACTGTGCATGGCCTCTGAGAAAGACTCAACAGAGAAGAAGAAGACAGACAAAGAAGACGAAGAAAAAGAAGGCGGAGAAGAAGCAAGACAAAGAAAACTGAAGAGAGAGAAAATACCTTGAAGGTAGGAGGGGTACCGTTCTAACGTTCTCTCTCCTCTCTCTCTAAGATGTGCTCAAGAGAACTCAAGAAGAAAGCCTTAGTTTTTATTGATCAAAAGCTGAATCCATGTACAACTATTTTCCCCAAAAGTTAAATGAGAGGTCCCCTCCTCAACGAGAGGTAGCGTCTATTTATAGATTAGGGCTAAAATGTGGGTGGATTACCCCGAACTAACCCTAATTTATGATAATTAAGGTTTATATCAATTAAGAAAAATAATAAAATAGGGTGCCAAATGACTGATTTGCACCTGCCTAACAATTGGAAAAATTCCAAAATAGTCCCTGCTGAGAACTAGGGGGTTTTTTATTCTTCTCGGACGATCCATTGATGACCCAGCATCCGAATGAACAAAAGAAGATTGCCAATCCACAGGGCTCGATGCTACGATCATTTTGATAATAATTTTAAGCCACAAATTACATTTTAAAGGCATGATCACGTAACTTGAAATTTGAATAGATCTTGAAAAATTTTGATTTATAGTGCGTCTTCATCTTGATGTTTTTCTTCGACTTCTTTGCTGAATTGCACTAAGCATGTTAGCATGATCGCGTTGCAACAAACGGGACGTAATTTTGTTCCCGAACGAACAATTAACAATCTTGAGCTTTTGGCCGGATTTTAGAATTTAGGTTGCCTGAATCTGCAATGAATTCAACTAAATCTTGTGCGAAATCCAATCGTTCATCATGCGGGGAGCAGTGATAGCCACAGACCTTACGCACGTGATGCAACTGGTCTCGCGTCGATTGAGCTCACAGGCGCTGTGATATGGCTACTCGAGTGAGTGGAGGTCCTGTTGACTTTCTACAACTTGCGGCTTCAAATCGTGAACTTCTCTCTAGCTTTTCTCCCTGCTCCGACATCATCACCGAACGTGCCACATATCAAAACGCTCTTTTCGATAAGACGAACACGTTCCAATAATTTTGAGAGCGATCCAATCTTGGATGAGGGAGATATAGATGTCGCAAGTGCACTGTTTGTGACTGTGCTTTAATGGAGTTTAGTTGCAGGGTGGCCACAATGGAATAGTGTGCGGCTCCTCCTGTTTCAATGTTTTGCCCATTACTTCTTCCTGGAGTGTCTGTTTAAGCTGACTTTGACCCTATAGGATTTTCAACCGTTCGAATCCAATGGCGGTGGTCCCACAGTCATTTAATACTTCAAAAGTAGGGTTCAGTTATAGGGGTCCGTTTTAGGGTGCTAGAGGTTGATTCTGTGGAAATTATTTCTCAGTCTGCACTACCCTAGACATGTCAGAATTAGACGAAACTTGGTAGGAGAATTTTAGGAGTCCTTATGAAGATTTTTACCAATTTTGGGGTCATTCTAAGACTGTCGAAATTTCCACTGTTTGTCAAGCTTTATTGACCGGCTTCTCTGTTTTATTCCTCATCGGGGACCTATGGTGCTGAAAAATGTCTTGAAATTACTTCTTCTTCTTCTTAAGAAGGATTATTGTTTTCTTCTAAAAAAGTTATTCTTTATTTAAGATTTCTAATTTCTTCTTTAGTTTCATTAATCTGTTTTTTATGATTTTTTATTGTAATTTCTTCTTTTAATGATTTTTTTAGCTCTTGCTTCCATCATTATTTTATGAGAAAATTGCGTAAATATCCATTTTAGTTTTTTCTATTACCAAAATACTAAATACTTTTCATTATTATTGATGTGTCTGTTTTTAGACTTCATAACACTTTATTTAAAAAAGATGAAACTACCCATTTTTGGCTTTTAAGAAACCGAAATCAGATCAATTTCAGGTTTTGAAAAATCCAAAATTTAAAATTTTCGATGCTTCAAGATCCGAGAAATGTTTTCTCTCTCTTGTGGCATATTCTCTCTCTACCTCTTTGAAGTCATAATTTTCCGATAAAATTAAGGAGAACAACTAGTTTGACCCCTAAATTTAAGAGAAATCTCAGGGATTATGAGATTAGAGATCTCGAAACAGCCTCCTTTTTCTTTCTCTACCCCCACAGCGTAAGCTCCTCTCTCTCATCCTTTCTTTCTCTTACAACTTCTCTCTACTCCCCCCATTACAGGAAATGGCCTTCGTGTCAGTCCCCTCCCTTTCCTTCCAAGTCAAAAACTCAATCTCCGACCACTTCTGCAACCACCCAACCCTGCCCCAACTCAATCTCCCAATACTCTTGCAACCACTCAATCCTACCCCAACTCAATGTCCCAACTCTTTTGCTCCTAACGATGCTCTCTTGGCCTAGTTCAAAGGCGAATTCACAACTGCAAAATGTCATTATAGACCTTCTATGCTCTCACCTTTGATTGGTTTCGATAGGCCCTCTTAATATGACTCAGTTTTGGCTTGTATACATCAGAGGAGAATGAAAAGCTGATGACCCAGCCCATGATGCCCTACCTCTAAGAAGAGATATCTCGTCAATTCAAACTTTTCAAGCTATGGGAATAACAAGAATAGGTCGAATTAGTCTCTCAAGACGCTGGGTGAAACTTAGCCAAAAAAACAAAAGATGCTGGGTGAAGGGGGTTGAGAGAGTTAAAAAAAACCATTTTTACCCATGTAATGTAGAGAGAGAGATAGAGAGAGAATACATAAAGGACCCACAAGAGAGAGAAATTTTCTTTCGGCTGTTGAAGAATAGAAAATTTTAAATTTTTGATTTTTCAAAAATCGAAATTGGCCTGATTTCAGTGTTTGAAAAACCAAAAATGGGTAAAATTGTTATGAAGTCAAAAAAATGGACATATCAGTAATAACATAAAGTATTCGATATTTTGATAATACGGAAACTAAAACAGATATTTATGTAATTTTTCCTTATTTTATTGAAATCATAAGCTTATGGTTAGGTGCCTCGATCTCGCCCCAGGATCTGGATGATCTAATGACATGTGTCTCGGGTTTCGAGGAGAACCCGAGACTTGCTATCGCTCTCTCAAGAACCTTGTTCAAGAATAAAGGTAGGTATATCAACCAATGAGAGAGGAATTTTGTTGTGAGGCGGGACACACGTCACTTGGATCTATGACTCACTCGGGGCTGGCTCGCGTTGACGCGGTAGCAAGATGGGCACGGTAATGCGGACTGGCATGGCGGCAATACTACACGACAGAACACCAACACCAACCAACCTGGCACAACGGCAAGTTCGACAGAGCAGCAAGATGGGCACTGTAATTTAGACCGGCACAACGGCAATACTGCTCGACGACGATAGTACCGTGACAGTGCTAGACTTGTTCCTTGGTCAAATGAGAGAGGAGGAAGAAGAAAAAAACGAGAAAGAGAGAGAAGAAAAGAGATAGGAGAAAAGAGAATGAAAGGAGAAGAAAAGAAAGACAAGAGATAGAAGAGAAAGGAGAGAGAAGAGAAGAAGAGAGAAGTAAAGACAAGCGAGGAATGTGGAGAGAAAGAAGAGGAAAGAGAAAAGGAAGAGTAGGGAGAAAAGAAAAGAAAGGAGAGACAGAAGGAAGGGGGAGAGAGAAGAAGAGAGAAAAAGGAGAGAGAAAGAACATAGACGGTGATGGATTCCATCGCCCATGAAAGAGGAAAGATGAGAGAGAAAGAACATGGACAACGATGGGTTCTGCTACCCATGGCAGAAGAAAGAGGAGAGAGAAAAAACATGGACAGCGATCGATTTTGCCTCTCATGACAAAAGAAAGAGGAGAGAGAAAGAACAGAGACGTCGATGGGTTCCATCTCTCATGATAGAGGAAAGAGGAGAGAGAAAGAACATGGACGGCGATGGGTTCTACCGCTCATGATAGAGGAATGAAGAAAGAGAAAGTACATGGACGGCGATGGGTTCCATTGCTCATGATAGAGGAAAGAGGAGAGGAAAGAACATGGATGGTGATGGGTTCTGCCGCCCATGATAGAGGAAAGAGGAGAGAACGGACAAGGACAGTGATGGGCCTCCTTCGTCTATGTCAAGAGAGAGAGACAGGAACGAGAAAGTGGAAAGATACATGTGACGGTAGGCATCGCCGCTCGTGTCGTAAGGGACTCAGACACGACACAACCCGCCACTCAAGAAAGGGCTCGGTTCAATGTCTTTATCGAAGAATGAGGGAAGGAATGTTATGCGTGGTGATAAGCATTGCCGTGCACAACATGGGGAAGGGGAAACATGGACAGAGGCCCGGCCGCCACTCGGGTTTAGGTTCGGTTCATTGTGCATGTTTTCAGAGGATAAAGGAAGAATGAGAATGTCATGCCCGATGATGGGTATCGTCGTGCATGACTGGAGAGGAGAGAGAAAAGAAATAACAGGGTGAGAGAAAGAAAGAGAGGAAGAAAGATTAAGGAAGAGAAGAAGAAAGGAAAGTAGAAAGAGAAGGAAGGTGAACAGTGAGAGATGAAACGAAAGAAGAGAGAGAAAAGGGAAGTGAAGAGAGAGGATAGGAAAGAGTCAGAGGGGAAAGAAAGAAAGAGATTGGGAAAGAGCTAGAGAAGAAAGAAGGAAAGAGAGAGAAGGAAACATGCATGGTGCTACCACCGTCGTGTGTGTTAGAGAGAGAAAACAAAATAGAGAGAGAAGTTCATGCATGGCGCTACCATCACCATGCACGTTCAGATAGAGAGAAGCAAAGAGAATAAATAAATAAGGAGAAGAGGAAAAAGAAGAAGAGAGAGAAAAATGACGAGAGAGGCATGCACAGCTCTACCACGACCGTGCATGTTCACAGAGAAGTAGAGAGAGAAGCAGAGAAAAAAGAAGAAGAAAGAAAAGAGAGAGAAACGAGAGAAAAAAAAAGAAGAGTTAAAGAGAGAGAAAAAGGAGGAAAGAGAAGAAAGGAAGAGAGAATTACCTTACAAAAGAGGGGTATCGGCTTAATTCTTCTCTTTCCTCTCCCTCTCTCCAAGACGTGCCTCTCCAATTCAATGTAAAAACTCAAACTTTATTCATCCATTGAAAGTATGAGACGGGATACTTTACAATTACGTTTAGCATGTATTTATAGAATTGGGCCCAAACATGGGTGGATGCCCAAAAATGATCCTAATTGATGATAATTATAATTTATTTGAATTAAAAGAAATTCTAAAAATGGGTGCAAAATGACTGTTTTGCCCCCCGCTTAACAATACATTAAATTCCAAAATAGTCCCTGATGCTGCCCTAGAACGTGTGTGATCTTCTATAAATGATCCAGGGTTGCTCTGGTGCTCGTTTGCTAAAAATACGATTGTTTTATTGTAGGGCTCATCATGGCGATTGATTTGATACTAACTTCAAGCCACAGTTCGTGTCTCCATGATCATGCGACTTGAAATTTGTGCGAATCTTGAAAACTTCATATCGATAATGTGCTCATACCTTGATGTTTCTTCATGATTTCTTCGCTGTATTTCACTAATGCCATCACGATCGCATGGTAACAAACACAACTTGATTTTCTGCCTGGACAAAGATTTTGCAGTCTTGGGCTTTTGGCCCGAATCTGAATTATGACAATCGAAATTTACAACAAATTTATCGGCTTCGCGTGTGAAATCCGACTATTCATCACGCATGGGGGCTCTAACCAATGGTAGCCCTGGACCTTAAGCACGCGATGGAACTGGTCTCGTGTCAATTCGATGCCCGAGCGTCGTGACATGGCAGCTTTCTTCACGAATCGTTGACTTCTCTCTAGCTTTTCTCTCTGCTCGGGCATTGTTACGGGGTGTGCCACATATCAAAACGCTCGCCTTGACGAGACAAACATGCTCACAAAATTTGAACACGACCCGACTCCAGACGAGTGAGATATGGCTCCCGAAATTCATTGCCCAAGACTGTAAAAATAGTCACCATTAATGGTGATTTAGTGCAGGGAGGGCGCACGAAAATAGTGAGCGGCCCATCCCTTTTCGGTCTTTTACTTATAACTGTGTCTTGGAGCGCCCGATTAAGCCGAAACTTAACCCATATGGGTTTTCGACCGTGCTGGATCCAATGGCAGTGGTCCCACGACAATTTGAGGTACTGAAAAATAGAGTTCTAGTTATGAGGTCCATTTTAGAGTGCTAAAGACGGATTTTTCCGAAATTGTTTCTTTGTCTGCACTGCCTTAGACATGTCGGATTGTGACGAAACTTGGTAGGTGGCCTTTTGAAATCCTTATGAATATTTTCACTTATTTTAGGGCAATTTTGATATTGTCCAGAATTCCATTGCAATTCAGGCTTTATTGACCCGGCTTCTCTTTTTATTCCACATCGGGGACCCAAGTTACTGAAAAATTTCTTCAAATAGCTTGTCGTATCATATTACTTGTTTATGTTGATTATCAAAATGTTATTTTAAGAGTTTATTTTTGAACTGTAAAGTCAAGGTTTTAAAAAATAATTCTATGAAGTTTTCTTGTTATGTAGTTAAGACATTGATTGAATAATAACATTTCTTTTTGTAATCTGTTATTTCATAATCAGAAGAAGAATAATAATATATATCTCCTTTTTCTTCTCCGATGAAGAAAAATAAATTTGTTATTTCTTCTAGACTATTGATGTGTTTTTTAGAATAACATTTATTAACACAATGTCATTTCTTTCTACATTTATTACAAGTTTGAATTTCTCTTCGTTTTTCTTTCTTGTTTTATTTTTTTGAGTTTTTTTTTTAGGTTTTTTAGAATAATTTTTTGAACTTCTAAAATATTTTCTTAGTTTTATGGTACGATGATAGGGATCTATTCCAAATTGATAAAAAAAATTTCCTAACTCCCTTTTGCTATTAATCTTTCTATTTTAAGTTGAGCTTTTAGTCTTAAATCATTGCACAACATTAATCTTGATTTATTAATTATTTGAATAATTTCAACATAAGTAAGAAGGGAAAGATCTTCAATTATATGTGATCTTACTTTGTCAGGAAAACATTTTAGGAGTCTAGAAATGAACTTTTATTTCCAATGGATGCTATTAGCATCATAAAGCGTTAAAAGTTTGGTAAGAAAGATATCTTTATTCCAGCAAAACTGGGATAAAGTTGGAAAGCTAAGATTGTGTAGAACTTCTCTATTTGTTTTTTCATTTATGCCATATGTCTTTCTGACAAAGTGACGAGTTAATATAACAAGAGTAGAGACTACATCTTGTTCTTCTTGTCTTGCTTTCGTTTTGATAGCTTGATTACTATGATATGTTTTACGATGAGTAAATATCATTTATCTTTGACTTAAATTTAAATAATTATTCTACCAATCCCTTAATTGTCTTGAAAAGCCTGCAACTATTAGATTGGCTAATGTATGATTCGAGTTTTTTCTTAATAAACAGGCTGTAGCATACATGATCATGTTTTGGATGGCATTTATGATTTGGTGTTTTGTCATTCCAACTATATTCCATTGATTTATAGAATCGCCAGAAAATATCTTGCTGACAATATCTGGGACTGTTTCAAATTGAATGTCAACAAATGAAGGACGCTCATAATAATTTTTTGTTTTAACATTTCTTGTTACATTCATATTGTTAAGTATTTTTTTTTATTCGATAATATTTTTAAAATATTCTGATTTTATTTCTTCAAAATCAGTATCAGTTTCTTCGATTGAATTGTCTTGAGGAAATTCATATTACTCTTCTCCATTGGTATCTGGTTTAAATCATACATTTACTTCTTTCCTAAAAGTTAGTTTTGAAAATTGATTAGTTAGAGAGTCAAGCTCAATTCTAGATATTTTTAGAGCTTCTTTAACGAAATTTATTTTTCTGGAATGTTAGGCATTAAAGTGACTAAAGGTTTTATTCCAAAAGGCAAATGTTTTCTTAAAACGTTTTTTGGCGAAATTTGTTGGAATAAATCTTTTCCTTAGTTTGTAAAAAATAATTTGTTTTATTAGCGAAACTTTGTCTTTGATCTCTTCTAAGATAGACTATATTCTCTCTGTTTGACAATCTTTTGAGGTTAATATTAAGTGTATTGAGAATGTATTATCAGAAATAATTATATACTCCTATTAAGAGGGTGTATGGAAGATATTTCTTCTTTTTTTACTAATAGCCCAATTTTTTGAGTTCGATTGAATGGAATTGATACTTTCATTAGAATTTTTTATGACCCAGTTGGAATAGCAGTGTGGAAAATAATAATCATACCACTCAAAGAATGATATATGAGTTTGTAATTCCTCTAAAAGTTCATAAAACAAGTTTTGTATTTTTCTATTTTTTTTTATTTTTATGTCTGCTGAAAAATACTTGTCTTTTATGTTTATTGTCTTTTGAGAAGTCTTCTTGCTTCTTTATTTATTTCAAAGGAAGTAATTACATTGCAACTATTTCTATTTTTGACATTACTAGAAGATTTTCGTCTTTATTGGACTCTTTAATATTGTTTTTTTTTTCTTTATTAGATTCTTTTTTTAATCAGATTTGTATATATCCTTCTAATGATTCTACTATTGTTTCTAATTCAGAGTCTTGAAGGATTTTCATTGGTCTTTTGATAAGTTTCGGGTAGTCTTATTTCTTCAACTTTAATTTCTTGGGGATAATTCTTTTATATTTGTTTTGTATAAAGTAGTATATCCTGTTGATTCAATAGTTATATTTTGGGGGTTTAAGGAATTTAAAATCCTGAAATAGATTCTATAAATAATTGTAATATTTCTATATCCTTTTATGCTATATTTTTCATTGGTCTTTTGATAATAGGAGTTTGAATGTTCCAAGTTTGGGGTAGTCTTATTTCTTCCCACTTTAATTTCTTGGCGATAGTTTTTTTATTTTATAAATTTATTTCAAATAAAGTAGTATATCCCACTGATTCAATTGTTCTATTTTGGGGATTCAAGATATTTAAAACCCTGAAATAGTTTTTAATAGATGTTTGTCTTTCAATGAGAGGATAAAATTAAGATAACCGTTAAACCAAACAGGTCCATTATAAAGACTATCCGTTGCTGATCTTATTAAAAAGTCTTTAAAATTTAAAAATCTTTTATCCTGAACACATGCTAGAATAGAAGAGTTTATACCACTTGTAGTTAAAAGAACTACAACAATCCGAAAAGTCCTAGATGCATATAATTCAGAAGGTGTATTTTTTGGACCAAAAGGCGTTACATTTCATTCATAATATCCTAAGGGAACAATAAAGGTTGTTTTATATATGTCTTCTTCTTTTCCCTGAATTCCGCCAAAATCCCGATTTCATATCAAATTTCGAAAATATTTTAGATCCATGTATTCTTGTGATAAGGACTTGTCTACTGCGAATGGGATAACTAATCCATTTTAAAATTTTATTTAAGGGTTTATAATTGATTACTAATCTCGAGACTTCTCTTTCAAATTTAATAGCATTCTCAATATAGGGACTGTACAAGTCCAATCTGATCGATTTTTTCTAATCAATCGTTTGTCTAAAAGTTCTTATATACAATTGTATTTAAAAAAACCCACACAATCCTAAAATTCATATTTAAAATAGGAGATCTCAAATCCCTTAGAACATTAGGGAAAACCCTCTTTTAACCTTAGGAAAATTAAGTAAACCTTACTTAAAAATCCATAGTCTTTCTTTAAGCCTTAAAAACCCTAGATCACCATCATCATCATCATCATTTTAGCATTTTTTCAATTAATTATGGTTGGCTACATTAATCCTGGTTCTCCATTCTACTCTATTAAAATTCATATCCTCAGTGAGGTTATAAGTACCCATATCTTTTCAAACTACTTCCAACAACATCCTTTTGAGCCTACCCCTTGCCCTTTTCCGTCCTTCCACTTGAACTAAATTGCACCTCCTAACAGGTGCTGTATTTGGTCGACGCTATACATGGCCAGCTCACCTAAGTCTACTCTCTCTTATTTTATTGTCTATTGGTGCCACGCCGAAATTCTCTCGAGTAGATTCATTGTGAATTCTATCCCTTCTTGTCTGCCACTCATCTATCTCAACATTATCATCTCTGCTACACTCATTCTATGGTCATATTGGTTTTTGGCTGGTCAACATTCCACCCCATAAAGCAAAGATAGTCTCACCGTTGTGCTATGGAACTTCCCCTTCAGCCTTATTGGTATGCAGTGATCATATAAAATTCTAATTGCATATCTCCACTTCGCCTACGCAGCTCTAATTATGTGTGCGATGTCTTCCTTGATATCTCCATTTTTTTGGATTATCAACACAAGATATCGAAAGTGTAGTGTTGTTGGCACTTCCTGACCGTCAATATTAACTATTTTCTTGTCTCTACTCCTATTATTAATAAATTTACACACCATATACTCTGTCTTAGTTCAAATAATTTTAACATCTTTGGATTCTAAAGGTTCCTTTCAAAGTTCTAACTTTGTATTGATGCCGTTTCAGGCCTCATCAATCAAAATTATGTCATCTACAAACAACATATACCACGGTACCTCATCTTGTAAGTGCCTAGTTAAGTCGTCCATAACTAAGACAAAGAGGTACGGGCTCAATGCAGACCCTTAATGTAGATCTATTGTCACTGAAAACTCTATCGTCTCTCCACTAATTGTTCGTATACTAGTAAGTGATCCATCGTACATATAACTCACCAAGTCAATGTAGTGTCTAAAGATACCTTTCCTTTCCAGCACCCTCCAAATCTTAGGAACCCTAGATCTAAGTGAAGAAAGTAGATTTACCAAATTCCAGCCATCAAGGGCATCCAAAGAGGAGATGGTGACACCAAAAGAGTGTCCTAATTCGAGCCCAAAACTTCAAGTCTCGGTCCTTGAGGTAAGTATTTCTTCCCCTTTTAATTTTAGTTTGTTTTTCCTTAATTTAGTTTATTTTTTCCCTACAAGTTTTGTTATCCTTAGATTAGTAAAACTTTAGAAATATTTTTTAGGTCACATACATAGATTTCAAAGCTGGCGCTGCTAGTGGACTCATAAAAGAAACAGATCTGTATGGATATACGATAATTCTGAACTCATAATTTGAGCGATCTCATTCTCTCCACTTATTCACAAAATTAACTTGTTTTACATGGTATTTGGGTTGATCTCACTATAATATCGGCACAAATCCTAGCATAAACAGTTACATATACATGTGTGCTCGCTAATGGAGAAGATAATTATCAAGCTTTATGGTGGGCACTTTGGAAGGAACGAAATTGTCTATGGAGGAAAAAACATAGTTTTTGCTGCGCATTCAAAAGGATGTTGACAAATTTGTAGCCCATATGAACTTTGCCAAACGTCTAAAGGTCACATATAAAGTATGGGTCTTTTTACTCCCCTCCCTACTCTAGATGCTTCATGGGTTGATATCTCTATAGACTTCATACTTGAACACTCACGTACCACACGTGGTATGGACTAATTTTGTTGTTTTTTATCAATTTTTCAAAATGGGACATTTTATTCCTTGTATGAAATATATAAATGCCACACAAATTTCCAATATCTCCTTTAATGATGCGGTGAGAGTACAGGGTGTCCCTAAGTCCAATATATCTGAGTGAGAAAAAAAGTTTTTGAGTCATTTTTGGTGCACTTTGTGGAAGTGCTTGGGAATCAAGCTTCAATTTACTAGTGCTTATAACCCTCATATAGATGAGCTAACTAAAGTGATAAATACGAGCCTTGGTAACGAATATTATTGGTGAATACATAGGTCTGTGGAACCTCGCTTTACCCCTAGTTGAATTTTCTTATAATAGTTTGGTGAATCAGTCAATGGGATGATATTGTTAATAAGCAAACTCTTAATTATGTGCTTTACCAAGTGCTTTTAGTGGTGCAAAGTAACGTTAGTGATATTGCCAATGTTTTTGTCGAGTATATACGGAATTTGCAAGCCCAAATTAAGAAGAAAATTGAAGAAAGGAGTTAAAAATCTTGAGAAGCTACAAGTGAGCTTCGAAGAAAGAAAATTTTCAAGGTGGGTGACATAGTAATGGCACAGAAGTTTCCATTGGGGACATACAATAAGCTCAAGTACAAGAAGGTGGGCTGCTGCTGAAATTTAAGAAATATAATAATAATGCATATGGAGTGCCAAAGGCATTGGATATCTCTCTGATATTTAATAGAACTGATGTATTTGAATTTCATGGAGACCCTCTAGAAGCCCATGAAGAAATAATTGTTGATATGATGAAGCAAATACCGAAAAAGAAGGAAAACGAAATTGAGCAAGTTTTGAAGATTGAAAGTTTTCAAAATTCAAAGATAGTAAATGTCTAGTAAAATGGAAGGGGAGGTCATATTTTTAGTAGTACGTGGATTTATGAGCAAGAGTTCAAGAGGGAGGATCCAAAATTATACTGCCTCTATATTGAAGACATCTTGTCTGAGCCGATTTCCTTTCAACCGAGTGGAATGACACATCCAAGCCCCAGTCACAACCAGTAATTTGGGGCTAGGCAAAGAAAGTAACATGATATTGGGGGCAAAAGGGGAGAAAATAATATAATTAAGGAAGTTATTTTGGGGTTTTATTTTTTTATTTTAAATGTTAATTTAGATATTAGGGCAAGCTTCGTCATTTGCTTTTAAATCAATAATGGATGGTTTGGATTAAATAGAATTGATGGCTAAGATTTCATTAGAGATTTATAGGGTTTGAAGTTTCTTTAAATTGATAAATTGTTATTTTGGGGGAGCTGTGAGTTAATATCAATTTGGAAGGTATATCCGTCTTTGCTTTTGTGATTTTTCTTCATTCTCTACCCTGCTTTCCTTTTAAGGGTTGTCCTAGTAGAGGTTTTGCGAATTAAGGTGTTGATCATCACAAATCTATTCTATGATATGACTTCAGTTTTAGTTTCAAACAAGATGTTGGCAACTCCTCCACCGTCCCATCTCAACAAAGGTCTTTGTAAGTTATTTCTAATTAGAAGGATATGTTGGTTCAAGTAGAAGTTTTTACTAGATCAATGGTTCGTCCATCGGATTCATGGTTTAATTCTTTTTTTCCTGCTTTTGGTTTGCAATGTGCACTTTCTCTTCAATTTATTTTTCCCTTCTTATTATTTGGGTGTAGTTTGTTTAGAGCCGACGCTTTAAACAATCAAAGTAAAACATACCTTCAAATGGTGTCGAGAAATATGGTTTCAATACTAGAAGTCTTTGTGATAACCTTAAAATATATTCTTATCACTAATTATAAAATTTAAATCATAAAAAATAGTGTTACTCGAGCAGATCTATGAAAACTTGAAAATCTCGAAAATTGACGGTCCAAATATGCAAGATATACTAGTATCAAAACTTGAAAGTGTTGGGTTTGGTGATAGCCAAATTACCAGACCCATATTTTTTTATAAAAGATTAAAGTTATTATCGTAAAAAATAAATGGACTTTCTTGAGAAGCAAAAAAGTGATATCTACATAAAGGAGTCAAGGAAGACATAATACACATCCTTTTGAGGGTCACCCTTTTAGGGGTTATGGGAATAGATCTCCAATATGGAGATTGGCCTTCAAGAGATAGAGACATGGCCTCTGAGAGAGAGAGGTAGTATTCTCATGAGTTTTGGGTTGGCTAAGTCTTCCCACTTCTATAGAGAGAGTCCCTCGGTTGCTCTTGATGTTATTTTTATAGTAGCAGTATTACGGTGGGAAACAAGGTATTGATTGACAGTGCTCCTCGATTAGGTGAACATGTTTAGAATGGAAGATCGGTGATAGTCTTTAATCAATGTTTAGAGATAGGTATTATTTCTGGTAACAAAAAACTGCACTCTTCATTGTGATAGTCGATTTCTACTTACCGAGGCCATCGATGGAGCCCTACAGAGTGAACCAAGTAAATTGTGTATTATGGTAGTGTGCCTTTTCTGTTTGTTTTATTTCTTGCTCTCGATTTATAGTTTTATTCATCTACTTCACATTTAGCCAATCATATACACGATCTTGGATGGGATTCCGATATTTGGGATTTCTAGTTCCACAAGTTAGGGGTTCCCGAGAACCCTACAATTGGTATCAGAGCTTTGATACTACTTATTGGCAACCGAAGCTCTCTCGATTACCCCTTGTTGGCAAATTGGGATAGCACAAACCCCTTCTTGATGTGGTGTGTGTAGGGTTCTTGGGAACCCCTAGCTTGTGGAACCCAGAATCCCAAATATTGGGATCCCACCCAAGATTATGTACATGATTAGTTAAATACGAAGTAGATGAATACAATTATAAATCGAGTACAAGAAATAAAGAGAATATAATACAGCAACATACGATTTATGTGGTTCACTTTGTAAGGTTATATCCACGACTTCGACAAGTAGAAATCCACTATCTCAATGAAGATTACAGTTTTGGGTTACAAGAGATTTACCTTTCTCTAAACATCGATAAAATACCATCACCAATCCTCCCTTCTAAATCCGCTCTCCTGACCGAGCAACACCGTCAAACACCATCATCTTTTCCACTGCAATACCGCTATTGGAAAGATGACATCAAGAGCAACCGATAAATTTTCTCTCTCTAGAAGTGGAAACAAATCAACCCAAAACTCCATGAGATTATCGTCTCTCTCTCAAAGGCCATATCTCTCTCTCCCTTCCAGACTCATCTCCATCTTGGAGATCCCTTTCTATAATCCCCAAAGAGGTGACCGTCAAAAGGATGAGTATTATGTTTTCCTTAATCCCCTCTTATAGAGATCATTTGTGCTTCTTTCTTGCTTCCCAAGAAACCCCTTATCTTTTTCTCATAATACCCTTACTTTTTTTAATAAAAACATAGGGATGGTGATTTTGACTATAACCAAACCTAACAATGGACACCCCACAACAATGAATCCAACAACCCAAATAAAATCCCCCAAAAATAATAATGTGTGTGCAATATATTTAGAAAACTAATAGAATCAAGAAACAAGTAATATGAGAAATCTCTATAATCACAACACAAGCAGAAAGTTGAAGGCACGCGGATTAACGTGGTTCACCCAAAATAGGTTATGTCCACGGGAAAGAAGGCAAGGATGTATTCACTATCTCAAGGAATAAATTTACAAGTTTAGATTTTGTAGAGATTACTTCATACATAGAAAGAAAGCTCAATAGAAAATCTGTACCATAATCCCACCATCAATTGAATCCTTGCTTTGCCTCTATCTACTAACACCATCGTCGTAGGGAAACCCCGATCAAATCCAGCCCAATACAAGAGCCACAATGATGCTAGGGTTTACACAAGAAACCCACAATCTCTACTTCCCAAAGCTTCTCTACATCTTTATCTTCTCTTCTCTTTTTTCCTCCTTATTGTTTCTCTCTTTAAAAATGTCTTTTATAGACCTCCATAAAGAGCTTATTTTTTTATAACAAAAATGTACTTTAACAAAAGAAAAATATCATTGGGTCATATTTGCATCACATCCCAACAGAAATTCATTTTTTTCTTATGTTCATTCATCTTGAGGTCGAGATGATCAATATGAAGATATTTAGGCATCCCAATAACCTCTTCTAGTGAAACTTTTGAAGTGCATCTTAATTTGATTGTTTAGAGCCTCGCACTTATATAAATATTTTTTTATTTATTTTGAACGTTATTATTTTTATATTTCACTTATTCATTTTCTTCCTTTTAGCTAGTGCAAATTGGTTGCTAACTTGCTATGTAAATGAAACATTCAAAAAAATTAAAAAATAAATACTAGCCATGTAAATCGAAGTTAATGTGGTGCTTATTAAAAATAAATAGCACCTCGTTTTTTATCGGAATTTCATTGCTGCAAAACAAATCCACAAGTTTGTAATTTGATTTGATTAGTTCGTGATTCTTCATCATATGGACATTTTTAGGACCATCCGTCATTTTTTTATATAAATTATTTTCGACAATCACTTCTTTTTTTCCCCTGTAAATTGAATATTCCAAGGGAAACTTGATATCTCACTTTCATTAAATGAAATTTAAAGAATCACCTGGAAAACATTTTGCCAAATTAACTCAACCATGCCACCAAGAAGTAGCTACATTGAGAAGATTATACTATTTTTTCACCTCCAAAAAGTTGACACAACTATCTGTGTTCAAGCAGTGATATGTTAATAAATTTTCCCCACTTGAGTGGCTACGGCCAAAAGGTATAAATAGTTCCACTAATTTTAAGTTCCAATCTTGAAGCATGTTCTTTTTTTTTATTTTAATAACTAAGTTCCAATCTTGAAGCATGTTCTTTTTTTATTTTAATAACAAAAATCTCTTGTTCTAGATTTGAAATCTGAATTAAGAGTGGATAATTTCTATCATTTGGGGTGACTTAAATGGGTCAAACCAAATGACAAAATAACTACCAAAACAAAGTGGGGTGTTTCAGTAATTAGTTCTTTAGTTATTTGATCCAAATGACGTAGACTATACGAAAGAACAAAAATGATCCAAATGTTATACCAGGAAGAGGTTTTAATGAAAAACATATGCCCTAGGTTTGGAGACTAGAGCAAACTAACGTAATTTTGTGATTTGGCTGAGGTTCTCTTGAGTCAAATGATGAAGCTACCTTTGTTTGTTTCAGATCCCAGACTCATTTTACGAGTTTTTAAATTAAAAAAAAAAAAGTTTTGAGTTTGAAACTCTGAACAAGTTGAGATATTTACGTTATTTGAATTGGTTAACTCAAATTGGACTAAATTGTTAAATAGGCCTTGATTATTCTTGGATATAAACCTAAAACATGGGTAGTTTGAGTACTCTTAACAAAGGGTGTGGTTTGCATAAGGTTGCAATCTTAGACAATAAAATTAAGGTGCACCTCTAAAATTTATCATAAACGTAATTTTGATGTCAAAAATTCTTAGGATGGCTAGAGAATCCTTGTTTACCTATAACTCCAAAAATAAGTCAAATCAAGTAAATCTATGACTATATGAAAATCTAAAGCATGAACGGTCTAGATAACGTGTTGCAAGATACACTATTTTTCATACTGAAAATCTTAGTTCTTTTTTATATTCATACTTCTCGATGTCGAGACGATCAATTAGAGGGCTTTCCAATATTAAAGTAATATTTTATGATGGATTTTGTAAGCACACCTTAATTCTACCTTTTAAAGTGGCGACCTCATATAAACTTTTTCCTTTAGCAAAACACTTGAGGGAGCACTATTAAATTGGTTGATTTAGTGCCTAACTGTTTTTTTAAGTGGTCTCACCATTTGTAATACTTCTTCAAAACCTTATTCAAGTATGTGATTTATTTTTTTGAGCACGTCTGCTACGCTCCTTGGGGTTCAAAACCTCATTACTCCCTCAGGCTTATTTAGAAAGATTTTCTTGATATGAAAATCTCGGTTCACTGTAGAATTACTTGATGAGTACGTTTCTCAAAAAAATGGAAGGATTTCGAGTACCCAAGTACCTAGATCTGGCAGCACAAAATTTGGACGGTCTGATTTGCATACCTAGAGCATGATTTTTAGGTAGGCTAGGGTGAGTAGTCAAGTTTTAGGTTTTCTAGTTTCTAAGTTAAGTAGGTCTCATCCAAAAATTTGGCAAAGTAAAAACTCCTATCTAGTTTTGTTCAAGGCAAGGTTTCAGGTAAATTTAGTCGTCAAAGCCAACCAGTAAACTATTCTAACATTTTTTTTTTTTTTTTTGTCCTCCTCCTAGGTGAGCCAATGTGCATTTTGCTCTCACATGAATGCATAATCTTTTCATATTTTTTTAACTATAAAGCTTTTAGATTTTAAGTATCTATCTAAAGTTGTAATGTACACTTCTGCTCTTGCGTGAAAGAATAGATATGAATCCTTTTAGGTACCCAAATTTTGTGATATGACTTACAAAATCTAGCAAGAAATCCAATAAACAAGGGTTTAACCCTTGGGATTTGCTTAAAAGAAATCACTCCCTAGTATTGTATATAGATTATCCAATTTTTTAATTATTAAATTAAGGTATCTGGGAACTCAAAATACTTTTTTGCCCGTTTTGTACACTAATCTAGTGATTCTAAAGTTGATACCGAAATTTTACGCCAGAAAACCATCCTAAGTGGGTCATTTACCCGAGGAACCAAGTATACATTCGGCTTCTGTAGATGCTCGATATACACAGTTTTTAACTATTTCCAAATTTGGGGCGTCGTTTTTTAACATTTTTTAACTATTTTCGAAACTTTATTAGGAGCATTTGTTTGCATGCAAACTTCCTCCATCCTGGCAAAAAACAAAAATAAACATAGGAATCCGTAGCCCAAGTAGTTTCTTTTAAGATAGACCTTCTATTTGATGAGATGACTAGATTTGGGAGTATTTTTGTTTTACCCCAAAATTCATAGATGTCCTTATCATGACTAGTTGAACAATTTTTAAAATTCATTTTGTATTCTTAAGGGATTGTCTAGGAAAAGTTAATAGAGAGCTAGGCTCTAAACAATCAAATTGGAGCCTACTATAAAACGTTTACTAGAAGAGGTTGTTTTGATGCCCAAATATCCTCAAATTGATCATCTCAACATCAAGATGCATGGACATGAAAGAAAAAATGGATTTCAAGTTTTAGAAATAATGTACTTTGTAATGCATGTTTGGATTCTCCATTTTCAAGATTTTCAAATTTTCATAGATCTTTCGATCTACTCTATTTTTGAAGCTTTAAACTTTATAAATAAAGATGAAAATATATTTTAAGGCCATTACAAAGATTTCCAGTATTGAAACCACATTTCTCGACACTATTTGAAGGTAGGCTCTAATTTGATTGTTTGGATGGCTTAGGGAGAGTCATGAAGTCTGAGAATTTCTTTTTTGGAACTTTGTGTCAAACCAATGCACTCTTACAACCGCTCGTTTTGAAATCTAAGGGATCAGAATGATTTTGACCTCGTTGTACAAAAGATAAATGGTCTTTTTATAAACGGCCTAGATGTAACTATCATCCGATGGATGCTGCATTGGTGTGAAGAGTGCAAATAAAAGCTTAGGTTCAAACCAATGCCCAAACATGATTTTTCAAAAGGAGGTATTTTCATTGTGGTACTATGAAACCACTTAATGAAATTACTTCATCCTAGTATTATTTCACTTGTTCTCCCAAAGGTGAGGTGCACCACAGGCCTAAACTAGATAATTGTTGCTGCTTTGTGTCACCCCCATTTCTAATACATATGCATAGCAAGATAAGAGTTACTCATCGTAGCAAGATAAGAGTTACACATGGTGGTGTTTCTTTTGACCCTTTCCATGCATACATCACATGTAAATACAAACCCACATGCGAGCCCTCACCCACACGCACCAAAAGACACAACAAAGACAACTGCATCTGAAGTTTTCTGAACAATCGAATTATAGACGAGATGAAGAAAACTAGAAAGGTTCCCATTTTATTTTATTATCTAAGCACTTATGTTTATTGCATTAGCTTTTTTACCTATAAAGCCCAATTTTTGGTGAGTGTTTATGGTCGTCTTCTTTTTATTTTTTTTCCAGTTACAGGTTTCCCAAAATTTTAGGCTCTCAGGTGACTCTCAAGAAAATGAGTTTTTGATGTACACACAAATGAACCATGAATGCTATGTCAAGAATCATGAATCTCAGTAAAACTAAAAAAGAAAAAAAAAAAGAAAAAGAAAAAAAGAAACACGTCATAAAGATGGAAGCTAGGTATTCAGTCATTAATGTTATACAAGACAGACAAATAAGGAGAGTTACAGATCCAAAGAATGATTCCATCAATTCTTTTGCCTTTTTTTTTTTCTTTTTACATGATTCATACATCTTTGGAAGAAGCAGCAACAATGGTGTTTCTCCCATATTTGCCTTTGATCTTCAAGAGCCATCATCTTTCACCGCTGACGAAAGCATCATAAAACCTCTATCAAAGCAGCATCTGACACTCTGATGAAGTATTTCTTCTACACCATATTTGAACTCAAACCCCAAAGCTGTTAATTTCTGGGAAGATATTCTTGAAGGAATGGCACCTTGGAACTCTACAGGAAATCTTCACAGAACAAAAGACATTTTTATCAGTTCTCTCATAATATTCATATCCATTTTTATCATCTAATAAACAAAAGACAACAATAGATTGGGCCATGAGTTGCAACTATAAGGAAAGATTAAAGGCCAAAATGAAATGAGTATTTCCTTAAAACTTTATTGGAGTATACATGACATTCTCATAAGGAGCAACAAAACCATAGATAATCCAAGGTTATAAGTAAGAAAGAAAAAGGTAACAAAAGTTTCTATTGAAAGCGAATTTTACTTGTGTAAACTGAAAGAGGGATACTCTTGAGAGAAAAAATCTGCTATCTGAGACATAATACAACTGCCAGCAGAGCAAATATAGCGTCCTGCTGCTTTCGGCTGCTCCATTAGGAAAATGTGTGCATTGCAAATATCTTCGATATGAACCAATGAAATAGAGCCCAAGCTAGAATGCAATGCTTCTAATATGGGAAACAATTCAGGGTCCCCTGCACGTAAATAGAAGACTTAAGGAAAATATAGTAAAAAAAAAAAAGAAAATTTAGGCAAGCATACTAGGATCACAAAAAGAATAGAAAATGATCTCTGGGAAATGTTTGGTTTGCCTTGAAAAGTAGATTATATTAGAACAATCTCTTGAGTTTTATGTGAAATGTTATAAAATATGGGCTATATTCCTTTGTTTGTAGAAATAGAATGCATTAAGATTATCTGTTGATTTTAATGTGAAGAAGCATTTATATAATCCTAGTACCAGGTGGAAACAAATACAGAGAACTGTCCAGTTTACCAAAAAGAAAAAGGAAAAAGGAAAGAAAACAAGAAGAAGAAGAAGAAGATGAATAATTCAGAAGATTAGAAAGAATTAACTTGGGTTATACTTCATAGTTAAGCCTATTAACCTACTGTAACACCATGTGTTCGCCAAACTTGCATACAACTTCATATTCATGTGGCAGGAACAGGCGTATCCCTTCCCTTTCAAAGTGTCTATTTTATCCATGAGAGGACCTCTGGATTCAAGTAATACGTCATCATCGTCATCATCATCATCATTTTAGCTTTTCCCAATAATTGGGGTCGGCTACATAAATCCTGGTTCTCCCTTCTGCTCTATTAAAGTTTATATCCTCAGTGGGGCCATAAGTCCTCATATCTTTTCGAACTACTTCTAACCACATCTTTTTAGGCCTACCTCTTGCCCTTTTCAGTCCTTTCACTTGAACTAATTTGTACTTCCTAACAAGTGTTGTACTTGGTCGACGCCACACATGGCCAACCCACCTAAGTCTACTCTCTCTCTCTTTATTGCCTATTGGTGTCACACTTAAATTCTCTTGAATAGATTGATTGCGAATTTTATCCCTTCTTGTTTTGCCACCCATCCATCTCAATATCCTCATATCTGCTACACTCATTCTATGAATATATTATTTTTTGTCCGCCCAACATTCCGCCCTATAGAGCAAAGATGGTCTCACCGCTGTCCTATAGTAAAATGTATCATTGACTAATACGTATTTGTTCTTGCATCCTTTTCATGGGCATTATCATTCCAATAGGGGTCCTTTAGGAAGCTGCATCGACCAACTAATTCATTGTTTCCAGCATCTAATTGTTGCTTCAATTTCGTCTTTGGCACCTTGAGGGACTACAACTCTACAATAACCCAACAGATGAAGAATGTGATCAAACCAGTGTTCGTAAAATCGAACCGGAATGGTTAACAGGACATGGGCCCGGAAGCGATTTAACCAGCCTAACCGGTAAACCGGCTGATTCAACCGCTCTAACAGACAAGTCCCAAACGATCAAAAAAGCATTGAAAAAAATGAAAAAGATACAAAAAGATTCTACTAAAATATGAGAAGCATATAAAGAATGTGATTAAAAAAAAACACACTCAAATGAAGTTGAAAATTAATGAAAAAATAGATTTTTATTTATCGATTTGTGCCCAGGGGTATTTTTAAAATTTTCTAAAAAAGATGGGGAAATATAAAAGTGATTATCAATGACCAAATTGTTTTTTAATCTTTACCATAATGTAATGAATATTAAAATAGTGACAAAAAATCGACTTGACAAACTCTTTTTTTTAAAAGAAAATAAAGAAAAAATTAAGTTATATATAATATAAGCCATTCTTTTTTGTCAACTAACTAGTAATGGTATATTGGTTAATGGGTATAATAATAAACGACTTTTTTATGAGAAGTTTCTAATTCAATTCTAGTGGGCAAGTAAATTTTTTGAAAGGAAAAACATTTATTTATAAGAAATTTATAGTTGGTAATTTTTTGAAACAAAAGAAAAACAAGTTGCAAGCGGGATTTAAACCTTAATTCATATAAAAGGTAACCCTCAATGCTAACCAATGGTCCACTCTAAAATACTTAATGTAAACTTTAAAGTATTATTCTATTTAACGTTCAAAGTACCGGTTGATCACCAAAACCGGAACCGGAGACTAGCCGGTTTCGATCTAATCGGGTGGTTAGCGATTAGATCGGCTGGTTTTGCAAACACTGGATCAAACATAGCAATGTTAGTCATATGACTGATAAATTTTTGTCTCTTACAACTTAAATATTTTTGTTTCCATGGGCATAGGATAGAGGTGGGACTTGAACCTCAGAATTGAATACAACCCCCCAATTTAAAAACAACCTCAAACATGAATTAGACACAGAGGTAGATAGAACACAATGTAAACCTCAGATAAATTGCTCTCTTACAACTCAAATATTTTTGTTCCCATGGGGATAGGATAGAGGTGGGACTTGAACCTCAGAATTGAATAGAAACCCCCAGTTTAAAAGCAACCTCAAACATGAATTAGACGCAGAGGTAGATAGAACATAATGCAAACCTCAGGAACAGCAATCTGGTCAGGCAGCAATGAAGAAGCCAATTGATCAGGGGATTCACATCTTATTACACTCCTTGTATAGGTCATCACTGAGTAAGAATTCAACAGTCATCAATAGTGTAATCTACTTTAAACTCCACAGAAGTGATACCCAGTAATCAAATTGGAAAAGTGGGAAATAGGTCTTTTTCCTAATAAGCAAAAGCAAAAGGAGACATCCTACGCAGGAAGTCAAATCTTAAGGGAGTGGGGTAGCATTGCATGATGTTAGCCAGTCTTTGAATCTAGTCATCCCATGCTAGTCCAGGGAAGCAGTGGCCTCATGGGTCTCTCTGATACCATGAAAAAGGAATGCATCCTTTGCATAACACAAATCTCCTCAATAATAAGTTTTTTTCTCAGACAATTGCCTACTCTTCTCTTCCATCTCATCACAATCAACAAATTTTCATCAAGTGCAAAAGACCTAGACTAATGCATAGAGAATATATTTAGCCAATCAGGAGGGCCACTGCTTATGTGTAAAAGAGCCTGGATGTTTAAAGGGTCACATAAAACATTCACCAGCCCCCCAAGGAAGCCCTGAATAACCAGTTGGATTTGCCCAAGACATGGTTACGATGCAAATGGGGAACCGTTTCATTAGAAGCTTACAAATTCAAGAAAAGTATAACTTAACAAGTTAAGAATCTAAATGATGTAATACAACTTGCATTGAGGATAATGCAAACAAATTTTTATGAAGTTACCAGTAATTAAGGACAATAGAACCCGAATACTTGCAGGTATACTTGCTGTCAGGAATGGGCCGCCAACCGTGACTGGTATACATGACACTAGTTCAATGCTATTATTATCTTCTGCATATACAAAGGCTGTTTCCTCTGCAATGGTCTTAGAAAGAACATATGCCTATGAAGAAAACTTGATCTTATCAGATATCAGAAATGATGGACTCATGGATCAAAACTCAAGCAGTATGTCGAGTACCTAACTGTTCAAAGGAATGCATATATTTTCAATACACAAGAACCATAATAAAGTGCACCAATCAGTAAGTAAATGATCTTCTACCAATGTACGATTTTAACTTTTAAAAGTCACACATGACAAAAGCTGCGCTTACTAGAAACAGACCCCTGTGGCCATGATGGTCTGATGAAGTGAAACATTCTAGGAGAAACTTACAAAGATGCTGTTGTGAAATCATGAACACATTATAATCCTGGAAACTCAATAATGGCCAAATTTCTCACTTCTTTTATCATAATTTCAAATGTAAAATCCCATTACATGGACACTGATGCACTAATAGATAATCTCTGAACAGTATTAAACCATGCAAGCATGAAATTATGTACCTGAAGTTACGAATTAACAACTATATTTCAAATCTAAATCCTCACATGTTATCACGCATATTCAGTTCACAGTTTAATAAATAAAAAAGCAATAATAAATTTTTGACGAATTGACCATCATAGGTTAGAAACATTCAAAGGTGAACTTCAGAATTGGATTAGCAAATCCTTGCACAGTTTTCTCAATAGCATCACATTCAAGAAGAAAATCATAAATTTTCTTCAAGGTTTACTTCCGATATAAATAAAAAAATCTCCTAAAAACTAGAATCACAAATTTGAAAGGAGCATACAATAAATGTAAGAATATAACATATCCCAAGGAATTTCCAAAAGTGTACAACATATTAGAGGAAACTAGTATAAAAAAAGAGTGAAAAAAAAAGCACACATCGTCTTCTATTTACCATCATTTAGTAGTTTCATATAAGGAGAAAACAAGTACAAGCTGGTGTCATAGAGAAGGGCACCACAGCCTTTGGCGTCGTTTGTGTGTGTGTGTGGGTGTGTGTGTGTGTGTGCATGTGTGTGATAGAGAGAGAGAGAGAAGCAACTAGACTTCTAGTTGCGTGCAATATTGTATAACAGGTAAGGATTTGGTCCTTACAACAAAGATAAAGTTCTTTATAACAATAATACAAAGGGAAAAGAAAACAAAAAATACAACACCCCCACCCCCAAAAAAAAAAAAAAACACATTTTCTTTTCTACTCATAAAAGAAAAGGGAAAAGGGAAAAAAGTACAAGCTAGTGAGTATTTCAAATATAAAAACAAGATAGTATAGGCAATCAGATGTCCTAAGACCAAGGTCAGGATCAAAGAGAAGTACACTGCATACCATAATATGAAATACAAATACAAGATAATTCAGAAGAGATGATATGCTGGGACCAAGACCTGTACTCAAGGGAATTTCCCTATATAACAACATTTGCTAGGGTATGGACTGCCTTGTTTGCTTCAAGATATCCATTAAAGAAGAAACATAAAAATGAAATCCTTTGGAGGATCAAATCTGCATCTAAAATTCTAAATATATGCTGACTCCAATGTCACTCCAAACTGACTCTCTCAACTTAAAAGGATTGAGAAAACCAGTACTCAGGCATATCATCCTGCCACCTCTCATCTCCGTCATTGACAATTCCTGCATAACAAGATTATATTTTGAACTTCCATTAATGTTCGAATTCATATGCATACAAGGTGAAAATGCCAATCTCCTCTATGTCCTTAGAATTTAACATAAAACAAATAAACTGCCATTAGCCAGACTAAGACAGAGTATATAGAATACAAGTTTAGTAATAAAAAGAGTAGAGACGAGGAAGTAGTTAAGATTGACGGCACCAAAACGAGAATATTTTTGATATCTTACGTCAATAATTCAAGAAAATGGAGAAATTGAGGAAGATGTGGCATATAAAATTAGAGTTGGGTGGGCGAGGTGGACATGTGCAATTAAAGTCTTATGTGATTGCCGCCACATACCAATGAAGATGAAGATAGGATAGTTGTGCACTAGCTTTCCTTTATGGGGAAGAATGTAACCCTAAACTCTGAGCTGTCAAAAAACAACATACCGATAGGAAGAGCATAGCTCAGATGAGGATGATGAGATGGATGAGTTACAAAACAAGAAGGGAAGGGATAGAATTTGCAATGAATACATTCGGAAAAAACTAGATGTGGCTCCAAAGGTATTAAGATGAAAGAAAGTAGACTTCAGTGGGCAGCGTTGGCCTAGTACAACACCTGTTAAGAGAGTGGGTTGGTTCAAATGGAAGATTAAAAAACTGCAAGGGTAAGCCTAAATGGACATGGTTGGAAGTATTAAGGAAAGATATGCAACTTAGAGCCTCACTGAGGTTATGGGCCTTGATAGAGCATAACAGTAGACTAAGATTCGTGTAGCTGACTCCAAATAGTTGGAAAAACGCTTTGATGATGATGATGATAAATAAACTGCCATTCATATACCCATCTTAAATTGATCAAGCTCTATCTGTGGCTCCCATTATAATCATTAATCTAGTCAATACCAAAACTATATCCCAAGATAATCCAACATGCTTAAACATTTTATCATCCTGGTGATCCACCCTAAGTTTTCTAAGCAAAATACACGTAAATATCCGAAGACTGGTAATTGACAAAAACAACATAATTTTGTCCTCAAATTGAGTGTAATTTGAACCCATGAAGGATCATATCCATCATGATTCGAAGAAAGCCATGGAAATTAACAAAAGTGAGATATTTAAGATATGTTGCAATAAGGAAAAGAACAGTGGAGATTGAAAAATGCCAATGCTGTAGGTGAGCACATTTTGATCCACATAGGTGACTGGAACATGCACTTCAATTTAGGAAAAGTATGCTAAGACCATCTCATCTATCACCATACAACACATTGATGGATAGATAAGCAAAATTATTATTGCTAGTAATTTTCTTAATGTCATTACTTGAGACAGGTAAAGAAGTCTTGTACCTTAGTGATCCAGTTTTGAATTTTGATGAGGTCTAGGATATTTATTCCTCAACGAGTCATTCTTTCCATCATGACTACAGGGGCTCTACTTTATAATAGAAAAAATTGTGATAGGTTGCTATTGTTGTGGCAGGTGCACTTGCTAGAGGTGGTCTACGTTGTGAGGCTCTGTTCATGGACGGTGGGGAGCCATTGGATGACATCTTGTCATCTCTTTGACTAACATCACATGAATCTCGATTGGATTCCTCTTATCAAATTTTTTCATACCTTATCAACTTGACAAAAAAAAAAAAAAACACATATTTCAAAAATCTCAATAGTTTCAAAAGTTTGGTGAAGGAACACAAACTTGATTATATTATATTTTCTCTTGTCAATTTTTTGTATATCATTTATGTTATCCATGTTTCCATCACTTACTACAATCACTTAGCGGCTTTCAATTATTCGCATTTGTTAAAAATAAAATTTCTACACCACTCATGCTCCCTCTAGTGGACTTTAGTCTACAAAATGAACATTCAAACTCTAACTGTCTGAAAAAGAAAATGACATTAACAGTCTAATCTGTAACAAAAAAAAAAAAAAAAAAAACAGATCAACTGTTGCGAAATATATCACTGTAACCAAGGAAAAATAAAAATAAAAATAGAGTCAATATCGATCTTTAATCTACTTCTTGGAGTATGTCATTTAAACAAGAGAATCAATTTTTTGATGCTCATTTTGTGCTTATCCACAGTCGCAGCGGCCATTCAATTAGAAAAACATTAGCATCTTTTTTCAATGATCATGCAAGATTCACATCCGAAATTTGGCAAATAAATTTCAGGATATAGCGCTATTCTAGGACTGGTTCCATGAAAATCTAATAGGCAGTGGGACCAGAAATTACCATCCACGGGACTTGGCATTCCAAACTTTATCAATGGAATTCGAACAAGACTCATCCACCAAGGGTCTCCAGCATCCTTCATCATCAATGGCAGATATGGTACTGATGGAAGATGTGAAGACCACCATCCTCACTGACTTAGCCCTAGAACAGGCTCCCAGAATGTTTAAGGCTCCTTTACTTGCAGTCTGAACCACCTTTGATTCAATGTAGTTCTCTGCAAAATGAAGCATACAATGACAATAATCAACATATGCATAGCCAATATATACATGCATAGGCAAGTTCTATGCATAGTCAAGTAGTTATAGATATGGGTAATGCTGAAGTGGAGTGTCATCCCAACATATGATGTTGCAGCCTCCCTGCGTTGGGATAGGTGGGCAGGATGACATGCATGCCCTTTTAGTGAAGCAATTGATAATGGCTTCACATGAAGGATGATGCAGTCACATCTACACTCTCTAGTGCAGGACACCTGATGAGTGCGCACATAGTAAGCCAATGTACAACATTGAGATTGCTCCAAATTTTGACATATGTCACACATTCTAGAGTCCAGACTATTGTTTAGTGACGTACCCAATACTACAAAATCTTTGAAGCCTCAAGTCTTTTCTACAATCCTAGAAAAAACATCAGTCTTTTCCATAGACAAGCAAATCAATAAAAGGCAATTGGATCAGTTTCTTTTGGAAGGAGTCAGAATGCTCCAAGAAAGATATTGTGCAACTGAATTTCTAACATAGAGTGAAAGTTCTCTTGCTCTTGCCTTTGTTGATAAGTTACTTTCACTCTTCCTATGTTAGGCTTTTCTAGAAATGCTAATGGAATTTCAAATCCTCTCTCCCTCTCTCGTATACATGCACAAAAAATTTATTGGACAGATTGTAAATGAACAAAGTCTATTGGACAAAAATTACAGAAAAGGTCCCAACTTTTTGGAAATATTGCAGCCAGTTTCCATGAAATTGGAGCTTGTCCTGTCAACCATCTCTAACTGTGCTAAGAGGACTTTGATAAGGCTGTCACAATGCTCAATTCAGAGACCCTTGTTGTCCAACAGAGGCTAATGCCCAACTTGCATCTATTTGGCCCAAAATCCTAGGAAAACATCTTCGGATATTCTCATTTGGTCCCCAATAATCAATTGTCACCTGCTGACCCTAGATTTCCTTTAGCAACTCCAAATAAGTACATCTTAAGAGAAGGATTCCAATCAAAAGGAACCCATATACATTTATGCTTCATTTGAGATCAGAGGACCCATGAAAACTCATCCTGTCAAATGATAATGATGGGCATGTCCTTTTCTACAAAAACCGTATTCTTCTCATACCACATGAGCTAAACAATAGTGACAATAAAAACAGCAGAACATGATAAAATACTGCGATCATGCCCCGCCCATTGAAGAATTTAAGCATTCTTCACTCTGAGATTTCTTTGCATTTAATACAGGAGGCAATCCACTTTTTCCACTATCATCATAAACAAAAGACAAATGTTGGGGAGTATCAAGCCTCTGCCATTCAAATGATCAATGATCCTAATTTTGTTGTGCTTAGATTCCATGCAGCAAGCTGCTCACGATTCCAACACGCAAAGCAATCCATCAACATTTTTTCCGATATTAACATTTAACAAGACATACTAGAGGGTTGATTCTAAGAAAGTACAAGTTAAAAAATTCGTCACCATTAATTTCTCAAAATTGGCATGCTCACCATACGCACAGTAAACTTCAAAGTTCTCTGTCTGTTCATTCCTTTAAATGGTTTTATTCACCAATCTCTCTCTCTCTCTCTCTCTCTCTCTCTCTCTCTCTCTCTCTCTCTCTCTCTCTCTCTCTCTCTCTCTCTCTCTCTCTCTCTCTCTCTCTCTCTCTCTCTCTTTTCCTGTTAGCATGCTTCATTCGCCGATCTTGCGCACTTAACTGCCATACTTCTGTGCTATCTCTGAATTTTCCATCCAAAAGATCCAACTATGGGCCTCTTCTTTTGAAGCTTATTTCCATATCCATTTGGATGATAAAATTCTGAATTTGCAAATCTTTGCACGTTTTGGGTTTGCTTACATTTTTCCACTGAAGAAGGAGATATTTTTATGTGATCATTCTGGTTTGCGAGTGGTGACCCTTTGTAACTTTGATATAACTAAATTGGAATGTTTCGCTAAAGTGGTCCTGATGAGAGTAATTAGACCAGTGAGAGGTGGCCTTTTGCTTTTCTAGCCAGCCCATGAATTTCTTATTATCTCAACTCATGAGATTTAGGGACTCCAACATAGCATTGAAGCTGGCAAATATTATGATATTAGATCCTCACTGTAACCCACTCCATGAAATCCATACTTGTCCATTTTTTACTTCTTTTAAAAGGCTAATGATTTCATTTAGAATATAAGAGCACAACACAGTAGAGACAGAGAGAGAGAATACCATACTTTAACACATTTGTTCCACTGCCAATGGCTTGTGGTTTTCTGTAACTTGAGCTTCTGACCTTTCCAAAACAACTCAACAAGAACTTCAGGGCCAGGTTGACTAATATTACCAGCCTCCATTTTATTCAGAGAGAGACTTTCAGGACCAGTGATCAAACAATGGTATGGGTATGGCAGAGGAAGAAGAAATGAGGATGCATAAATAAACGTGTGGCTTACCTGGTTGTAGCGATTCAGTAGCATTGAAATGCATGGGTGCGGCCACATGATAGACTCCAATACACCCCTTCACTGCTTCGTCAGCTCCCCTCTTCCTCTAATTTCGATTCGAAAACCTTCAGTCTCTCACTACTCGCGTCAAAACACCACAACTCATGGCCCTTCCCTGCACATCACATACCTAATCAATATCTCTCTCCCTCTCTCTCTGTGGAAAAAGAAGGCAGAAAGAGAGAAATGGGGGTGACCCACCAAGGTCCCTGAGGGTAGCATGAACGTAATAGCCTCTTCGTAAGAGGAGTTGGACCAGGCACGAACCAATGTACCCGTTTGCTCCAGTTACACAGTATGTATTGGAAGCAGTCATGGTTCCCTTTCTCACTCCTCCACCTCTACCTGCTCACCCATTTTGTTCATGCTTTCCTCCACCTACCTGCCCTCCCATTTACTTCATGCTCTCCTCCACCAACCTGCTCTCCCATTTACTTTATGCTTTCCTCCGCATTCCTAGGAAATAACGCTATCACTCTCCGCAGTTTGTACTTTTGTCCAATGTTAAGGCCTCTGTCTACGCCACTTTGTACTTGCCCACATTACGCGACTTTGTCCTTGCCCACACTTTACGCCTTTATCGTTCAAGTCAAGTACAAACAACGGGCGGGCTTGGTCCGGCTTGCGCTTGGCCAAGGCAGGCCCTAGTCCCCACACACCAGGCCAACCGGGCCAAAAGGGCCTTGGCCCAATCCCGTCCCTAGCTCTATTAGGGCCAGGCCAGGCCAGGCCAAAACAAATAGAATTGAAAAAACTAAAAATAAACAAAATAAGACAAGAATGTCAGGTCGATTTGAAACATGCTAGCCTTGGCCCGAGCCTACCCTCGAGCTGTGGTTGCCTGGCCTTGGGCCAGCCCTAGAGCCACGAGCCACTTATCATGGCCTACGCTCAAGTTTTATAGGGTCAAACTAATTGGGCCCGACCGGGCCAGGCCACTGGATCAATTCCCACCCCTAAATTCCACAACTGTCAGCTAACATGTAAACTTGTTTCACGGTGCAATTTAGGGTAAGGAATAAATGCATCCTAAATAAATGTTTTAGGCCCATGGTCCTTACCAAGTGTCAACCTTATAGAATGCAAATAAGTTGAATTTTTAAATATTGTTAAAAAAAAAAATTTTGTGTCGAGAATAGTCGTCATGGTCGAAAAAAATATTTTTACTACTAATTAAAATTTAAAGTTATAATTAAGGGTGAGATTGCCTCCTTGTACGGTAGAAGTAAGGCACCGTCTACATTTGCTCTAAGATGTCTTTCTAGTGTCAGAAATCTTATGAGGGTTAAAAAATCTACTTTCATACCTAGTTATAAAATTCAAAATTTCAAAAATGATAAAAATCAATAAACACCTGAAAATCTTCAAAATAAATGGTCCAGAGAACTTGTTACAATATGCACTATTTTTTGGATTTGGAATTCTTTTTTTCTTCATGTCCATATATCTTGAAGTTGAAATGATCAATTAGAGGGTTCTACAATTCCGGAACACTCTTTTTTTTTTTTAGGTTTTTTGCTGTGCACCTTACCTTAATAGCATTAGGTAGCAACCTTTATATTAACTTTTTCCATTCTTAAAAGGGTGAGGTTTGCATATGATTGCAACCCTAAACAATCAAAACAAGGTGCAATTTCAAAATTCGTCATAAGATGCAATTTGGGTGTCGAAAAATTTGAAGACAGCCCAAGAATCTAGGGCCCAAGAATCCATTTTTATCTCTTGTTATAAAAATTTAAACTCCAAAAAATGGTTCAAATCATGTACATCTATAAATACACATAAATAATGGACGGTCCAGATAATGCCCTTTTATATGTACTATTTTCAAGATTTGAATCTTAGTTTCTCCTCATATTCGTACATCTCGATGTTGAAATGATCAATTCGATGGTTGTCCAACTTCAAAATAGTATTTCTGATAGGTTTTTGAGGTGTTCTTAGTTCTTCAATTTACGGTTTCAACCTTATATGAACTTTTTTTTCCTTAAAATATGTACTATTTTTTAGACTTGAAATATGTTCTTTTCTATCCTTATATCTTAGGGTCAAGACAATTAACTCAAGGGTTTTTTGATGTCGAAACAACCATTTCGTAAGATTTTTTGATGTGCACCTTGCTTCTACAAATAAAATTAATACCTTATTCAACCTTTTTAAATTTTAAATCTATAAAACTATTTATTTTTGGAAAATGGTTTGATAGGGCTGCAGCACTGAGTAAAGCCTCACCCCACAACTCATCGAAAATTGTAACTCAAGCATCGGAAAACCTTTACATCAATAATCTCGGATTGAATATTATGGTTGTAAAGAAAAATTAGGATTTCAAGCTCTAAGAATAGCGTAGATTGTAACAAATAATCTAGACTGTTCATTTTTCCTTAAAAATAAGTGTTCATAGATCCGCAAGATTTATATATTTTATGAGTTTCAAATTATATTGTCAGTGTTGGAAATTGATGTTAGAGCCGTCATGAAGATTTTTGTTGCTGAAAGTGCTTTCTGGATAAAGATTCGAGATGAGGCTTTACTTTGTTTTCATAAAGCCATTATTTTTTGTTTGAGGAAGTAACATTCACCCCTAGTTTTGGGGTGTCCCAAAATCCGAAAATGTTTATTTTGGATTTTGAGTCCAACAACCGCAATTCAAATATGAACACTTTGTCTTGGAGTAAAATGTCTTATAGCTCACTCCTCCATCATCTACAACTTCACATAATAAGAAGTTAGCACGTTGGCGAGTATCAATATAGGCTCACCATAAAATTGAAAATAAATCGGTTTTACTTCAAAAAGTAAAATGAAAAAGTTGGATAAAAATATGAATCGGCAAAAATACTCTCTATAAAGATATCGTTCATATATCAGGTTAGGCTCTAAAAATCGGAGTGAAAAAAAAAGATAAGTTTGAAATTTTAAAAATAAAAATATACCACAGCCATCAATAACTAATTCATCCATAAAAATTTTACTAAATTAATATAATTAAACTAATCCATTTAAATGTCTCATGAGTTTTGACTCTCATCCCATCATCCAAAATTAAAAATAAAATTTACTAGAAAGATTCGAAAATTCAAAATCAAAGATAAGGAATGCTTCAAAAAATCCACCATAAATTTCTCATTAAATGTGGTAAGCTAACTATAGCAAAAAAAAAAAAAAAAAAGGCACTAGTTTAGACTTTGGAACTATAGCAAAAAAAAAAAAAAGGCACTAGTTTAGACTTTGGAGTGAGAGGAAGAGGAACAAGAGATGCTGCATTTGAGGGAGAGGGAGGGCCCAATTGATGCAACAATTGGGCCCAATTGATACATTAGCTCCTTTCATACTCGTGCCCCAACCCGCTCTCTCAAAAAATGGCTTAATGCAATAGAGATAGAGAGAGAGATGATGCCCTGAAGATGGAGTTTTTGCCTAAGGTGTTCATAGATTGTTCTTTCGTAGAGGATATTAGCTCTAGTACAAGTACGGTAATTGTGGGTTCCTTCTCCCTCCCGTCTAATGAGGTCTTCAGCTTGGGAGATTGGGTCAGAAGGGGGTGAGGTTTGTCGTATCTGCCAGATGTACGTTTTTTTGGTTTTAATAAGGTGGTTTTCTTTTTTAAAACCACGGAGGAGGTTAATTTTGTGCTTTCCCTATCCCGTTTTGCGAGAGTTCGTGAAAAATTGTTGTCTTTGACACCTTGGAGTCTTTCTGCTCATGGATCATTGGCGGAGAAAGAACAGGTTTGGGTTACTTTTCGAGGTATACCTTAACTTGCCCAAAAATTGGCAATTTTTCAAAAATTAACAAATATGTGTGGCTCTTACTGCAATATTGACTAGATTCTCTTGAAGGAGGGCCCAATTGATCTAGTGCATGTTAAGCTGTAGCGTTCGGTGAGGGACTCTTTTCCATCCAAGATTCATTTACAAGTAGGGCCAAATAGTTTATAATAGACGTAGCTATTGAGAAGACTGGTCCTAGTACTGCCAAGGTATCAGTTTCTTTGAATGAAAAAATGATTGGCAAGGATGAGGGGTGGATGCTTGCAAGTCATGACAAGACTCATAAGTTTTCTCATGGCGTGGGGTTGTAGAATCAAAGTCTCAGGGGGGTTGCTAATCACCATAATTCAGTGTGAAAGAAAACACGTGGCACAAATCTAAATGGATACAGGTGGGCCGTTTTCCTGGGAATACCTTTGACTATTTACTACTGCCCAAGCCTCTTAATAGTTGTGCCATGCGTCTTGCAAGTGTTGTGGGTAGTCCTTCGGGTCCACCAAATCTGGCCCTCTAACAATCTTGTTTTAAGGCGGCGGAGCAGATCTTTCATTTGAATACGGACTGCCATGCAACATGTGTTGGAAGGATGGACTTAGGAAAGGAAACGTGCCTGTCTCCAAGGAGTGATTACTCGAAAGTCAATGATCAAGGGTATCCTTTCGATATTCCCTCTGGGAAGGCGTCTTTTACACTCCTGTGTTCCTCTCTACCACCTGAGATAGAAAACCACCGGAGTTATCTGCCGATCTCAAGTAAGAGTTTCCCTGTGGTGGTGCTGCTCTGGTGGGCAGTGGTATTTAAGATGATGTTTCTCCTGTCTCGAAGCGCTGTGAGGAAGAACAAGATTTCGCGAACGTTTCCTCAAGAACCTTTCAATCCATTGGCGGTGATTATGCTCGATAATTCTCTGGAGGACCCTCAAGAAGATGCGCCCATGGGGGATGATGGTTTAATGGCGGAGATGTTTCTGACATATGAGGTGGTGCATAGAGAGAAGCAGATTAACCCAGTTTTAGATGAGGCCAACTCTAAGGCAATGGTGATAGCAGAAGGGGATCAGCCTTTGTATATGATCCTCGAAGAAGGCTTGTTGTTTATAGGGTCAGAAGAAGAGATTGTAGCGATTGGCGACAAAGAGATGATGGGTGGGGATGCAATTGTGGGGCCTTTAGAAGGGCTGGACCAAGAAGTTCCTGGTGACGCTAATGCTAATGCTGATGGGGTACTTGGTGACGGTATTTCTGGTGAAGATGCTAATGGTAAGAGTGCCCTTGTGAATGGTGTTATCTTGGATGGTGCGATGGGTGAATTGAATGATGAAATGAATAAATCTGATGCTTTTGAAGCTGCTGATGGAATGGTGTGTGATGATGTTATTGCCGGGATGGTTGGGGATGTGGTTAATTTAATCAAGGACAGTCTGATCAATTTTGTTTTTCAGAGATGCAATTCTCTAATCTCCATGTAAGCAATTATGCTTAAAATTAAAAATTTTCCTATGAATATGGAAATCCATAGATCTACTATTAGATGTATTCGGCCAAGAATCCCTAATCATATTTTTCACCCCAGGTTCATCTAACCACCCCAACTCCATCCTAAAAGGCTTTATCCCCCCGTGACAGCCTTTGTATTTAGCAAAAGAGGCAAGTGATTTGATGAGTGCCTAGGCAAGGCTTTCACAGTCACCAGCGGGAATGCTTCCATCCACTCCTGGGTCACTAAGAAACGATCCAGCTTAGACATAAGTACATTATGTACACTGTTTTTGGACCATGTGAAATTAGCACCCGCGATCGGTAGATCAACCTGGGGTGAATAATATGATTAGGGATTCTTGGCCGAATACATCTAATAGTAGATCTATGGATTTCCATATTCATAGGAAAATTTTTAATTTTAAGCATAATTGCTTACATGGAGATTAGAGAATTGCATCTCTGAAAAACAAAATTGACCAGAATGTCTTTTGAGTTACAGAGATGGGAGCTGGTTGTTCAACAAAAGGGTGTGATCTCTGAGAATGATCTATTGGCTAGAAGTAGTCTTTTGTCTTCATTAGAAGAGTCTTATAGATTAGAAGAGATCTATTGGAGACAAAGATCACGAGTTAAATGGCTTAAGGAAGGGGATCGTAATACTAAGTTTTTTCATGCAATTGCTACTGCTAGACATTGACAAAATGATATTTCAGGTCTTATCATTCCTGGGATTGATAAGGAGTTAAAGATGTATGGGAAAGTAGTATTATCTCTCATTTTCAAAAAGCTTTTTCTTCTGAAATCCCTTTCAAGCCCAAGATGGAGGGCCTAAGGTTTGAGGCTCTTCCTACTTCTATAGCAAATGGTTTATAAGTAAAGGTTTCCAGGGAAGAGCTACAAAAAGCTGTACTTAAACTTTCTGGGGATAAAGCCCTAGGGTTGGATGGTTTCCCTTTGGCATTTTTTCAAACCTTTTGGACTATGACGCAGATGGATTTGCTGGAAATAGTTAGGGAATTTATGACAACAACATATCTATTTAAATGGGTAAATGCAACATATATTGCGTTGATCCTTAAGAGATCTGTTATTTCTACTCTTTGACATTAGGCACATTAGCCTCCTCACCAGCCTTTACAAGATTATTGCCAAAATTCTTGCTGAGAGTTTGAAGACTGTCATTCCCTCCTTGGTGTCTGATTCACAATCAGCTTTTATTCAAGGTCGCATGATCCAGGATAGCGTCCTAACTGCCCAGGAATGCATTCATGCGCGCTGGCTTACCAGAGAACCAGGTTTAGTTATTAAGTTGGATTTGAAGAAAGCTTATGATAAGTGGAGTGGGGGATTCTTGTGGAAATCCTAAAAAATATGAGTTTTGGTCTAAAATGGAGGAGCTGGATATTTGCCTGCCTTTCAACTGCCCATTTCTCAATTCTAATTAATGGCAGCCCAAAAGGTTTTTTTGGGGCATTTAGAGGTTTGAGACAGGGGGATCCTCTTTTGCCTTTTCTGTTCACTTTGTATACAGAATGTTTTAGCAAGATGATTGGCAACATGGTAGAAAAAAGTTATTTCACAGGTTTTTCTGTAGCTCACAATGGCTGATGTATTTCCCACCTACAGTACGCTGACGATACATTTTTTTCTTTGATGCAGATATAGCCCAAGTAAATAACATTAAGATGTTTTTTGTTTGTTGTGAAGTACTTATGGGGCTAAAGGTGAATTGTGGGAAAATGTCGATGATTGGGGTAAATTGTGATGAGGGAGTGGTTCGAGATCTAGCTGCCAGTTTTGGATGCATGGTTGACACTTTTCTTTTTACATATCTTGTAATGCCGGTATCACGTGGAAGTATGCCTATTTCGGTCCTATTTCGGTCTGGGACAATGTGGCTCAGCAAATTCAATTTAAACTTGACTTGTGGAAACCAAAGTACCTGTCTCGGGGAGGAAGAGTTACGTTATTGTTCTCATGTTTAGCAAATTTCCCAATCTATTAGATATCATTGATGAGTATGCCCAAAACAGTAGTAAGTCTCGATCTGTACTGCATGACCCTAAACGGCTCAGCCGCGATTCATGCTTCATGACCCTTAACTACTCAGCCTCAGTCTGTATCGCAAGACCCTAAACTGCTCAGCCTCGGTCCATACTACATGACCCTAAACTTCTCAACCTTGATTCATGCCTCATGACCCTTAACTACTCAGCCTCGGTCCGTATTGCAAGACCCTAAACCCCTCAGCCTCGGTCCATACTGTGTGACCCTAAAGTGCTCAGCCTCGGTATATACAGCACGACCAAAAACAACTCAACTCGGTCTATACTGCATAACCCTAAATGGTTCAGCCTCGGTCCATACTACATGACTTCAAGGTGCTTAGCATCAGTCCATACAGTACGATCCTAAACTGCTCAGCCTCAGTCCATATTGAATGACTCTAAACTGCGCAGCCTCGGTCCGTACTGCATGACCCTAAACTGCGAAACCTTAGTCCACACTGCATGACCCTAAACTGCTAAGCCGGGGTCCATATCATATGACCCTAAACTGCACAGCCTCGGTCCATGCTGCATGACCCTAAACTACTCTTCCTCAGTCCATACTGCACGACCCAAAACTGCTCAGCCTTGGCACATACAGCATGAACTTAAACTGCTCAGGCTTAGTCCTTACTGCATGGCCCTGAACTGCTCAGCCTCGGTCCATACTGCATAATTTCTTATGGGGCTCTTGACAAAGAGCTTCAAGGGTTCAATATAAGCAGGACGTAATGGAAGCAACTAAAAACTACCCTAGCCCAGGCAATTGGATTCTTAACAGTTGCTGATGCCCTAGCAGCTAAAGCCAAGGCAAAGCCATCTTCTTCAAAGAAACACAAAAAGTTGAAGCCAATGAGCCCGACTTCGAGCAGAGATTGAGAGAATTAAGAGGGCAAAGCTTCTAGTCTCAGGAAACTTGCCACATGGTACAAGTTTATGAAGTACCAGCCAGCGCAGGGCAAACACTGCAGTCCCTAGTGCAAAGACCATGTGATTCATACGAGGACGCTTCTTGAACCACAATCGTTGAATCTCAAATTCCCTGTAATATCCAAGTGGAACTCCTGCAGCCTGAGATGCAGTCTATATTTATGAAAGATCCATTTGTTCCTCAATCTAGGAAAGGTGCATAAATTATGATCCACCCAGGACCTCTATCGGAGGTAGAGATGTGAAGATCATGGGTCTTCGCACTTGAGGTTGATCAAAAGACTTTTGAAAACAATGATGAAGAGTTGTAGGAGGCCCCAAAAGAGTGGGAAGAAGGTGATCAAGTCACAATTGACGAGCTCGAGGAGATAAATCTTAGAGACGAAGCCGACCCCAAACCCACTTTCATTTCAGTGAATATGTCTCCAAAAGAGAAAGAAAATTTCACAATTTTCTTGTGAGCAAGCCGAGACATATTTTCTTGGCATTACCATGAGATGTCAGGTTAGACCCTCAAGTCGCCGTTCAATGTCTCGACATTGATCTGACTATCAAACCTGTCAAGCAGAAATCAAGAAGGTTCAGGCCTGACCTTGAAATGCAGATAGATGCTGAAGTAACCAAACTCAAACAAGCAGGCTTCATTCATGAGGTCAAGTACCTGAAATGGCTAGCAAATGTTGTTTCAGTCAAGAAGAAGAATGGTCAAATCAGGGTTTACAATGACTTCCGCTACTTGAATACTTCCTGTCCAAGGATGACTTCTCATTACCATTCACTGAGATGCTCATCGACTCTATAGGTCACTGTCAAATCTTTCCCTTCAAGGATGGGTACTTGGGTATAATCAGATATGGATGGCGCTTGAAGCTGAGGAAGCCACTACGTTCTTAACTACAAAAAGGGTCTTCTATTACACAATGATGCCATTTGGACTAAAGAATGCTGGTGCCACATACAAGAGAGCAATGACGACCATCTTCAAAGACATGACGCACAAGGAGGTGGAGTGCTATGTAGATAACTTGGTGGTAAAATTCGAAGAGAAGGATGCTCACATGAGAGACCTTGAAAATGTGTTCAAGCGACTACGCTATCATCAACTTAAAATGAACCCGTTGAAATGCGCTTTTGGTGTGCGTTCGGGAAAATTCTTGGGGTTCATTGTTAGACACCGAGGGCATGAGGTTGAGCCAGTCAAAATTAAGGCAATCCAAGAAATGCCGTCACCAACTACACTGCGAGAACTGCGTTCGCTTCAAGGACAGCTAGCATACATCTGCAGATTCATCTCAAACATCTCAGGTCACTGTACACCTATTAAAGAAGGATACCCCATTCATTTGGGATGAAGCATGTCAGGCAGCCCTTGATGACATGAAGCATTATTTACTCAATCCTCCAATACTCTCTACACCGATATTGGGAAAACCACTCATCCTGTACACGACCACTTTAAATGAGTCACTTAGGGCATTGTTGGTGCAGAACAATGACGAAGGAAAAGAAACATCAATGTATTATCTCAGCCTTAGGATGCAAGGGGTCGAGAAGAATTATCCCCCAATAGAGAAGATGTGCTTGGCCGTAATCTTTGCAGTATAAAACGTCATCGCTACTTGCTTGGTCATGAAGTGTAACTTATATCAAAAGCAGATCTTGTAAAACCTCTCATGACACGCCCATGCTTGTCAGGATGCCTTACTAAGTGGGCATTATTGCTGATGGAATTCGACATCACGTATGTCACACAAAAGGCCTTCAAGGGCCAGGCCTTAGTTGATTTTCTCGTGGCACACCTCGTACTGGCAGAATCTCCCTCATTAAGTGACCTCCCTGATGAAGAAGTATTCTACATTGAGCTTGCTCAGGCGTGGGAATTGTACTTCGACGGAGCCTTCCAATCAGAACGAGGAGGCGCTGGAGTGGTATTCCTAACCCCGAAATAAGGAGTATTGCAACGTTCTTTCTCTCTCTCCGACGTCGGTTTTCATAACGAGGCAGAATATTAGGCCCTTATAATTGGGTTGGAGATAGCCGTTGACCTTGACTTGGAGCAGCTCATGATCTATGGTGACTCTGAGCTGGTTATCCGACAGCTAAAGGGGATCTATGACATGAGAAAAGACACTCTCAAGCCTTATCACGATACCACAAAATTGTATATGGCCCAATTCCAGGATGTAACCTTGAGTCACATTCCCAAGAGGCTAAACTCGTAGGCTGATGCACTTGCAAATCTCGGGGCTACAATTCAATTATCCTCATCAGGACCTACACTTGTCTGGGTAGCAGAATGGAGACACATTGAACTAAGAACTGAGGTAGACACGGATGATGAGAGAAATATCTCCCCTGTGTGCCCTCCTTATCCATTCAGAGCACTTCTATCAGCTAAAGAAGTAATCAAGATTGAACAAGAAATGGCACGGAGTTAAGGAGTTAAGGTTCGAAACCAAGAACCAGAATTCTTTGACCCCATGTGTGTGGAAATTGAGCAGGTAGAAAATTGGAGAGAGCCCATCACTAGTTTCCTAAAACATGGCAGGCTCTTGAAAGATCGTGCCAAACGCAATAATGTACGTCGAATGTCTATCAAGTATACCCTCCATGAAGGAGATGCTCTCTTTAGATGGTCATTTGACGGTATTCTTCTTAGATGTGTGGATGTGCAAAAGGCAAATAAGGTGTAGAAGAAGTACACTCAGGCATTTGTGGACTACATCAGTCTGATCCGAAGCTCTATGAACGGATACACAGATTGTGGTATTATTGGTCTTTCATGATTGTTGATTCCTTAAACTATGCTGAGAGGGGCCAGGTGTGCCAAATCCAATCAAGCCTTGTTTACCAGCCTCCAGAGCACTTACACCCTACAGTGACATCATGGCCCTTTTCACATTGGGGTATGGACATTGTAGGGCCTATTGACCCTCCTTCGACAATGGGTCATGTCTTTATTCTAGCTGCAACAGATTATTTCTCTAAGTGGGCTGAAGCAGTCCCCCTCAAGCAAGTTCCTGGGACAACAGTGGCCAACTTCGTTCGGCATCACATTATATACCAGTTTGGGTGCCTGACCAGATTATCTCAAACAATGGCCTTCAATTTCGAAGTCACCAAATTGATCACTTGGTTAACTAGTTCACTTTCAAGTGGAGATACTCGACTATGTACCACCCTCGGGCGAATGGCTTGGCTGAGGCCTTCAATAAGACTTTGTGAATGTTTTATGAAAATCAATATCAAAGATGAAGAAGAATTGGCATGAGAAGCTTCCTAAAGCACTATCGGCTTATCGTACTACTACAAGAAAGGCTACTGATTCCACTCCTTACTCTCTGGTCTATGGGGGTAAAGCCGTTTTACCCCACGAAATTCAAATCCCTTCATTGCGTGTAGCTATACATCAAGGATTAACCGAAGATGAGAGAGTCAAACTTCAATATGAAGAATTTGACGCACTCGATTAAAAAATATTAGAGGCTCAACAGAAACTAGAACTCAACCAAGGGAGAATGAAAAGGGCATTTGACAAGTCAATCAAAGTTCACTCATTAGCACATGGGGTTCTAGTTCTGGCCGTCAAGAGGCCGATTGTGATGAATGGAAGTTGTAAAGGGAAGTTTGAACCCAAGCGCGAAGGTCCTTTTATAGTAAAAAACGTCTCGCCAAATGGAGCTTACATATTAGCACATCCTGATGGAGAGGAGGCAATGTCCCCTATCAATGGTCGGTACCTAAAGAAGTACTATCTGTGATGCATATTCAAGAAAAGAGACTCAATGCAAAGTAAGCAAGACAATCCGAACAAATTTTAAACTCTTTTTATTACAGTAAAAATGAGTTAGAAGTTACATGCTAAAAAGCCCATTATTAGGGAAGTTACAAGTCTCTTGCATTTGAGGATAAGAGGATGGTTACAAACCAAAACCCGTAGTGTTGCTCTTGCATCTGAGGAGATGAGGACGGTTATAGGGCTAAAGAAATGCTCTCCTCATGAAGATGAAGCAAACCCACCAAAGAAACACCCTCATCATGAATAAGAAGCAAAACCACTTGGAGAGACGGCTTCAATTCATCTGACGAGTGCCACCAAAGACGATGGTTACCGGCCAAAAGAAGGAGCCAACCATTTTTGAATCAGCTTCAATTCATTTGACGAGTGCCACCAAAGGCGATGGTTACAGGCCAAAAGAAGAAGCCAACCATTTATGATTCAGCTTCAATTCGTCTGACGAGTGTATCAAACATACAAAGTAGACTTCTGTGGCAAGGAACTGACCTATGATGAGGAGCACACCCGGTTCACAGTTGATTCCCTTCCACATAACAACATAGACTTCACTATTGTGCTGGAGGACGCTTCCAACGGGCATCATAAGCCAGTCTTTACCACTCGTCACCACCCTTTGCCTACCCGAGTCAGCGCTGTGCTTGAATATTGCCACACATAGCTCATCGTCGTGCACAATAGTTCCCACCTATGAATCATTGCCTCATGCGATCAACGCCATGCGCATCATGACTTTGATCATGCACAGATAAGCGCCGTCTGAGGCCAGCGCCGGCTGTGTCTTCCAAAGGCTAGCATCGGCTATGTTGCTAACTTCCTGTGCTGATTGTCATATTGAGGACTAGCCCCAGCTAGGCTTCTAAAAGGTCAGCGCCGGCTGCATTTTTATGCCTATCACCAGCTGCGTGTCTTAAAGGCTAGCCCGACTATGTTCCTAAGGCCCTTCGCTAGTTGTGTATCTTGAGTCAGCTCCAGCCGTGTTCTAAGGTCTCTCACAGCCGTGACTGTTCACCTCCCTGTCACTCTTCATTTTTCCATGCACCTCCTCGATTCTTGAGACCCCTCATTTTATGGCCAAAGCCTCTTCGTCTCCTCGACTGTTGCACGATTTTCAAGGGAAACCGTCAGCCTCCTCGCCTGACACACGACTCACACTTGTGGATGGCCACTGTTCGCCTCCCTGATAGTTGCACACTTTCCTTGCAACCGTCCACCTCCAGCGACGGTTTGTCTTCCTTGACCCTTCGGTTCTTTTCGAAAACTGTCTTCCGCTACTGGAAATCCTTTGCAACTTCCCCCAAGTCACCGAGCTAGTTCACTTAGCAGCCCCTCGCTGCAACTTTTGCCCTTCTTTTCACTAAAATCACTGCTGGAATCACAACAAACTCTTCAAAATCACGGCGCCATAAGCTCTTTGTTGTCACTGAAAACACACTGTTTCCACGGTAAAACTCTTTGGTGGCTTCGCTACGCTCACTCCAAACTCCTACAACTTCGCCGCTACCTCCCTTGCGTACTGGTGAACTCCAGCCAATCTTTGTGAAATCCCCTTTTTCTCACGCAACCTTTCGCCAAAAATCCCCTTCGCACTATTAAAATCTTATTGACTTTAGGTTTTTACCTTCAATGAAAAAGTGAAAATGGGGGTTACCCCCTTTATATAACCAACACTTTTCTTAAAAGCCCCTTGCAAACTGGGAATCCTAGCCACGTCCAGGGAGGCCAAATGCCAATGGGCCGGACCATGTAGGGTTCTGTCTCTAGGCTCGAGGCAAGTTTTACCACCGCTTGTAAAATCCCATTCCAAAAGAAGCGAGGACCGGGCCGTGCTCCCGTCAATGCCCGAATACTAATGTACGCTCATCGACGACTGCATTATTGAAACTACCCAGTGCTGGCCGTGTCCTTAGCAACCCCAACGCTGACTTTTTCCTTAGTAATCACAGGGCCACTTGCGTTCTCAACGACTCAATGCCGGTTGTGTTCAAAAGACAGCGTGGGCTGTCTCAGCGTCGGCTGTGTTTTCAACCACCCAGTGTCTACTGAGTGTTCAAAAAATAATATTGGTCGATCTTAGCATCGGTTGAGTATTCAATAGGTAATGTTGGTTGTGCCTAGCTCTAGCTGTGTTCTCAACAGTCCATTGCCACACACCCTATACTACTATCTTCCCCAGTAAAGTTGCACCTTGCCTACAAACCATGATCCCCAACGGAGTGGTACCCAAGTCGTTCAAGTCAGGCCATGACTTCTCATCCCCAGTGGGAGTCATACCTGTACTACAACTCATTATTCCAAATGGAGATAGGGTAATTTTTATTACTGTAACCCCCAGTGGGTCTGCTTCACGCCTAACTGGGTCATCTTCAATGAATTTCTACCATTTTTTCACATATAAGAGACACATACTTGTCTCCTAAACCCCCAATGAAATCAGCTTTTGTCTAAACCCTCTATTAGCCTTAACCATTTTATCCCTAAGGAGTCAGATTGCCATCTACAGGCTTATTCCCCATGGATTCTCACCTACATGGTGACCCACATCTAGTCCATGATGCACAACCTTAAACTGCATGGCTATGGTCCATACTGCACGACCTTAAACTGCATAGCTTTGGCCCATGCTGCATGACCTTAAACTGCACAACTTTGGTTCATGATGCATGACCTTAAACTGCATAGCTTTGGTCCGTGCTGCATGACCACAAACTACACAGCTTTGGTCCGTGCTGCATGACCTTAAACTGCATAGCTTTGGTCCGTGTTGCATGACATTAAACTGCACACCTTTGGTCCACGCTGCATGACCTTAAACTGCATGGTTATGGTCCAAGTTGCATGACCTTAAACTACACAGCTTTGGTTCGTGTTGCATGACCTTAAACTGCAAAGCTTTTGTCCGTGCTGTATGACCTTAAACTGCACAGCTTTGGTCCACACTGCATGACCTTAAACTGCATGGCTATGGTCCGTGTTGCATGACCTTAAACTGCACAGCTTCGGTCCGCGCTGCATGACCATAAACTGTAGCGTAGGTCTAGCTGCACGACCCTTACTGCATAGCCCAAACTATATGACCCTAAACTATAGTATACGCCCTTGCTGCATAACAATAAAAGGCTCAACACCATGCTCCAAACTATATGACCTTAAACTGTAGCGAAGGTCTAGTTGTATGACCTTAAACTACATGGTCCTATTTGCATGACTTTAAACTACATAACCATAGTCTAAGCTATATGACCCTAAACCATAGTGCACGTCCTGGCTGCATGATGATAAACCGTTTTGCACAGCTCCCAGAGGTATGACTATAAACTTGCCCCCACATACGTGCACACGTTTTACGTGCATCTTCACGCGAGTCTTCCCTAACGAACCCGTTCGTGTGCGCGCACCACCTTCAATACCTCCCCAACGAGTCCATTCATTTCATCATCCTCCAACATTCCACAGTGGATCTCACTCGTACTCACAAAACGGTGAACCATCTCGCCACCCATCCTCGCCGTAAGATAGTGGATCACCATTTTGTAACCCACCTTTCATGCATCATCTATTTTTCATAGGTAGCCTTGTGCCAACTCCCCAAAAGTGAGCTAGAGCCACTATCATACTCATTCCATGGCCTCCACAGACTGTCATTCATCACCATCATAGTCTAGCTGTATGACCTTAAACTAGAGTGCATGTCCTAGCCGCATGATGTTAAAAGGCTTCGCACAGGTCTCGAAGGCATGACCTTAAACACACCTTCACAAAAAATATATAAACGGGCATGGTGTATACCTTAACAAGAGAATGCCATGAGTAAAAATGACAGACGGGCATGGTCATGAAACCATGAGTAAAAGAGTTCCGTGAATAAAAGTCAGGCATGGTAAAGACCCGAAAGGGCATCGTGAGTAAAAAATAGAAGAATAAGGGTGGACATGGCCGAAAGTTCATGGGTAAAAGAGCCCCAAATAAATGGAAGTTGGTGAAACCATCTCTATAGCGCTGCTTCCCAAGTTCAAGTGAAAATTCGCATAGAATGCTTGGACTAATAAATTTGTTGATGTAGCGTGCACCTCAACAGGCACCTTCAGCCCACACGCAAAAGAAAAAATCCCTAGTGTCGCAATACCAAGACCCAAAAAATACGAGCTTCAAAGAAAAGATTCCGACAGTTTGAGTCTAGTTGTAAAAAGGACTCGAAGGATAGAAGATTCACTAAGAAAGCAAGTCAAGTCTCGTAAAGAAGCGCATCATTCATGAGAGGTTACGAAACACACTCCAAGATGACGGAGACGCCTTGAGAAAGAAAGCTAAGTCAGCCATGACTTTGGACTTGCTATGTAATGACCTGCTAGCAGTGGGTAGGGGTTTTATCCAAAGCAGGTCACCTCGATAAACTGAGGTACCTTACTCGCCAAGGAACCAGCCATGACTGTGGACATGTTATTTAATGACTTGCTAGCAGTGGGTAGGTGTTATACCCAAAGCTAGTCACCTCGATAAACTGAGGTACCCTACTCGTCAAGGAATAATTGGTGCATGATGTAGATGAGCATCGACAAAAGGCTTTTCATCAAACCATCCAGAATAAACAAATAAGGAAATCATTCTGACAAACCAAAAGATGCCCCAAGAAGGCTAAGTCAGCTACGACTTTGGACCTGCTATGTAACAACCTGCTAGAAGTGGGTTGGGGTTATACCCAAAGCTGGTCACCTCGATAAACTGAGGTACCCTACTAGCCAAGGAACCAACCATGACTTTGGACCTGCTATGTAACGACTTGCTAGTAGTGGGTAGGGGTTATACCCAAAGCTGGTCACCTCGATAAACTGAGGTACCCTACCCACCAAGGAATAATTAGTGCGCGACACAGATGAGCACCGATCAAAGGCTCTTTTGTTCTCTATTCAAGACAAAGAGACCCAGACCAAATGGGAATAATGCCCTCCGATACGACACTCAATTGCTAGACGAGCCTGATTTTGACTGACAAGTTCCGTACAAAATCGTCAGCTTTAGAATCCCAAACAGTCCACACGAGGGTGAGGACATCAACAAGATCCCTCAAAAAAATCTCTTCTCCCCTTAAAGTCTCCACGAATAGACGTGTACATTGCATCCAAACATCTACACATCCTAGTTGCACCATTGCATGAATCTCCTCGACGTTCACGTGGTCCTGTGGCTAGGAAGAAAAAAAGTAATGAAGCCAAAGGAAATTTTTCGAATGTCATCCTTCTCGCTTCTCTTGAAGCACAACATTTGGCGAGGCAAGCTATTTGAATGCATTTTTCAGCAATTTGGTCCTTGATGTGGAATAAAGAGGAAGCGGGTCAATAAAGCCTACAAAACAGTGGAAATTTCAACAGTCTCAAAATGGCCCCATAATTGGTCAAAGATCTTCATAGGTACTTCAAAAGGCCACCTTCCAAGTTTCAAATTAGACATATCTAAGGCAGCAAACACAAAGAAACAAATTCAGAAAAATCGGCCTTTAGCATCTTGAAATGGACCCTGTAACTAAAAATATATTTTTGGTGGTCAAATTGCTTTGGGACCACCGCCATTGGATTTGAAACGGTCGAAAACCCCTATGGGTCAAGTTTTGGCTCAATCGAGTAATCCAAGACAAAGTTATGGGTAAAATACTGAAAAGGGGTAGGTCGCACACTATTCCCATATGGCCACCATACACCAAAATACTATTAAAGGTCGTTCGTTTTCACAGTCACGGATAGTGACTTTCGGGGCCCATATCTCACTCATTTTGAGTCGGAACACCCTCAAATTTTGTGAGCGTATTCATCTTGTTAAGACGAGCGTTTTGATATGTGGTACGCCTTGTGACAATGCCTGAGCAGGTAGAAAAACTAGAAAGAAGTTACTGATCCATGAAGAGAGTTGCAGAAAATTTAGCAGCAGTATGTCCCACTCTGGCGGCCAAATCACGACACTCGCGTATCCGATAGACACGAAACCAATTGCATTATGTGCTAAGCTCCGAGGCTATCTCTGGTCTAAACCTCGAGTAAGATGAGCGTTTCGACTTTACACATGGAGGTGTCGAAGCTGCTGTAAATTTTGGCCGCCGAATTTCAAGATTCCTGCCAAAAACTCAAGACGACGAAATATTCATCCAGACATGAAATCGAGTTGCGTTTATTGTAACCCTATTGTGACATCATGCTCAATGTGATTTAATGAAGAGACTAAAGAAAAACATCAAGAAACAAGCACACTATCGATCCAAAGTTTTCAAGATTCATCCAAAATTCAAGTCTCATGATCACGGCTTAAAAACAAGATTCATGGCTCGAAGTTAGTATCAAATCGATCGCCATACCGAGCCTTACAAGAAAACAATCATGTTTCGATCCAATGGGCATCAGAGTAATCCCAGATCAATCATGGAAGATCACGCAATTTCTCGGGCAGCAACAGGGACTGTTATAAAATTCCACGCATTGTTAGGTAGGGGCAAAACAATCCTTTTGCACCCATTTTTAGAATTTCTTTAAATTCAATTAAATTGTAATTATCTTCAATTCTAGGTAGTTTTGGGGCTTGCACCCATGTTTGGGCCCAATTCTATATAAATATGCAAAACTTCATTGTAAAAGGACAATCGGTTCAACTTTAATTCATTCAATAAAATTTTGCTTATTACTTGAGTTCGTGGGTGCATCTTGAAGAGAGAGAGAGAGGAGAGAGAAGAAAAGGGTCGGTACCCCTTGATAAGGTAACTTTCTCTCTCCTCCTCTCTTTCTCTCTCCTCTTTTCTCTCTCATGTCTTTCTCTCTCTTCTTTTCATCTCTATCTCTCTTTCTCTCTCTTACTTTCTCATCTCTATCTGTTTCCTCTCTTCTCATCTCTATCTCTCTTTCTCTCCTCTTCTTTATCTCTATCTCTCTTTCTCCTTCTCTTTTCTCTCTCATCTCTTTCTACCTTCTTCTCATCTCTATCCCTCTTTCTCTCTTCCTTTCTCATATATATCTTTTTTTCTCTCCCCTCTCCATCTCTCCCCTCTCCATCTCTCTTACTCTCTATTTCTTCTCCTCTTTATCTTTCTCTTCATCCTCTGGTCTGTCATATCTGTCTTCCCGTACTTTTGTTTCTTTTCTCTTTTGGCCCATGGCAAGGCTCTATTAAAAACTATGTCTTTCCTATCTTCTTCTTCTAACACAGTCAGTGGAGGTTTAGCGGTTCATGTGTCCCCTCTCTCTTCTTCTTCTGACACAACCGATGAAGGACTAGCACCCCTGTGTCCCCTCGCTTTTCTTCTTCTAATCCAGCTGATGAAGCTTAGCACCGCCAATGTTCTCACTCCTCTTCTTCCAACACAGTCAGCAAAGGCTTAGCACCGTCTATGTCCTCTCTCTCTTCTGTGTCTAACACAGCCGACGAAGCTTAGCACCGCCTGTGTCTTCTCATGCCTCTTCTCCCACCACGGCCGGCGAATGCCTAGTGCCGCCTGTGTCTCCTTCTTTCTCTCTCTTCTGTCACACTGGCGGAGGCACATTACCACCTGCGCCTTCACCTTCTTTTCCCTACTCGTCATAGTCAATGGGGACATATCGCCGACTAAGTTTCTTTCTCCTCCTCTCATTGCCATTTGGGTTTGCCATCTGTGTTTGTCTTTGCCCCTTCTTTCTATCCTCTCTCACACTCTTCTCCTCCTTTCTTTCTCTTCCTCCCATTATTTTTATTCCCTTCCCCTTCTTCTCTTCTCCCCCTTTCTGATCTTTTTCTTTTTCTTTCTCTCACTCTTTCGTTTGATTAAGAAGGGTCGAGATTAGCCTTCCATGGTAGTCTTGTCGTTTAGCCATAATGTTGTAGTGCCAATCAGAGTTACTGTGCCCGCTTTATTGCCACAATAGACTAGTCATTCATGTCTAGCTAGTCAGTATTGGTATTATCGTCTAGTAGTAATTATGTTGAGCCTGTCTGAGTTACGGAGCCCATTTTACTGCCACGTCAGGTCAATTACTTACCGGTTTAGTCATTGTGTTGATCTCCCTGCTTGATCAAATTCTTCTCTCCCCCATCTTTCTTCTCTCACTCTTCTTTTCCTCTTCTTGAATGTGCACACCCGTGTACGTTCACCAAAAAGGCAAGGTGAGGTCTGTTGACCCACCTGTCTTATAGCATTTTCCATATGTGTGTGATTGTAGAAAACAGGAGAATACAAGCCATGGGAGGCGATTCTGAACCAGTTTTACTACTGAGGGGCTTTCTTTGTGATCTAAGTGGGCGTCCAGATGAGCCAGCCCGAGTAAGTCCTGAACCCACCTTAAATTCCTCTCTCATTAGTTGGTCTACCTGCCCTTGTTCTCAAATGAGGTTCTCGAGAGAGCGATCTCAAAGTACCGAGTGTCCCTAAAACCCGAGACGCATGTCGCCCGATCATCTAGATTCAGAAGGAGAGATCAAGGCACCTAACCAGTCCTGAGCTAAGCGACACTACCAGTGTCACCCAGACCAGACTACCCAGAAAGGTCAGTTTTTTCCTTCTAGAGGTTCCCCAGCTGTGTGGGCCAAGATTCCTGAATTTGGCCCAATTTGACTGGGTGACACTGCCAGTGTTGCCTAGACCCAGGACTCCCAGAATAACAGTTTGGGGGTGCCATTTCGCTGGCGATTGTAAGTTGCTCTTTGTAGTTGATCCCCTGTCTATATAATCGAATTTTCTTGATGAGGGGGGCTGCTCAGAGAAAGCTTAGGTTAGAAAGAAAATCCTAACTTTGAACCCTAAGTCGGATAACCATAAACCATTAAAGCTTAGACTTAGAAACCCTATCCTTCTAAGCCATTCTTTCAGAAAACCCCCTTCAACCAGTTAAAGCCTGGTCAACATCTGGAGTCAGAGAGACAATAGGATGTCGGTTCTGATACAGGCGAGCTCGCGAAGGCTCAAGATCCCAGGCCATCTGGCTCGATCGGGTATATTTCTTTACTCTTTCTTGTTTCTTTTTTAATTTAATTCATTTTAATTAGTATTTCAATACTTCATTGCTTTTAATTGGTGTCTCATATTCTCGAATCAATGCTGGCGCTGCCACTGATCTGAGAGCAGATCCACTCATTTTCGGGTAGATCTAACCCGAGATCAGAATTCTATTTTCCCCACTCTCTTTCATCTTCTTTTAAAATCAGTTTGTGGTTTTCAGATCTGAGGGGTCTTCATTTGAAGATTGTTCTGATTTGCACTATAAAGAATGTGTAAGGGCATGTGTGTGTGTGTGTGCACGTGGTGCACAAGATATGGATTTTCAAAATTATTTTAGTGACATGGACTTGAGAAATTATATGATTTGATAATCAAAAATAAATTTTTGTGCATTGTATTGTGATCGGTGGGGGATTCTTAAGGAGGGACACCTTATGACATGAAATGGGTGCATACCTCCCTTATTAGTGACATGTCATGAAACTTGGAGTGTGAATCAAGTTTCAATATAAGAGAAAGGAGAAGAGTGTGAGACGCCCCACTCATTTGATTTTTTAAATAGAGAGGTTGTATCAAATGTTTTTCAAAATGAATGGTGATAAGATCGTTCAAAATGAAATTAGGGTTTCAATGACAATTGTGATAGTATGGGAAATTTGGAGGTGACGTTAGGGCATATAGTGATATGGTGATTAGATCCACACCAGTCAATGATAACAAAGTATGATGATGGAAGGCTAGGTCTCTAGCCTCTCTCGACCTTTAGATTGTTTAAATGGCACATATTTTGGTTGGGTCTCTTTCGATCCCTCGGTTCCTTACAATGAAGCCTAGAAATTTCCCTAATTTCACCTCAAAGGTGCACTTCAAGGGGTTCATCTTTTTTTGATGTCTCCTCAGCCTTCTAAACACGACTTCTGGATCCGAGAGGTGAGAGGACCAATGCTTCGACTCGACGAGCAGGTCATCGACATAGCATTCCACGATGTCTTGTAGTTTGTCTTCAAATATAATTGTCATGACGCATTGGTAAGTGGCTTCAACATTCTTCAATCCAATGGTCATCACCTTGTAACAATATATCTTCTTCGTGGTCCTTAAGGTTGTCAATTCTTTGTTTTTTAGAGCCATCTTGATTTTATTGTAGCCGTAATATCCATCCATAAACCAGAAGATTTCACATGCTACAATCGAATCAATCATGATTTCGGTGAGAGGCCAAGGGAAGTCGTCTTTGGGACAAGCTGAGTTAAGGTTATGAAAATTGATGCATACCCTTATCTGCCCATTCTTCTTTTTGACTGATACAATATTAGCAAGCCATTTAGGGTATAAGACTTCCCTAATGAATCTGGCTTCAAGTAATTTGTTAACCTCGACCTCAATCTGGGGAGGTATATATGAATGGAACTTCCCTCTGAGCTTGTTTTACCATGGCGACAAGCTTGTGTGTTGCCACGGTGGGGTCCAGCCCGGGCATCTCATAATAATTCCATGTAAAGATGTTTCGGTTAAGATGGAGGAAATCAAGATATTGCTCCCTTTCTTTTGGTTCCAAAGATGAACTTAGGAAGCTGGGCCAGTGATCTCCTTCTTCACTCAACTCAACTTTTACCAGCTCGTCGACTGTAGCCTGACCTTCATCCTCTAGTTGGCATGGGGCAGTCTCCATCTCATCTTCTGAATCTGAACTCTGATTGTCGTGGCTATTAAAAGGAGCCTTATCGCATTGGACAGTCCACTTCCTTTTATTAACATTCTTTTAGCTAGTCCTAAAATTTAAGGTACACCCAAGCCCTTGAGTATCGAACTTCTTTTGGGATATGTCTTCAATTGCTTGAAAAGGTGATATCATCTCCTTTCTACCATTTAGGCGTCGATTGGTAGATGGGTCATAATTCATACTCCTCATGATTCTGTGAGTATGAGGGCTATAGAGGAACCATTATGGATTTGAAACTCTACCTTTCAAGGGGCAAGGCTCATACTACTCTTGCCATCCTTCTTTGAATCTCCTCTTCAAGAGATAATCGAGTATGCCATTTTTAGTCAGGTACAATGTCTTTGGATCGACGCTCACCAGAATGATGGTAGTGAGCGGCTTGGTTCCTTCTTCGACATCTAAGCATTCGAAGGCTTTGATCAATGCTTGGCCAATCCCATAATCTTCGTCAAAATCTCTCTTGCTCTCTGATTCTTTAATGAAGAGGGCCTCAGGATTCTCGAGATTATAGAATTTAACATCAGCATAATGGGACTCTACGTTGGTAAAGGGCTTTCAATCGGCATAGACTGTATGCTGCTTCCCTTCATGGAAATATTTGCAGCATTATTGTAGAGTCAAGGGAATGACACCATTGTCATGTAACCAGGGGCGCCCTAATATTACATTGTAAGATGCCTCGATTTCAATGACTTGAAATGTCTCATAAGCCTCTAGGTCGCCAGTTCTGAGCTTTAATGTAATGCTCCCTACAACCCATTGGGTAGACTGGTTGAAACCTTGTATTACCATATGCCCTTCCTACAAGTTTTGGATATTCATACTGATTTCAGCATCCTCAGGGGAAGTAGATTTACAGCTAACCCACCATCGATCATTATCTGATTGATGTGAATGTCGTGTAAGGTCCCCTCCATCATCAAAGGGAAATTATGAGGCTTCATCCCTAACTGCAGATCTACATCAAAAATGTGATTAGCATAAAGCCAAGCAAAACTACTGGGTCAAGTTCAACCTGGTCTGCCTCGTCTAGGAATTCTTCAAGAGACGGGAAGGCTTGTATCAAAGCAGTTGGAAGTTCTTTTGAAAGAAAAGAGTGTCGTAGATGCTTACGGCGACCGAGATTCTTCTTAAATGAGTGGCCACATCATAGTTGTCAGTCTTTCCATCTGGCGGCTGTTTCGAATGTCTAATAACATTGGAGCTTCGGCTCGTGCCTCCGTCATAAGCATAACGTTATTGGGGGCAACGACTTTAGGTGGCTTGATCTTTGTAGTTTTCTTACCAGATCTCAACTTCAGCTGCATGGCTTGGGGCTTGGATTCAACCTCAACTACCAAAGTTACATTGGCAGTTGTCCCAGAATGAGTTTCATCTGCTACTTTTGGCTCATGAAGACCATCCATCATCAAGGGTCTGAGCATAAAATCTTTCAAGGTAGAATGATGCCATACTGCTGAGTGAGAACCTACATCTTTGGTATTCTTTGTCTTCTTACCCCGGCTCGTAACATCCTGCAGCGTGGGAAGAGCTCCCACAGGTATGTTTGCTTAGGATAGTGCCACCTCCAGCTTTTGCAAACCAGCTCGTAACATCCTGACGCGTCAGGTTGCATGCACTTCGTCTCGCTATGGCTACCATAAGTGGTCCAGCCGTGCTCTGATAATTCCTCGGTATCAACTGAGGAGTTAAGAGTCCCATAATATTTTGAGAATTGCACGAACATCTCCAGTTGAGTACAACCTTCAACCTTCTCCAACATAGGGACCTGATATGTCCGATGTTTAGGAGAAATAGGATCAATTATAATGATCCCCTCATTTATGTATCCATGTATAAATGCTTTATAGGCGATCAATCCTCCAACATGTGAGTACAAGAACAATGGTTTTGGCAGTAAGGGGCTCCTTCAGAGGAGGTCATCTTTTTTTATGCTCTCCACCTTTTCACAAGGGGTATAAGTGCCATAACCAGGAGACTCCAATATATGGTTAGTACCATGGCTTTATCAAAGTCATAGGGCCCCTGATATAGGAGGTTCTCAGCTATAGGTTGGGGTGGATTCGCCCATCACAAAAGAAACCATGTTGGCCGTAGCGGTCTCAGCCTCTAGTATTTCTTGCTCAGTACACATGAGCTTTCCATCCTTGATGAGACCTTCAATGATATCCTTTAAAGGATAACAATATTTTATTAGATGTCCTCCCATCCGATGATATGGACAGTAGTCGGTTGGATCAGTTTGATTGACTTATTCAGGATATCTTGTTGCGAGAGGCATAATGGTCCCAACTGCTTGAACCTTTTTTATGGTCTCAGGAACCTAGTTTTTATTGAAGGAATACTCCCTTTTAGGGTTGTTTGAACACATTTTTCAACACCTTGTGTCCCCAATGCGAAATAAAAAGGAAGCGAGTTAATAAGGCCCTGACATAAAATGGAAGGTTTTACAATCTCATAATTGCCTTAAAACGGATGAAAATGTTCTTAAGGACTTCAAAAGGCCACTTGCCAAGTGTCGTCGTAATCCAACATGTCTAAGGTAGTACATATGAAGAAACAATTCCAAAGACCTCTAGCATTCTGAAATGGACCGCATAACTGGAACCCTATTTTCGGTGCATCAAATGGATGTGAGACCATCGCATTATATCTGACATGAATGAAAACCACTAGGGGACAAGTTTCAGCTTAAACAAATATCCCAGGACAAAGTTAAGGGTGAAACATAAAAAGGGGTAGGCCGCACACTATTCCCGTGCAGCTTCTTTACACCAATCTCCATTAAAAGAGACTGGTTTGCACAGTCACAAGTAGTAATTTTGGAGACTTGTATCTCATTCGTTTTTAGTGGAATCGACACCAAACATTTTGAAGCGTGTTCGTCCCGTCAAGACGAGCGTTTTGATATGTGGCACATCCCGTGACGATGTCTGAGTAGGGAGAAAAGCTAGAGGGAAGTTGACGATTCGTGAAGACAGCTGCAGGAAATTCAGCAGCAATACGTCTTCCTCGAGCGGCCAAATCATGGCGCTCGTGTATCTGATCTATGCAAAACCAGTTGTATTGCGTGCGTAAGGCATGAGGCTACATCTAGGCCGAACTTCGCACGTGATGAACGGTCGGATTTCACTCACGAAGCCAATAAAATTGTTAAAAATTTTGGCCGTCTAAATTCAAGATCAGGCCAAAAACCCATTTTAGCAAAATCTTTGTTCGGGCACAAAATCAAGCTGCATTTATTGCAACGCCATCGTGACGGCATGCCCAATGCAATTCAGTGAAGAATCACCAAAAAACATCAAGAAACGAGTGCACTATCGATTCAAAGTTTTCAAGATTCGCTCAAATTTCAAGTCGCATGATTGTGGCTTAAAAACACGATCCATGGCTCGAAGTTGGTACCAAATTGATTATCATGCCGGGCCCAATGAGAAAGTAATCATCTTTTGTCAAAACAGGAGCCGGAGCAACCTCGAATCATCCGTGAAATATCATAAACATTCTAGGATAGCAGTATGGACTGTTTTATAATTTTAAGTATTATTTGGTTAGGGAAAAACCATCATTTTACACCCATTTTTATACTTTATTTTAATTCAAATAAATTGTAATTATCATCAATTAAGTCAGATTTTGGGCATCCCCCATGTTTTAAGATCAGGTCTACAAATATAACGCTATACCCTATCGTAAAGGACCTTCGTTCTACCTTCATTCTGATTAAGAAAAATTGAGAGTTAGTTTTGATTGAGGGTCATGTCTAGGAGAGAGATAGAGAGAGAGAGAGAGAGGAGAGAAGAAAAGTCTAGTACCCCTCGATGAAGGTAACTTTCTCTCTCCTCTTCTTTCTTTCTCTCTCTTCTTCTATATTTCTCTTTCTTTCTCCTCATCCCTCTGTCTCTTTGTCCTCTTCCTCTACTCTCTGTCTCAAACACGCGCGGCAGTGACCATCGTTGTGCGTATCTCTCTTTCTTTCTCGCTCTTCTTTTGTCATTCTCTCTTCCTCTTTCTGCTTCTCTCTTCACTCTCAATATACAAAGCAGTAGGCACTGCTATGCAGGTCTCTCTTCCCCTTCTTTTCACTTTTCTCTGTGTTCTCTTTCCTCTCTCTTCTCCTCTCTTTCCTAATCTTCTTCTTTCCCTTTTCTTCTCTCTACTTTCCCTTTGTCTTTTTTTTTTCTCTTTCTTATCTCTCTATATTTTTCTTTCTCATCTCCGTCTTTCCTTCTCTCTCTATTCTTTCCTTTCTCTTTCTTCTCCAGTGATGCACGATGATGCCCATTGCCGAGCATGACATCCTCCTTCTTTTCTTATCTCTAGAACATGCACAGTTAGTCGGGCCTCAACCCGAGTGACGGGCCAGGCCTTTTGTCAGAGTTTCTTCTCCTTCATGTCATGCACAACGATGCCCATCGCTGCGTGCGACATTTCATAACAAGGCCATATAATTGGGCCATTTCCCAAGTGGAGGGTCGGGTCGTGTCCGAATCCTTTCGGACACACATGGCAATGGCTATCGCCGTGCGTGTGCTTCCTTCCCTCCGTGCCAACTCTCTTTCTCCTGTCATGGATGGTGGGATCTATCACCGTCCATGTTCTCTATTGTCCTCTCTTTCCTGTCATGAATGGAAGGACCTATCGCCGTCCATGTTCTCTCATTCTCTCTCTCCCTCATCATGGATAACAGAACGTATCGTCATCCATGTCCTCTTTTACTCTCTCTTTTCTATCATGGATGGAGAAGCCTATTGTCGTCCATGTTCTTTCTTTTTCTCTCTCCTCTGTCATGGATGATAGAACCCAATTACTATTCATGCTCCTTCTTTCTCTCTCCTCTATCATAGATGACGGAACCCTATCGTCGTCTACGCTTCTTCTTTCTTTCTCTCTCCTCTGTCATGGACGGCGAAAGCCTATCACCGTCCACGCTTCTTCCTTCTTTCTCTCATCTTTCTCTCTTATTTCTTATCTCTCTTCTTTCTTCTCTCTTTCTTTTCTCTCTTCTTTCTCTCTCTTCGTTCTCTCTTCTTCTTTCGCTCTCTTCTTCTTTCTCTCTCTTCTTCTCTCTCTCTCTTCATCCTCTTTCTTATCTCTTCTTTCTTTCTCTTCTTTCCTCTCTCTCTTCTTTCTTCTTCCTCCTCTTTTTTCTTTCTCTTTCTTCTCTCTTGCTTTCTCTTCTCCTCTTTCTCTTTTCTCTTCTTTTCTTCTCTTCTTCTTTCTTCCTCTTTCTCCTCCTTTCTTCTCTCTTTTCCTCTCCTCTTCTTCTTCATCTCTCTTCCCTCCTTTTTCCTCTCTTCTGCTCTTCCTTTTCTTTTTACCCCTCTCTTCTATTCTTTTCCTCTCTCTCTCTCTCTCCCTCTCTCTGCTTTCCTTTTTTTCTCCTTTCTTCTCTTCTCTCTCTTCTCTTTTATCTCTCTTTCTTCTTCCCCCTCGTTTGACTAATGGATGCTAGTCTAGCACTGTCATGGTAGTCCTATCGTCGAGCAATATTGCCGCCATGCCGGTCTGAGTTACCGTGCCCGTATTGCTGTCGTGATAGGTTAGTCATTGTGCTAAGCTGGTTGGTGTTGGTTCTGTCATTGAGTAGCCGTGCCGGTTTGAGTTAGCGTGCCTGTCTTGCGACCATACTAGGTCAATCATCGTACTGGTCTAGCTACTGTGTTAGTTTAGCCACCTGGTCAAATTTCTCTTTATTCTCTTCTATTTACTCTATCCTTTTTCTTCCTTCTACCTTCATCATCCCAATGGTCATCCCATCATTCCTTTCTCTCCTTCCTTGAATGCGCACGCTTGTGTGTATTTGCCCAATGACAAGGTGGGATCCTTAGGCCCACTTGTCTTGTAAAATTAACCATGCGTGTGTGATTGCAGAAATAGGAGAGTACATGTCAAGGGTGGTGATTTCGAGCCAGTTGTAGGATTGGAGGGCTTTCCATAGTGATCTAAGAGGGCACCCACGCAAGTCAGCCCGAGTGAGTCATAGACCTAAGTGAGGTGTGTCCCGCCTCACACCAAATTCCTCTCTCACCGGTTGGTGTACCTACCTTTGTTTTGCAACAAGGTTCCCGAGAGAGCGGTCTCAAGTCTCGAGTTCTCTTTAAAACTCGAGATACGTGTCACCAGGTGATCCCGACCCAGAGGGCGAGATCGATGCATCTAACCAGCTTGGCGCCTCCACTGGGGAGTTACTACGCCTTTGTCGGCTCGTCCTTGTTTGGTTAGTCCCTCCTTTGTTTTTTCATAGTGCACACAGATGGCTTATGGGTTTCTTAACCCATTATTCGGATCGGGGATTTTCTCATCCCCATATTTGCGAGCTTCCCCCGGGAAAAAGTTCTTCGAACTTCATAACGAACTTTACTTCTGAGCAAAGACCCAGTGTCTAGCTCCCAGGTCCTGACCTAGATTAGTGTGAGAAGGGCTTAAAAGTCCCTAACTCCCCATCTGTGGGTTGCTCCTGTGGGTTTCTCCTGTGGTTTGCTGCAAGGCTACCACCCACATTCCTGCACCACCTCAACTCTCTATGCTTTGAGGCTCGGCACATTGGGGCCTCCAGCTCTCGCACACACCCTAAGACTCTTAGGTCATCCACTCAAGCTACACCACTAGGCAACCCTTATGTTACCTCGAGTCAATGTCCAGGATCAGACCTCCTCAGGCCAGGTCCTATACACGTTATGTATGTGCATCCCGCAACTCGAGGCAATGCTGTCGCTGCGCCAACTCGAGCACGTCGGTGATGGCCCCCTCGCTTTCCCACTCACCACACATTAGCGCACCCTGTATGGGGTAGACTTCCACCTGTTCCCTTATAGACAACTACAGCCCTCGGCTTTTTACGGACAGACAACTTGTTCGAGCACAGGCTAACCCCCAAGTCACCTGTGATCCTTTTTCAAGGGGCGCACACGCGTCGCCTTCACAAACAGCTCCTCGCTCTAAAATCAGGCACCATCATGAGTTGATCCTTCCCTCGCCTGCCCCTTCTCTTTCAAACAAGCACCTCAAGTTCTGGTACTCGAAACCTTCCCCAGGAGTACCATCTTGAGCAAGCCCCACCAGCTCATCACATCTTTAGAGCCCATAAGAGAGCTTCAGGCAAAGACTTGATGGAAGATCAAGTCCTTTGTCCTCCTCGGCCCAGGATGACCACAGTACCTGGTCCACACTCATTGCTTCACCTAACGTTGATGGCTATTTCTTGTTCAAGAAAGGCTAGCCAGCTGCAGTCCCAATCGGTTTTCTCACTTGAGGTCTATCAAAGACTCAAAGCTAAATGTGATAGGGGTCTGCAAATCCTGACCAGGGAAGCCTCTCGAACAGTCGGGGCAGCCAGCTTTGACGACACTCTTCATCAGAACCCTTTCTACCCTCTTCGAATCTCGGAACCCGAAGAGAAGGTGCAAGTATCCTGCACAGTGGTCAACTGAGTGGAAGATGACCCAACCACTCAGCAGCCACGGTCCCAAGACCGTCGAGATCCGATCCTCACGTGAACGGCATATAAGACTAGAGGTCAGTTGGAGCATGCTAAGCCCTTGCTAACTTATCTGTCGCGTGTGACTCACCAACCTCGAAAGCCTTCAACTACACTTAGGGCTAACCGCTCTGAGGAAATGGTTAGTGTTATGGTTGTGACAGAACCTAATGACAGCCAAGAAGAAAGCATGGATAAGTTCGAACAAATGGTGCGAGCAATGATGGAGAAGATTGATCACATGGAAAGCATGCAGTCCCCAGTCAATGTATCCCATCATGAGGCCAACTCCCATCACTCGGATGATGCAACTCCAAGGCAGCGTCCTCCTCCTGCCTCACACGATAATTCTGTCCCTCACCCCATCTCACAGGCAGACATCGACGTTATGGTGACCCACAGCCTAAAGAACAGACAGATCTCGGGAATGCAAGGTACAATGCTTGACCAAAAGCCATACCCCTCCTACATTGATCAGGTTTTGTTTCCCTGGAACTACAAAAAGGGGAAGCTTCCCCTATTCAAGGGTAGGACATCCCCACACCGGCATATCATGCATTTTCAAGTAGAATGTCGTGAGACAATGGCTGATAGGAGACTCCTCCTCCGTAAGTTTGTTGAAACCCTTGATGGCCCAGCCTTTCAGTGGTATGCTTGGCTTCCCCCAAATTCAGTACATACTTGGGAGGAAATGGAGCAACTATTCCATCAGCGCTTCTATGAGGTCAAGAGAGAGTTCTAAACCATCAAGCTTCTCACCTTGATTTAGGAACCCGACGAACCCGTGGATCAATTCATAGCAAGATGGAAAGATTTGGCTGCTTTCCATCCTAATCCCATGCCTGAGAAGGAAGCAGTCCATACCTGCGTACGAAACATGCGACTTGAGATTGCTCTACATGTTGAGGCCTCCAATCTAACCTCCATGTCAGAGCTGATCTCTAAGTCATTTTGTATAGAAAGTTTGCCACACCACCATAACGGGTCACAGTCTGCAAGCTCAGGAAACAACCAGGGCAATGGTAGTTTTCGGACCAACGCTCGGGGCAATCAACAAAAAGGGGTAATCAGCACAGCCATCACCACTAGTGATTCAAGGAAGGCTGCCTCCCAAACTTCGGACCTCTCCAAAGGGGTAGGCACAGCAATAGCACCTCAGACAGGCAAGCAACAATAGTCATATAACCGGTTACCCCCACCTGCAGACCTTAATCAAGATGATTATTGAGTCAAACATAGGAATAAGGTTTATCCTTTCGAAAAGGAATGGGTCCCCACACTACTCTGGTTATTACTAGAATAGAATATGATTGAGATGCCTGAAAGCAAGTTTCCTAATCAAGCTGGGCTCGAAACCCATGCAAGCTACTGTGATTATCATCGGAGAAGAAGCCACGCCACAGATGAATGCGACACACAAAGTCTTTATCAAGGCTCTGATTCAGAAGGTTCAGATAAAGCTCAAAGAGCTCAAGAGAGCATCTGGGGAAATTGAGGCTTCCCACACGGTGACAGTGCACGAGGAAAGCGAAGGCCCACACTCTTTTGATGAGTTGCCATCATATCTCCTTTGGGCTTTGTTCGTCATGATGCTTCAACAAGGGCTCATCACTCCAAAGCCAACAAGGCAGCCCACGCACCTTGGTCAAGGAACTGAGAATTATTGGTGCCCGTATCATTAGATATGGGGCCACAAGCTAAGTGAATGATATAGGTTCGAGGCCATAGTTACAAAGAAGGTGCAGAGGGGTCACATTGCCTATGCCGTCATGGAAGAACACTTGCAAGACAATGCCCCCATCCACGAGATTGCTTTAGTGCAAGAATCCCATATTGATGGCCCCGGTTCTGCTGAACCCTCGACTTCCTAGCCATGGAGAGTCTACCACGGGCGGAGCAGGCTCAAGTCCTTAAAGAGAGAGATAGTTTTTCAAGCTAGGGCTATTTACAAACCTAGTAAGACAGATCAAGCACCTCTCAAGGAAACCAGGAGGAGACGGGCGCCAAGGGCTGCTCACTGGAAGAACAACATTGCTCAACCATCAGTCTAGAAAGAATATCTCAGGTCTCTTCCTCCATTGCCGACCTTATAGGACTTCATTCTTGGCGCGATCATCCTTCCTCCCTCATCTCATCAGGTGGACATCCCTGGGCCATCTTCTACTTGAGGCACATCCAATAAGCGTGACGACATTAAAAGCACCCCCCAAAGGTCTAAGCAGGGGAAAGATCTAAAAGACTCCCAGCACACGTCCCACTCTGGTGATGACGTAAAAAGCTGCCCAAGCTGGTCCAATGAGGGAAATGACTTTAAAGGTCCCTCACCTACTCCTCTTCTTCTTCTTCCTCTTCTTCTTCTTCTTCTCCTCCTCCTCTTCTACATCTCCTCCAAGTATAATCTAAACTCGAGGGAACCAATATAAGCAAGACGCACCGGAGGTAGCTGACAAAGACTATGGCCCAGGCAGCTATATTCCTAACAGTGTTGACACCCTGGTGGCTCGAGCCAAGTCAGAGCCATCCTCTTCTTCAAAGAAGCATAAGAAGTCAAAGCCAAAGAAACCCCAGCGACCCCCTGAGCCCAACTTTGAGCGAAGGCTAAGATAATCGAGAGGACAGAGCTTTTATTCTCAAGAAGCCTGTCATATGGTGCAGTTCTCGAAAGAATTACCCAGCACAGGGAAAATGAGCTTGAGATAGGGGAAAACGCTGCAACCTCCACCTCAGAAGCTAAAGATCCAGAAGTTTCCTGGTCCACCACTTCTTCCTCCCCCAAATACCCCAGACAATTTATCAATCCTCAAGAGCCTTGGGATCCTTCCTCTCTTTAATACCCCGGACAATCCACCCATCCTCAAATTCCCGGGGATGCCTCTGATACCATACACCCAACCACTTCCTATGCCTCAACCTCAAACCTTTACTTCACTTAAACAAATCCCTATAACCCAAACCTCCCAAACCAAGCCGGTTACGCAGCCACACCAGCCAGTAGACCAAAATAAACCTTCTCCATTTAAACCTGACCTCCAACCTACCATATTGCCTAAACCCATGATGGACATGTGGGAACATCGAGAAAGTCCTCATGAGACACTGGCTGTCACAACCCCACCCCGACCCCCAAAACGTACTCGACAGAGGATGGTCGGGTGTGAGTCCATGATCTCGAGGTAGCATATGCCATTTAGTTCAGAGTGACTCAACGCTTTGATAATGCAGTAAACAGAGCAAATCATAAAAAGAACTAAAACAATACCACAACTGGCAGATGAACATGGAAAATCCCATGCACCAAAAATCCACTATATAAAATTCTTCCAAAATATTACACTTTAGTTTGGGGCATCTAGGCCCAATATTACATATATCCACAAAGAACAAAAACCCAGGGCCAAGCAGCCCATTTACAAATAAGATCTAAGCACCTTCTTCAAGAAATCTAGTTTCGACTTCTCGTCACAAAACACAAACTCCAGGCCCTGAACCTGTCGCTATCAATCTACAAGGAGAGGAGAAATTATGGAATGAGCTATACAGCCCAGTAAGTAGGTCTAATCGATAAACATCAATAATAATTCTATTCATGTATAATAAACAGTCCATGCATCTATACAAGGGTGCAGCAGAGTAGACAAGTACAATGGAAATCAGATCACTGCATCAATTGTAGACATTATATCCAGAAAGAAGATATTATTCAATCATTGCATTATAGCCATTCACATTCACTCTTCAATCATTACCCATTCACTTCTTAGCTCACCTACTCCAACAGTAGAGGCCCTATCAATTAGGCTAAGCCAATCCCATTGCTTAGGACCTCTACCAACTCACACGAGGGAGGGTAATGACAATTGGGGAAATCCAATTTGTAGTACCCTCATACTCAAGCACACAGCCCCAACGCGCATTGAGGGTTCGATAGGCACTTACCTTGCAAGACATCAGTAACTAGTTTCCTCTCGTGAATCTCGGGGGATGCGTCGCTCCCATTTCATTGTTTCTTAATTGCATCCTATCATTTAGCTAGTTAAGGGATAGCTAACATCTCTTTTTCTTAGTATAACAATCCTCACTACCGATGGGTGCCCCATCACGTAGCAAGCAATATCAGTATCCAATGGCCAGTAGCTCAACATTATCACATAACAGTGCCTACTACCAATGAGTGTCCCATTACATAGTGGTCATCATTATAGTCTCATATCATACATCAGAACTCCATTCATTCATGCTCAATCAATGAATTGTGATAGATAAGTCAAAGCATCATTACGCAAGAATGGAGTCATACCCAAAATCATTCAGCAATCATGTAACATCATAACATTTAGTACAAGGCATCTACTACATGAGTATTCACATGGCATTTATGCTTAAACATCATCGATAACAACTAGACACTTATCATGTAACATTCATTATAGATCCATCGCATTAACATTAAACTTATCATTTTTTCACTTGTTCACTTATGTGCAATCACTTTTTCACTTGGCACCACCCACACATCCCTATGTTATTCACATGAAATTTTTCATATAATACTCATGCTTATCACTTATAAATATAGCGTTATTTCAATGGCTTAATGTGAAATTTAGAGGTAACAAGAGACGAGCATAACCATCGATCTGTGATGTGCAACAGTGACATACCCCACTTCTCGGGGGCATAACTCTAAATTTATGAGAAATCTCAAAATGATTAAAACATGCAACTTCAAGCTTATCCATTGATCTTTCAAATGGTGGAAGTTTGAAGATGTTCGGACACTCTTTGATTGGTCAATAGTGCGGCACAAAAGGACTCACGGTTGCTGGAATTAACAATGAATGTGGGCATTGACATGCCCCAACATTTTGGGGCATATCTTTTGATCCATACAAAATTTTAATATAGTAAAAGAAGCCAACTTAAAATAGACATGCATGTATTTAATTTGACCAATTTGGACCCATTTGGGTGCCGTTTGGTCACCGAAGAGCCCAAGGCAGAGACCCTCACATTTGCTGAAAAATCCCTCATTCTACATTTTAACATGCTATTCATTTGATACACACCATTTGACAAGACAAACAAAGATAAAACTTATCACAAACCTAATTCATGTCAAACTAATTAAGTAATCTTACAAGGAAACTACTCTATAAATTTATCAAGTTCATTACTCGATGCTCAATCACTCATTCAAGCCCTTTTTACTCATTTGTTTTCATACACCTCATTCTATCATCTTGCTCTTCACAACAACTTGAGTTTAGATCTTCTGAGGTGAATTGATGCACGACATCCCTCACAATGTCTTCAATCCCCTCCAACGGCCTTCTCTGGCTTCCTCCACCTCCACCTGTTGGCTGTCTTCAAGGGGCAGTAGTGAACTCCTTAGGGGGGGAGAGAGAGAGAGAGAGAGAGAGAGAGAGAGAGAGAGAAAGAGTATAGGGTAGAATGAGGAAAATTGTGTTTCCAAGGGGAGGGGGTAGGGTTGGGGAGGGGGTAGGGTTAAGTACCTATGGTTGGTGGGATTCACTGTGGTTGACGGGTAGGTAAAAGTTACTATGGCGGACGCAATCACAAGCGGCTCTGACATATACGGCAATCGTAAGTTTGACCAAGATATTCCTGGCACTGCCCTCAATTCACACACAATGTTGCTCTCTTGCTCTCATTTTACTGATGACACTGGGTCACAGCGGGAGATGGTTCATAGATGGTGCTATGCTGGCGGCAATGCCCCAATTTCACTCATGGCGATGCCTTTCACATGCGGAGTTACCCTTCCTTTCTCACTTCATAGTCGGCGATGGGTTTTGAATTCACAGAGGGCTATGGGTCTCTTTTACACAGCCGGTGTTGCATCTTCTTACACAATCGGTAATAGTTCCCACGTAAGTGGCGTTACCACCAGCACGTTCGACGATGCGCAGACGGCGCTACCCCCCGTTACACACACGACGATGCATCTTCTTTCTCTCTCCTATGCTTCTTTACCATCGACGGCGCTAAGCTCTTATACATGCGTGGCGATGCTCCATGAAAGTCTTAGGTAAAATGACAAGCTTATAAGAGAAAGTCTTAGGTAAAATGACAAGCTCATAAGTGAGATTAAGATTAGGTAAAGCAAATGGAAGTCCAACTAGATCAAGATTCAAGACCCCATTATTATATCACTTAGTTTTTGACATATGTATGACATATTAGGGAAGCTTTCCTATTTGGTATATGATTTCTAACCTTTTATACATAGATAACAAAGAATAACATTTGTGCCCCCTTTGAAGTCACCATTTGGGAAATGTGATTTTCTCTAGAGAGAGAAGCAAGGGTCTCTTGCATTGAGAAGTAAGGCCTTTATATAGAGAGAAGTGAGTTTTTTATGAAGAGAGCCACCATGATAATACCTACAACTCCCTTGTAGACTTTGGGTGATATCTCCTTTTAGTAATAGAAACTTTTAGTTGTACTCAGGGTTTTTTTCATGTACAATATCTAACTATGGAGTAGAAATCAAAGATCAACTTGTAGCATTGGTTAAAGCTGGTTCAAAAGGGTTTGGTCAAAGGTTAGATTATTGTATCCCAAAATATGTGATGTACATTTTCATTGGTATAACAGATTTCAGTTTACCATGCTTGTGGATGTACCCCTTTGTGTTAAACTACGTAAATCTTTGTGTTCATGTGATGTCTGTGTTTTTTATGCTTTATTTCTCATACTTATATTATGCTCTGTACTAGTTAATTTCGTTGTAACTAGTTAAATACACAATGTTTTGAGATCCAACTTTTGGAGTTCCTATTTCCTATGAGAGGGTCTTGAGTCATAAAACAAAAAGTGGTGGGATCCTCCACCCCAATCATTAGCGCTCTCTATCTAGAAAGATCATTGGTAGGGATAATTTTTTGAAAATAATCATATGAGAGGATGATCATATAAGCCAGCGGAAATAATTTAGAGGATCTCTTCCTTGAAACAGTTTTTCTATAGCTTTAATTAAAAATAAACAATTTAAAACATCAATTTCAAGTTTTGGAAATGCACGTATGAAAAAGTTAGAATTCAACAGAGGGTCTGGTTTGTATAAGGTTTCAACAATAAACAATCAAATCAAGGGCACCCCTAAAATTTATCATAAGATGTAAGTAAAAAATTCCTAGGATGACTTAAAAATATATTTTTATCTCTAATTATAAAATTTTAAACTCCAAAAATTGTTCACATTAGGTAGATCTATAAACCCATGAAAATCTTGAAATTGGACGGTCTAGATAATTTGTTATTAATAAAGATTTATAAACTTATTTGGTCTGTAAACTAGCTCAATATTTAGGTGATGGTGGAGCAATTAAAAGGTATGTATGCATAAATAAGTGTGGCTTTATGCTTATATATTATAAACTTATATGGATGTTAACATCTCAATATCATCATAGCTTTTTTTTCAATTAATTGAGGTCTGCTACATAAATCCTGGTCCGCTTCCAGATTCATGATAAGTTTTAACAAAATTTTACGTTGTCTATCTACCTAACACAACTGAGCCCTTTACCTGGACATGGATGTCAATATCAAAAGACTAAATATACCACATATTTGAGTAGAAGGTCTCAAGGATTTAACCCTCCCACATTTGGGGTGTCTTGGATCATTCGTACTTACCCCAAAATCGGCACTGGACTTAGCGAAGAAGTCAATGAAAAATGTTTAAAAGAGATAATAAAAATGTTAATATGTTTGTGTAGAAAATACGAAAGGGCATTTCAAAATAACATCTATTAGAAGCAATGGTTTTTTTGTCAAAAACTGCTTTTCTAGATTTTAGTTAGGGAAAATTATATAAATATCTATTTTATTTTTCATTATTACAGAAATACCTAAAACTTTCCATTATTACTGGTGCTTGTTTTTTAAACTTCATAACATTTTTTTTAAAAAGAAGAAGCCACCCATTTTCGTTTTTTCTAAAAATTGAAGTTATTAAAATTTATGTTTTTCAAAAACCGAATTTATTTGTTTTTTGGTTTTTTTTTTAAAACCTAAAATTTTCTATTTAAATGTGCAGCAAGTTTCTTCATTCTCTAAAACTAGTCAAATACCTACTTCTATTACTATTCTCTGAAACTAGTCAAATACCTACTTCTATTACTATTACTCAAATAGTGCATTAGTAAAAGCATACATACCTCTTTAAGAGGGTTTGTTATCAAATCCTGTCCATTCCATGATGAGATTGCATATGGCAAGACTGGAACCCTTAACATGAAAGTGTAGAGGTATGCATTACAATCGAAAAGCCAATAACTTGGCCGAGTCCATAAATAGTGAAATTTGGTTTATCAAAAACTGAAATTTTTTAAATTTCAGTTTTTGAAAAACTGAAAATGAGTAGTTTCTTCTTTTTTTAAAAAAATTGTTATGAAGTTCAAAAAACAGACATATGAGTAATAATGAAAATTTTTAGGTATTTGCATAATAGCAAAAAATAAAATGGATATTTACGTAATTTTTTCTTTTAGTTATGAAGAATTTAAATGAGATAGTTCTGTATATATAAACAATCTCTAATCTTAGAGTAGTGTTCGCAAAATAGAACCGGAACGGTTAATCAGACATTGGGCCATAAGTGATTTAACCGGTTTAACTGGTAAACTGGCCAATTCAGCTGTTCTAACCAGACAAGTCTCGAGCAATGAAAAAAAATTTGAAAAAAAAATGAAGAAGCTATTAAAAAAATCTACTAAAATATGAAAAGCATATAAAGAAGGGTGCGATTTGTATAGAGCCGAGGCTCTAAACAATCAAATTAGAGCCCACCTTCATATAGTTTTGAGAAATATGGTTTCAATGCAGGAAATTTTTGTGATAGCCTTAAATTATATTTTCATTTTTATTTATAAAATTTAAAGCTTAAAAAATAGGGTAGATCAAGCAGATCTATGAAAACTTGAATACCGTAAAAATTGACGGTCCAAAACGCCTTACGAGATGCACTATTTCCAAAACTTGAAATCCATTTTTTTTCTCAACTCCATGTATCTTGATGTCGAGATGATCAATTTGAGGATATTTGGGCATCAAAACAATCTCTTCTAGTTGTGTTTTTAAGGTAGGCTTTAATTTGATTGTTTAGAGCCTAGGCTCTATATAAACTTTTTCCTATAAAGGATGATTAAAACAAAACACATTCAAATGAAGATAAAAATTAATAAAAAAATAGATTTTAAATAATCGATTTGTGTTTACGAGTCTTTTTAAAAAATTTTGAAAAAGATGGAAAAAATATAAAAGTGAGTATTAATGACCAAAGCAATTTCTAATATTTACCATGCTGTAAAAAATATTAAAAAGTGTATTACAAACCAAATTCCTTATTGTTTGGATTTTATATACAATTTTTTGAATTTTTTATTTCAAAATACCAGCCGATCACAAAAACCTCCCAATTATATAAATACGTGCTAAACTTAATTGTAAAGGGCTTCCCTCATTCTTCAATTTTAGGAATAAAATTTGATATTTTTCTTTGAGATTGTGGGCACGTCTTGGAGAGAGAGAGAGAGAAGAGAGAAGAAAAAGTCTGATACCCTTCGATAAGGTAGCTTTCTCGCTCTTCCTCTCATCTCTCTCTCTTTCTCTCTCCTCCTCTCATCTCTCCCTTTCTCTCTCCTCCTCTCTTTCTTTCTCGCTCCTACTCTCTTCTTTCTCTTTCTCTCTCCTTCTCTTCTCTCTATCTTTCCTTTATTATTCCTCCATGTTTCTTTCTCTTCCTTTCTTTTTTTCTCTATTCTCTTTCTTTCTCTCTTTTCTCTGTCTTCCCCTTTCTCTCTCTAATATTTCCTTTCTCTCTCGTCCTCAGTCATGCATGGCAGTACCTATTGCCACGCATGAAATTCTCTTTTCTTTCTTGTCTTCTAGAACATGAATAGTGAGATAGGCCAAACCCTTGTGAAGGGCTGGGTCACTGTCCAGGTCTCTTTCCCTCTTGTCATGGACGGCGGTAGCCTATCGTCGTCCAAGATCTTCTCTCTCCTTTTCCTTTGTCATGGATGGTGGATGCTCATCATCATCTATGTTCTTTCTATCTCTCTCATGTCATGGACGGTGGAAGCTCATCGTCGTCCATGTTCATTCTTGTTTTTTCTTCTCCCATGTCATGGACGATGGAAGCCCATCGTCGTCCATGTTTTCTCTCTTGTCTCTCTCTAATGCCATTGACGACGGAAGTCATGGTCGTCTATGTTCTCTCTCTCTTTTGTCATGGATAGCAGAAGCTCATCGCCAACCATGTTCTCTCCCTCTTGTCATAGACGACGGAAGTTATCGTCGTCCATGTTCTCTCTCTCTCCTATCATGGATGGTAGAAGCTCAACACCATACATGTTCTCTCTCTCTCTTGTCATGGACGCCAGAAGACATCACCGTCCATGTTCTTTATCTCTCCCTCTTGTCATGGACGGCAGAAGCTCATCGTCGTCCATGATTCATCATCTTCTCTCTCTCTTCTGTCATAGAAGGTAGTAGCTCATCGTCCTCCATGTTTCTTTTCTTCTCTCTCTTTTTCCCTTCTCTCTCTTCTTCATCTCTCTTCTTTCCTTCTCTCTCTTCTTTTCCTCTCTTATTCTCACTTATTCTCTCTTCTTCTCTCTTCCTTCTCTCTCTTCTTTTCCTCTCTTCTCTCTTCCTTCTCTCTCTTCTTCTTCTTTTCCATCCCTTCTTCCCATCCTCTTTTCTTTCTTCTTCCTCTCTTGTTTGATCAAAGGAGGTTAAGATTAGCACTGTTATAGTAGTCTTGTCGTCTAGCAGTAAAGCTGTCATACCAGTCTAAGTTACTATGCCCGTCTTACTGTCACGAAAGACTAGCCATTGTGTCAGGCTGGTCATTATTGGTTCTGACGTCTAGTAGCATTGTCGTTGTGCTTGTCTAAGTTACCGTGCCTGCCTTGCTACCACGCTAGGTCAATCACCTACTAGTCTAGCCACTTGGTCAAATTTTTCTATCCCCTTTCTTCTACTCTATCTCTTTCTTTTTCTTCCTCGCACCCCAATCTCTATCTTCTTATTCTCCCTTTCTTCTCTTGGATGTGCACGCCTGTGCACATTCACCCAAAGACAAGGTGGGGTCCCTTAGCCCACTTGTCTTGTAACATTAACCATGTATATGTGATTGTAGAAACAGGAGAGTACATGCCAATGGAGGTGATTTCGAATCAGTTGAAGGACTGGGGGGCTTTCTTTAGGATCTATGAGGGCGCCCATGCAACCCAGCCCAAGTAAGTCTTGAACCTCCTTAAATTCCTCTCTCATCGGTTGGTATACCTGCCCTTGTGTCTTATTGAGGTTCCTGAGCGAGTGATCTCAAGTCTCGGGTTCTCGTGAAACCCGAGACATGTGCAACGAGGTCATCCCGATCCGAAGGGTGAGATCGAAGCATGTAACCAATGATCTTCGTGAGGGGAAGAGGAAAATCATATTTTGGGCAGGCAGCATTAAGGTAGAGAAAACCTATGCAAACCCTTATCTGTCCATTCTTTTTCTCGACTGGTACCACATAAGCCAGCCATTTAGGGTATATTACCTTCCTAGAGAACCAAGACTTTACCGACTTATTCACCTCAGCTTTGATTTGAGGTGCTATATCTGGATGAAACTTTCTCTGATGTTGTTTCATTGGCTTGATATTAAGGTCAACAGTGACCTTGTGAGTAGCTATTAAGGGATCCAAAACCGGCATCTCATGGTAGTTCCATGTGAACACGTCGTGGTTGAGGCGAAGGAAATCCATATACTGCTCCTTATCTTTCGAGTCTAAAGATGAGCTAAGGAAGGTAGGCCTATGATCGTCTTCTTCACCCAGGTCAATCTTGACCAACTCATCAACAGTGTTTCGCCCTACATCTTCCAATTATCTGAGGGCAAGTTCTATCCCGTCATCGTTATCGAAATCATTGTTACTATGACTGCTCGCAGACAGCATAGCACATTGAACCGTCCATCTACCCTTACGCATGCTTTTCGAGGCAGATTCGAGGGTTACAGTGTACTCGAGTCTTTGAGTATGAGGCCTGCCGCGAGACACCTTCTCGATGGCTTGAAATGAGGACACCAATCCTTTTCCATCTTTCAAGTCTTCATTGGCGGTAGGTTCATAATCCATGTTTCTCATAATCTGATGAGCCTGGGGGGCTATACAGTTTCCATTGTGGTTTGGGGGGGTTTCGTCCTTCAAGGGGACGGGTTTATCTTCTTTTTGGTGCCCCTTCTTGAACTTTTCCCTTAATGGAGGGCTGATCAGACTTTCCTTGATCTGGCACAACATGTCCTGCTCAACCTTCACACGTACTACAGAGGTGAGAGGTCGCGCACCGGCTTCGATATCCAGACCTTCGAAAACCCTTATTAGGGCTTTCCTGATCCCATGATCATCATCGAAATAACTCTCACTTTTTGACTTCTCCATAGAGTAGGGATCCGGATTCTCAAGGTTATAGAATTTGGCATCAATGAAATGGGACTCTACCTTAGTGAACAGCCATCGGTCGATGTAAACTGTTTGTTCTTTACAGTCGTGGAAATATTTGAAGCACTGGTGAAGAGTGGAGCGGATAATGTCGTTCTCATGCAACCAAGGGTGTCCTAATAAGACATTATACGATGGTTTGGTTTCTATTACTTGGAATGTGGTATAAGTATCTAGCTTGACAGTCCTAAGCTTCATCCTGACACTTCCAATGCCTTATTGAGTAGCTTGATTGAAGCCTTGGATTATCATGTGCCCTTCCTGCAGGTTCTTGATGTCCACTCCTACAGCCTTCAATGTCCTTAGAGAGAGTAGATTTACGGTTGACCATCTATCATTATTCGATTGATGTCAGTGCCATATAGAACTCCGTCCACCATCAACGGGAGATTGTGAGGTTTTTCCCCCAGCTGTAAATCTGCATCTGAGAAAATGACTGGCATAGCATGAATTAGAACTACTGGGTCAATTTCTACCAGATCAACTTCCACTTGGAAATCCTCCAGAGATGACAGTGCCTATATCAAGACTACTCGAAGCTCCTTGTAAAGTATAAGAGCATCATAAACACTTATGGCAGCTGGTATTCTTCTCAAATGGGATCTACCTTCATAGTGAACCCAGCCTTTACCAACTTATTCACCTCAGCTTCAATTTAAGGGGTTGTCTCTGGATGGAACTTTCTCTGAGGTTGTTTCATGGGCTTGATATTAATGTCAACATCGAGCTTGTGAGTAGCTATTACGGGATCCAAACCCGGCATCTCATGGTAGTTTCATGTGAACACGTCACGGTTGAGGAGAAGGGAATCCATATACTACTCCTACTCTTTTGGGTCTAAAGATGTATTGAGGAAGGTAGGCATGTGATCACCTTCTTCACCCATGTCAATCTCCACCAGCTCATCAATAGTGGCTTGCCCTCCATCTTCCAATTATCGGGGGCCAAGTTCTATACCATCATCATTATCGGAATAAGTGTTACTATGTCTGCTCACAAATGGCATAGCACATTGAACCGTCCATCTACCCTTATGCATGCTTTTCGAGGCGGATTTGAGGGAGTGTACCGGAGTCCTTGAGTATTAGACCTTCCGTGAGACACCTTCTCGATGGCTTGAAGAGGGGACACCATTCCTTTCCCATATTTCAAGTCTTGATTGGTGGTTGGGTCATAATCCATGTTTCTCATAATCTGGTGAGCCTGGGGTGCTATACAGTTTCCATTGTGGCTTGGAGGTTTTGTCCTTCAAGGGGAGGAGTTTACCTTCTTTTTGGTGCCCCTTCTTGAACTTTTCCTTAATGGAGGTCTGATCAGATTTTTATCGGTGTGGCACATGTCTTGCTCAACATTTACCAGTACTACAGAGGTGAGAGATCGTGCACCGTCTTTGATATCCAGACGTTTGAAAACCCTTATAAGGGCTTCCCTTATTCCATGATCATCATCAAAATAACTCTCACTTTCTAGCATCTCCACAGAGTAGCGATCCAGGTTCTCAAGGTTATAGAATTTGGCATCTGTGAAATGGGACTCTACCTTGGTGAACGGCCTTCGGTCGATGTAAATTGTATGTTCTTTACCCTCATGGAAATATTTGAAACACTGGTGAAGAGTGGAGGGGATAATGTTGTTGTCATGCAACCTAGGGTGTCCTAACAAGACGTTATTCGAAGCTTCGGTTCTGTGACTTGGAATGCTGTGTAAGCATCTAGCTCGACAGTCCTAAGCTTCGACCTAACACTTCCAATGGCTTGTTGAGTAGCCTGATTGAAGCCTTGGATTATCATGTGCCCTTCTTGGAGGTTCTTGATATCCACTCCTACAACCTTCAGTGTCCTTAAAGGGAGTAGCTTTACAGTTGACTCTCCATCTATCATTATTCAATTGATGTCAGTGCCATATAGAACTCTGGCCACCATCAATGGGCTGTAAGTCTGCATATGAGAAAATGACTGGCATAGCATCAACTAGAACTTTTGGGTCAATTTCTACTTGATCAACTTCCGCTTGGTACTCCTACACAGATGACAGGGCATGTATCAAGGCTGCCGGAAGCTCTTTGGAATGCATAAGAGCGTCATAGACGCTTATCTTAGTTGATATTCTTCCCAAATGGGATGGTACATTATAGTCACCAATCTTCATATCCATGGACGGTTTACACGTCTGGTAGCATTGGAGGTTTCAACCTGTATTTCGGTGGATGGCGTAACCTTCTTTGGCATGGTATCTTTGGGCAGTTTTATTTTAGCAATCCTTCTACCTGATCTTAAAGCTAGTTGCATGATCAGAGTTTCTAGGTCATCTTTTACCATCAATGTCATATTATAGGTTTCTTTTGGGGCTTCATCTTTCTCCTTTTGCTCATGAAGGTTGTTCATCATTAAAGGCCTTGGCATGAAATCTTTCAAGGTGGGGTATGGAGGCAAAGTCGGCTGAACGACTTCGTTTGTCTCTCTTTCCCATTTTCTTTATCTATTTCCGCATTTGGAGGAGGATGGAGCGGTCCCTTCTTCATGCGCTTCTGTTATCTGTGCTCGAGAAAGTGTTGTCTCTAATGCTTCTAGACCGGCTCTTCTCAAGGGTTCAACTTGCATTCATTTCTTCTCCTTCCGGCTAACATAAGTAGTTCAATCATTGTCAGCAGCTTCCTTTGTGTCAGCTTTGGAGTTGAGGGTCCCAGTATAATCTGAGCACAATTCAATTAGCTCTAGGTAAGGACATCCTTCAACTTTTTCAAGAATGGGGACTTGATGAACATGCGGTTCGAGAGGAGCATGAGCCACAATTATACTTCCATTGTCTATCCGCTATTATATGAAGTCTTTTACAAGCCAACAATCTTTTAGCCTGTGTACGTGAATCATGATATCGGTAGTACGGAATACCCTTCGAGGAAGGTTTCCTCCTTGATGGCCTATTTCTCCTCAAAGGGATTAGGAGTCCCATATTAAGGAGCTGGTCATACAATTCAGACACCATAGTTCTATGAAAACCATAAGGCTCCCCATACGAAGGGCCCTCGCCCATCTGCAAAGGCTCACTTCTGTGGGTCATAAAGGAAACTAAATTAGCCACAGTAGTTTCGGAAACTGGTGCTTCTAGTTCATTTGGTTTGAGTTTCCCTTCGCTGATGAGGTCTTCGATAATATCTTTCTAGGGAAAGTAATATGTTACTACATCCCCCGGCATTTGGTGGTACACGTAGTAATTAGACTAATTAGTCTGACTAACCTGATAGGGACACTTTGATGGAGGAAGCGTAATGGTCTTAGCCACCAAGAGCTTTTCCAATATCTCTGGGACTTCTAATCTAAAAAATATTGTCTTTCAAAGCGTTCTAAAAATATGCGTTGTCTCCCTCTTTGGCCTCCTCGCCCATGTCCATATGGACGCGGAGAGTCGTAGTTCCTTGGAGGTAGGATAGCTGCTCCTCTTCCCCCTTGTGCCACCCCAGATGTGGTCATAGAAGTTTTAGTTGGCGCAACACTAGGCTTACTTTTGTTGAGCTCTCTTCTCATGATTACCGACTTGGGGCCCATGTCAAAACTCTCCATAAGATTCTCAAGGTTCATAGCACTTGAGACCAACTCACAAAAAGCGAGGGGTTTAGAGGTATCTAAATGTATTGTAATCTCGGGTCTCATATTTTTGCTGCACAGGTGCATATCACAGGGAGTGGGGTTGCCTGCCCCACATTGAGTGTTTGCCATCGGGTGATGTATTGTTGCACTGGCTCATAAGTCCTTTGGTTCGTATTAAGAAGCTCGGATAAATAAACATCCCTTTCAGTGCTGTTGAGGCATGTTAGGAATGCTTCCTACATTTGTCACCATGTGAATATACTCTCAGAGGGCAACCATGAGCGCTAAGAAAACGTCAGTCCTGATAATGACTGGACCAACTGCTTCATCAACAGGTACTCATTGTTGGTCGTATCTGTGCATAGGGATACAGAATGGGCCAAGTGATGGTGGGGGGATCTCTGCCCATCGAATTTCGAAATTTAGAGCGATGTCCACATATGTCGGGTAGGGCTTACGATATGCAACTACTGGTTGTACACCAGGAAGGTGCCATGTCACGCACCATCTCGACAATCAAGGGATTGGGAAGTTGTGGGGGTAACACTGTTTCACGCATCACCTGGTTCCCTTTCATGGGATTTGACAACTGTTGCTCAGAAGGATCTATTGATGTGACGACAATTTGGGCTGCTCTTAGTATTTCAAGCTCTGCAGCCTGTGTTTGGACCTCAGCTTCCCTTTAGGCCAATCCAGCCCTTAAGCGGTGTACATTTAAATAAATGAATCATAAACTCAGTAGGAGTGTGGTCCTCTTGTAGACAATACTAGGCAAATTAATCAGACTTGACTTGACGTGCTAGGCCAGCCGAGTTAGAAAACCCAAGGCACCTGAGCATAGAGATAAAACCGAGGAGAGTTTAGTAGATTAGCCATTGATGAGGTCGGAGTATGCTCAGATGAGAGCCGAACGACTGTGTGACCCTTGTGTGTGATGAATAGTCTAAAGAGACAAGACCAAAATTCCATCGTTGTATCATCACACGATATGTACATAGATAGTCGTACTGAGATAGTAATCCATTATTGAGGTAAAGTGTGTACATGTACGAGATATTACCCCTATGCATCATAAAATCATGGTTGTATCATGGTCTGACCGATCATGGTTTGTCTCTAGGAAAGAACCTGAAATCCACAGACTTGGATTATGCCCCCTAGCCTATTGATTGACATTGGTGGCCCAATCATGAGCTCCTGCAGTGAACTATGGGTCATAGAAACCACTGGGTCAGTTTGAGAAAACTAGTGTGTATCGTAGTCCACAGTTGAAGGTAGGGTGCTATTGTGCATTGATTAAATCCTATACCTATTCGGATCTAATTCCCATCAACATTAATTTAATTTAATTAATTTTATGTTATTTGATTTTTATAATGTTTTTTTGAATTTTTTGAATCTTCTGATATTTTAATTTTTTCATTTGGATTTATAAATAACAAGAAATTCAATTTCTAAAGTATTAAATAAACTTAAATTCATAATATGAAAAATAATATTTTTTCGAAATATGTGGGCCCTTCATAATTATTGAATGCCCATTTAATCACATGGGACAATTGGGTGGGACCCATGAGTTGCCACCAAAGGGTGGCACGCCCCACCCATAGGGGATGCTTCTTCTTATTAATTATGGTGAAACACATCTCATGCTAGTTGGCTTTCCTTTTATGGGATAAAGCCTACTTGCATTAAAGGAGTGAGATTAAATAGTTTTAGAAAGTCTTATGGAACAAGAAGATTCTGATTAAAGAATAATGAATGAATATTTACTACTAGAGAAAGTAAAAAAATATTTTTCTTATTTGACTTATTTGATAAGAATAGGTTTAGGAAGGGAATGATAAGGTTCTAGTACCTTCCTTAGCATATTGATGGTGGATCTAGGGAATGGATGGCTCACATATCTCATCCCACATAGCTCCTTAGATCGACAGTCAAGATTTGCTCCTACGATTTTATGGTAAACCCTAATGCATGAAAAATCTATAAAAGAGATCATTCTCCCTGTCAAGATCTTTGCACCTCTTCTCTCTCTAATATTAAGCTCTCTCTCTCTCTCACTCTCTCTCTAACCTCTCTAAGGGGCACGGCCCACCCTAGGTGAGCTTGACTCTATCTCTCATGGCTTTTAGTTCAAGCTAGTTGGCTTGTGATTTTGGGTAGCAAAGGGATCTTCCCTTAGCTAGTAGTTTTCTCTCTCACCTCTTTGATTTTTATCTCTCATAAGCGTCAAGCCAAGGGGCTTGAATTAGTCTAAAGTATTGAGACTTTAGATGGGTGTTTCTAGATTGGGATCCATGTGCAATGTTTGGGTTTTGCCATAAGAAGGAGAAATTTATAAATCGATAAAAGATCTCGAGCACCATTGGAAGGAGGAGACTCAGTGTGGGGTGTGCTACGCTCAGTTGAGGTAATCTCTGACGTTTTTACTTCTTTAAAGTTTTATTTAAGCTATGTTCTTGTCTTCCCATAAAGCAAAGAGTCTAGGTTTTTCTTTATTATGTAAAAACGTTATTTTAGATGGTAACAAGTGAGATCCTATATTTCTTTATTTATTTGTTTCAATTGAAATTTAATTGTAATAGGATATTGTAAGTGATCTTGCCAATGAAAGAAAAAAGTAAATTTTTAAGTGTAGACACCGTGCATTGTCACATTGTTCATCTTTCATGCGGTTTGTCTTGTGAGTCAATTTATGCATGCTCATAGATCTTGTCATATGGAGGCTGTCAATAGGATTTTCAGATATATTAAGTCGTCACCTATCAGAGGTGTTTGGTTGAAACTGAATGATCACACTAATATTATTAATTATTTTTATATTGACTGAGCAGGTAGTACAATTGACAGGAAGTCCACTACCAATTATTGTACATTGGTCGGAGGAAACTTAGTTAATTAGAAAAGCAAGAAACAAAATGTAGTTTCTCGCTCCAATGCAGAGGCCAAATATAGGCTTCAACTACAAGTGAGTAGATGAGGCTAAAATATCTATTTCAAGAGATGAGGTTCCCAACAGTCAATCCAATAGATATGTTTTGTGATAATCAAGCAGCTATGCATAAAGCTTCCAATCCAGTTTTTCATGAAAGAACCAAGCACATAGAAGTTGATTGTCACTTTGTGAAAAAAAATGTTCTGTAAAACATTATTAATACTCCTTATATTTGAGGTGAAGACCAACTTGTAGACATGTTACCAAAGCTATTGTAAAGACAAAGTTTCATCAAATATTGTCCAAGTTGGGTCCATTGATATCTATGCACCACCTTGAGGGGGAGTGTTGACAGTTATAGAAAAAAGATACTGAGTTTCCTATCTTGTATTACAAGATATTAAGTTTTCTATATTGAGTTTCCTATTTTATGGGATTATTCTTATAGTGAGATTTGTTTCCTAAAAGACAAGAATTGTAATTCTATAAATCTCTGGTAAACCATAGTAATCCCTATGAATGAGATACTAATATACCCTCCATGGATATAGGCATTATTACCAAACCACATATATGTCTGGTTTATTCTTCTTCTCTCTCTACTTTGTCTCTATTTCTTTCATTGCAAATTCTACAAAAACCAAAGTGGCTTAACAATTTGAAAGATTAATCCCTGTTAAGACATTAACAATGAAGAAAGGCTATCTCGTGTCATTTTTACCCAAAGACGGCTTTTGGGTGGCCGGATATTTGAACCTTTGGACCACTCATTCATTCCTATTATATAGGCAACAAAGTAGTTCAATATTTCCAATATCAGATTGCCCCAAAAACAAGTGTATCCGATATTTTTGGTATTAGAAAAATACTAAAAAGATATTAAAAATTCAAATTGAAATAAAAAAATATGTCCAATACTACAAACATTACACTGATGGAAAAATTGGAATAAAAAGATGACAAAACAAGATCTTTGTTTAAATTTAAGAAAAATATGGACCATTGGATATGCTCATTTAGCATACCAAGAAGGACAATGTCAGGCTACAAGAGTGGCGCTCTAGGACTTGGAGGTGCGACCTACCTGCATGGGCTTGCCAAATCAAAGAGTCCCATCTTGTTATGGAATGAGGAAAAGTCATTGAATATAATGAAACTAAAGGGTCTTTTGGATGCTTGGAAATAAATTTCCAGAAACATTTTTCAGTGGAGACGGTACATATCTGGCGTTTGGACCAAATTTTGTGATTAAAAAGTGTTATGGCCATAGCTGTTTTTCTCGATTCAAGTCAAAAATAAAGAAATTTGTATCATTGTCTTTACCATCCCAAATTGAATTTCAACCAGATTTCCTCATTACGGAGACATCCACTTTATAAAATACAATTAATTCTACAAAAACACCTTCATAAATAATAGAAAGAAACTATTTCAATTTTTACCTTTTAGAGAAAGGAAGTATCTTAAAATTTTTAGAGAGAGAAACTATTTCAAATTTTTTAGAAAAAAATTATTGAAATTTTTTAGAGAGATAAACTATTTCTAATTTTAGAGACAGAAACTATCGAAAAATTTTTTGGGAGAAATTATCTCAAAGTTTTTATAAAGAACCTATTTCAAATTTTAAGTTTTAGAGAGAAAACTAGTGATTTCCACATGTTCAATCTACAATCCATTTTGTGATTCATCTTACAACACTCAGTTAACAGTACATATGAGAAGGAATATAGTGTATCATGTGGAAACACTAATGTAATTAGAAATATATCAATGGGAAGAGTTTATTTAATGAACAATTGTTTCATGTGGGCTACAGAGATATAAAGCGTCCATTTTTAAAATGGACGTAGGTGGTCCAAATGAAACCACGATTGACTTAACAACAAACATTTTAGATAATTTAAAATATGTATATTTTAGCACACTTTTCCCCTAAACTCGATTCACCATTGTAATCCATTCTTCCTCATTTTTTTTTCCTATTCTCTCCATAACAAAATCCATGGTGATCTTTTTTTAAGTGATCTACAAGATCTATAAATTCTTTTTGTTGGATTAGAGCTCCAATCTAAAGAAATTAGAATTTTGAAATTGGTGGCTTTTATTATCATGATTTAAATAAAAAATAAAAATTTGAATCTAATTTAAATTAGACTCTTTTAACTTTTAGTGTCTCGAAACGTGCAAATCTGATATAAATCAAAACCTGAATATGACATAATTAGATCTCAGTCTGCCAATTTTATTAATGTTTGTTTTTTTAAAATTATCTTTATTTAATCTTTTTTGTTTGTTTTACTTAAACCTTGACTTGATCGTTGTCTTTCCCTGATTTAAATGATTTTCTTTGAAAGTTAAAATCATGATTGGATTTCACTTTTTCTAACTTTTCCTTATTTTTAGCAAGATCACCGGAGAAATGGGATTCCAGCACAGAAGTCTCTTCTTTCTACCATAGAGCCTATCTCTCTCTCCCTCTCCCTCCAAAGACTGACTCTCTCTCTTTCCAACACCTAGAGCCTATGCCTCTTTCCCTCTAACCTAGAGCATATGCCTTTCTCTCTATCCTGGATCCTCTTCTCTCCCACAAAAGCCTCCATATCTCTCTCTTCACATCAAGAATATTTTAGGGAAAATTATTGATGCACCCTAATTTGTATATTTAGGCATGTCTCTTCATAAAAAAAACAAAAAAAATATTATCGCACTATTAACCTTAATATTGTTTTTTTTTGCACGACCCAAAGTACAAAAATTGAATTTTTTTAACCAAAATAATTTTTTTTTTCACCATGTTTCCATTCTTTCTGTTGGGTGAATGTGGCCATTAAAGGCCTTATAAGTGCTTGTAAAATGAAATGATATAGTAGTGAAAGTGTGGTCTCTCATGGACCATACTAAGAAAATGATGTTTGTTGATACCGAAGTATGCTTGACGGTCTAAGCTAGTTGGTTGGAAAAAACCGACATTGCCTGGGCATAAAAAAATTAACCGATAAGGGTTTTAATGGGTCATCCCTTGATGAGGTCGAAGTATGCCCAGATGAGTAAGCTAAGGGACTGTGTGTCCCTTGTGTGTGATGGTGGCCTTCAAAGACTGGGGCCAAAGCCTCATCCATATATCATCACACGGCATGCATAATGATATACCGTTTCAGAAAAGTGAACTACCTTTCAGGGTGAAACTTATGCATGTGTGAGAGATACCCCTATGCGTCATAAGAACTGTGGTCGCATTAAGTCTAAGTGACCTTGACACTTTTTTAGGGGAGAACCTAAACTTCACAGACTGAGATTGCGACCCCTTTACTGATCAGCCAGACTTTAGTGACCTCTCATGAGGCATTATTTGAACAGTCATATGAAACACTAGGTCGCTTTGATAAAGCAAGTGTAATACGTAGTCTACAATTGAAGGTGGAGTGCCCCAGTGCTTTATTGATTCCTATACTATATAGATCATTTTCCCATCTTATGAATTTAATTATCTTTCTTTTATGGTATATGATTTTTAGAATTATTATTTGAATTTTTCTGGGTCTCTAGATATTTTATTTGTCAAATTTGAATTTATAAAATCAGAGATGTTGATTTTATATTGATTTAAATATTCAACTAAATTCTAAAATTATTTTATTAAGTTTTAAAAATATTTAAAATTACACGGGGGCCCATTGTGCACATGGATCCACCATGGCCTAAATGGTAGGGCCCATGAGATCCTCTCATGGGTAGTACGCCCCACCCATTTAGAAGCTTTTTATTTTTTTTAATGATAAGTGACTTTGGCTTGTAGTCCAAGTTGCTATATGTTTTGGAAAGGTAATGAATTGGAAAGCATGAGAATGCTTGTGCATTATTTTGGTATGCTCAATATTATATTTGGAATTATTTTATTTAATTTCTATTGATGGAAAAATAGTTTAGAAAATGGATAAAGGTTTTAGAACCTTCCGTAATGTTGATGACCCATCTATAGAATGAATGGCTCAAATTTCTCACCCCACAAGTCACTCAAGATCAATAGTTCATATTCAACCTCACAAGAAGAGGCAAGCCAAGGAAAACCCTAATCTTGTTCAAAACCTATAAAAATGGATTGTCTCTACTCGTAATCCCTACACCTTTTGTTCTATCTCTCTCCTAATAAAGTTTCTCTCTCATGAAAGTCCAAAGGGGGTATGCCCAACTCTCTCATCTTTGATATCTCTCTCCCACATTGTAAAAGAACCTAAAAGTTTAGGCTATGGAGTTATTATATCTCTCATCTCTCAATTATGGATTTTTGGCTTAAGAGTTTTAGGATATAACAAAAGAGAATTCATCTCTCAAACAAGGTTGCTAAATGAATTCATCTAGGGTTTGAGTTTGTGACCAAAGGGGTTCATTTTCTATTGGTGTAGCTTGGCCTAAACTTGTTTTCTTAGTTGAAATTGAAGGTTGATTATTGATCATGCGCCATCAGATGGTGGTGACTTGATGTCGGCACTATCTTTTTATTTCTTGCTATATTTAATTATATTAATTTTATATTCCCAAGCATAAGAATTGTAAATATTTTCTTTGATTACAAGAATATTGGTTTAGTGGCATCAAGGCTTTTTTAAGATCTTGGATTTGTTAGTTTAATTTTCTTTGAAGCAAGAGTTATTGTAATAAGACTACTTGTAAGTTATATTTGTCAAAAGAAAAGAAAAAGGGTGCAAAGAAGAAAAATAAAAAAATATATTCCCCGACAAGATCGCATTAGTCTTTCTTTCACTCTCTCTTTAAGCCATCAGGCACAAAATATGTCGAACCTGCACAACTTGTACCAGCTATATATTCAACTTGTGCCAGTCCAACACATTTTTTGTACAGAACCGGCTCTATACTGAACTCGCCAAACACATTTTTGTGTGGGATGGATACATGTCATGCACCATATCTTGAAAATATAGGTTATAGGGGGTATTTTGATCCAAAAAATAACTTTTAAATTTAGAGGGTAGTTGCAAAAAAATAAATAAATAACATTGGAGTTAACATTGTGGTATAAAAAATATTGGCAAGGGTAAAATATCTATAGTTATCCGAATATTTAAAGGGAAAAGGCTTCGGAAATTTGTAAAGGGAAAAGTTTATATGGAGCCGAGGCTCTAAACAATCAAATTTGAGCCTACTTCAAAAATTTCATTAGAAGAGGTTGTTTTGATGCCCAAATATCTTTAAATTGATCATCTCGGCATCAAGGTTCATAGACATGAGAAACAAATAGATTTCAAGTTTTGGCAATAGTGTATTTTGTAATGTAATTTAGACCGTCAATTTTCAAGATTTTCAAGTTTTCATAAATCTATCGATCTACACTATTTTTTAAGCTTTAAATTTTATAAATAAATATGAAAATATATTTTAAGGCTATCACAAAGAATTCCAATAATAAAACCACATTTCTAGATATTATTTGAAGGTGGGCTCCAATTTGATTGTTTAGAGCCTGGGCTCTATACAAACCGCACCCATTTGTAAAAAGACACATGATATTTGAATACATACGACGGCTTGTTATGCCCCTCTGTAATCAATTCTGATGGCTCTTGGTTGTTAAAAAGTTAAAAACATAGATGATAACGACTTTTAGGAATTACATCCTACGAGGAGATTGTTTTGCTTCGGTCCAAAAAGGTTACAATTACCTCTCCTTGCTTGATGTGACATTAGGTAAAATCATTTGGGTGCATAATACACTGCACCAATATTTCTTTGACCTTATCATCCTAGTCTTACTAGCCATTTTGAATATGTGCAGTGACAAGCACTACCTGTAGTCGTTTTAAACGCAATTTAAAAAAAAAAAATGAAGCTTTCTAAAAAAACATTTTAATTTGAGCATTTTTTAATAGATTGTCAGAAAAAAAAAAAAAAAAAAAAACATTTTTTTCGTGAAAAATTTTAAAACGTATTTTTCAATGATTTATAAAAAATCAATTCAAAAAAACTTTTCCTTTTTTGTTTGTATACTCTCGTTCTTTTCTTTTTTGTTTTTGAAAGATGATTACTTTATTCTTATTTTATGTAACTTTTATTTTCAAACATTTTTTCTATTTTATGTCACGTTTATTTTCATACTTTTTTCTTTTCTGAAAAACGAATACATTTCTTGCATTTCATGTAATTTCTATTTTCATACAGTTTTTTTGTTTTATGTAACTTTTGTTTTCGTACATTTTTTCTATTTCATGTAACTTCTATTTTCATACATTTTTTATATTTTATATAACTTTTGTTTTCACCGCCTCTACCCCTCTCTCTCCCTCTCTCTCTCTCTCTCTTTTGACAAACTTTCAAATTTTATTCATCCAAAAACAGATTACATCAAAGATAATACATCATTTGTAACCTGTAAAGAATTCAACACAACTCCTCTCTTAGCTAAGGAGTCAACTAGCGAATTTGCCTCCCTATACACATGTTGAAAGGAAAGGGTAAGTAGCAGCACCAAGTCGAAAATTCCCAATCCTATCAATTTGAGTTGCCACGGGATCCGTTGATTTTGGTTGCACCAATTTACCACATTCATCGATTCACCTTCAACCACAACCCCACACCCCGGATGTCTAGCCACTAACAGCTTCAATCCCTCGAAAACACCCAGTAATTCTGCATGATTGACCATAGTAAAACCACATAGCCCAGCATAAGCAAACAAAATCGTCCCTTGCCAATCACGAACAACCCCTCCGAACCCAGATGGCCCCGGATTACCCATAGTGCTTCCATCAAAATTTAGCTTGAGTATTCGTCAATCTAGAGGCTTCCATCTCCCAATGGGTCTGATTCGTGGCAGATCCAATTGAAATAATTTTGGCAGATTAATCATAATGTCGGTCTTAGTAATACGCCTCCCTTCAGATGTCACTAAAAGCTAAGACCATAAGGTTATCTTTATATTGTTGATAACCTTATCCCAAGAATTTACCACCCCATCAAAGGTTCTCCGGTTTCTTTCTAACCATAATTCCCAAAAGATAACTCCACGTAAGATTTTCCAAATCCGTCCTCCAATTTTTGGCAAGGGTACATCATACTGGACTAGTAAGTCCATGACTTTCTCCGGCAAAGTTAAGCTTAGGCCCATCATCTGGAAACACCAGTACCATATTTTGGACGCAAAAGAATAGCGAATAAAAACATGTGGCCCATTCTCTCCATCCTCCTTGTACATCAAGCAAATGTTTGTAATAATCTTCCCTCTCTTAATAAGAATATCCACGGTCATAATTTTATTTTGGGCCACTAACCAAATGAAAACTTGCACCTTGTGTACTTCCAAATTTGTGAAATCATTGGGAGGCTCCAACACATTCTCTCTTGATAAAGAAGCTTGTAAACAGATTTAACCAAAACAGTCTGTTGTTATCCATTTCCCATACAACCTCATCCACAATATTTGGTCGAATAATCACTTGATTAAGATCCTGGAGCAGATTGAGTAACGGCTGATAGAGATTATTATGAATTCTATCATATGGAAAATTGACACTCCAACTAACCTTATCACCTCTGACCTCAACTAAATCTGCCACTGTGGATTGAGGACAACTCACTTTTTATATAATTGGGGATAAATATACTTCAATGGCATAGGACCCAACCACTTGTGCTCCCAGAAAGAAATAGCAGCCCCTGAGCCAGGCAACCATCTTACATTACGGTCCACTACTTGTTTAAGTGCATAAATCTCTTTCCACAGGGAGGATAAACCATCCCTAGATCTTCCCCTACTAATCCACATGCCAGAACTATCAACACCATATTTAGATCTTAACACTTGACACCAAAGTTGGTCTTTTAAGTAGATACTTTGCTACCACCACTTACATAACAAGTCGTCATTCATGAGTGCTAATCTTCTCAAACCAAGCCCACCCTCATTCTTTGGCTTTCCAACGTTATTCCAACTAATAAGATGATATTTCCTTTCCTCTCCAAAAGAGCCCCATAAGAAATTACACATCATTAGTTTTATGCATATGATGAGAAGCATATGAAGGAGAAGGATACGGGTTAGAAAGTGGGGAACTTTTATGGTCGTTCCCCTCATCAGACCGATTTGGGCAGCTTTTCACGTCATCACCAGGGTTGGATGTGTGCAGGGGGTCTTTTAGGTGGTTCCCTTGCTTAGACCGTTGGGGGGTGCTCTAAACATTGTCATCCCATTGGACGTGCTCTAAGTGGAAGATGACTCCGAGAGGTCCTCTCGGTGAGGCAAGGAAGGAAGAAGGATCGTGCCAAGGATAAAGTCCAATAAATTTGGCAGTGGGGGAAGGAGCCTGAGAAATTCCTGCTCAACTAGAGGTTGAGTCATCTTGCTTCTCTGACGAGTAGCCCTTGGTGCCAGTCTCCTTCTGGTTTTCTGAGGTGGTGTTTGATTCGGCTTGCTAGGCTTGTGAATAGCCCAATCTTGGCGATCTGCTTCTCGTCTTAAGGACTTGAGTCTACTTCGCCCACGGTGGACTATCCATGACATGGAAGTCGAGGGTTCAATAGAGTCTAAATCATTATTAGGAAGGTCTCGTGTTGGCAGATCCTCTTACATTAGTCGAGCAGTGACTTGGGGATCACTTACTAGGACGTTATAAAACTCCTATCATTCCTGCATTTTCTTTGCAAATATATCATGAAAACTGGTGCATTCCCACAAGTAGTGGCCCCATATCTGGTGGTAAGGGCACCAACGGTCCTCAGTCTACTGAGCAAGGCGTCGAGGCTGCCTTTCCAGTTTTGGGGTGATTAGGCCTTCTTGAAGCATTATAACAAAGAAGGCGAGATGGATATCAAGGGCTTCGCCTTCTTCTTGGACGACTATTGCATGGGAGGTTTCTGCTACCCTGATGGCCTTCTTTAAGTCCTCAAGATTTATCTGACCCTTTTGAATTAGAGCCTCGATAATGTATTTTATTATGAAGCAGTCATCTGTGGGGTGATTGATCCTTCTATGTTAAGCATAATACTTTGCTTGAGTATAGAGCCCATCTTGCTCAGGGAACTTGGCTTCTGGTAGCTCGATCATAATCTGTTCCAATAATAATCGAAATAGTGCAAGGACCCATCCTTCTCAAAGGGGTAGACCTTATTCCTATGCCTGGTGAAATAATCATCCCGATTAAGATTCACCAGCGGGGGTACTAGGTTGTACGACTGTTGTTGTTGTCTGAGGAGTTGTCTTTACTGTGCTCACCCCTTTTGAGAGGTCCAAAGTTTGGGAGAGAGCCTTCTTCGGATCAATGACCTCGATGGCTGCACTGATCATTCCTTTTTGCTGGCTACCCTAGGTGTTAGTCCGAGAATTGCCATTACCACAGTTGTTCCTCGAGCTTACAGATGGTTGTTGTGACCTGCCATGGTGGCATGATAGTCTTTCTATGCGAACTGATTTGGAGATCAGCTCTGACATGGAAGTCGGATTAGAGGCCTCAACATGTAGAGCGATTTCAGGTCGCATGTTCCACACACAAGTTTGAACCGCTTCTTCTCAAGCATGGGATTCGGATGATGAGCAGCTAAATTTCTTCATCTTGATATGAATTGGTCCACGGGCTTATCGGGATCTTGGGTCAAGGTGAGAAGCTCAATGGTTTGAACCTCTCTCGAGACCTCATAGAAACGCTGATGGAACAACTTCTCCATTTCCTCCAAATTATGCACCGAGTCCGAGGGAAGTCAAGCAAGCCATTGAAAACCTGGGCCATCAAGGGTTTAAACAAACTGACAGAGAAGGAGTCTCCCATCAGCTGTTGTTTCTCGACATGCTACCTAGAAGTGGACGATATGCTGTTTGGGGGATGTGGTTCCGTTTAAAAGGGGAAACTTCCCTTTCTTGTAATCTGAGGGAAACGAGACCTAGTCAATGTATGAAGGATACGGCCTTTAATAAGGTCACCATAGCATCGATGTTTTCTTGTGAGACAAGGTGAGGGACAGAATTGTCCTGTGAGGCAGAGGGAAGGGGCTGCCTTGGAGGTGCATCATCTGAGTGATGGGAATTGACCTCATGGTTAGCTGATTGTTGTGCAGCATCTATTCATTCGATCAATCTTCTCCATCATTGCGTGCACCATATCGTCAAACTTGTTCATGGGATCTTCTTGCGAGTCAGGTTCGTCTATAACCATCACATCGACTGTTTCTCTAGGGAGGTCAGCCTTAGTTGCAGTTGAGGGCTTGCGAACTTGAAGAGTCGCACACGGCAAATCGGTCAACAGGGGGTCTGCATGCCTTGACTGGACTTGATTTTTGTATGCCAATCACGTGAGGACTGCTTCTCGACAGTCTTAGGATTGTGGCTGATGAGGGGCTGGGTCATTTTCTACAACATTTACCACAATGTAGGGCTCATGGACTCTTCTTTAGGCTTTGTCATCTGAAAGGGGTAGAAGGGATTCAGGTGAAGAGGGTTATCAGAGGTTGTTGCTCCGACCGCCTTGGTCACTTCCTTTGTCAGAATTCACAGACCCCTATCACGTTTAGTTTTGAGGTTTTGATGGACCTTGCACCTAAATTGTAATTGGGACTGCACTGATCAGCTCTTCTTGTACAAGAGAGAGTTGTCTCCATCAGGTGTGACAAAGAATGAGGGCAAGGGACTGGAGTCATCTTGGGACTGGGGAGGATGAAGGACACGATCTTCCATCAGGTCTTTTCCTCGAGCTCTCTTGTGGGCCCTAGAGGCATGACCAAAATGACGGGGCGAGTTTAGGATGGTACTCTTGGGGAAAGTCTTCGAGTACCAAGGCTAGAGGTGCTTGCTCGAAGTGGGAGGAGCAAGCATAAGCATGGTTGACTCATGAGGACACCTGCGTAGAGGGCAAGGGTATATCTATGACGGCGACGTATGTGCACCCCTTAACGAAGGATTACGGGGGACCTGGGGGTCAGCCCGATCTCGAGCAAGTGGTCTGGCCTTAGGAGGTCGAGAACTGCGAGCTAGTGTCTATAAGAGAATAAGTGGAGGCCTGCCCCTTATAGGGTACGCTTGTGTGTGCTGAGTAGATGGACTAGAAGATCATCTCCGGTGTACTTTGGTTGGCATGACGACAGTGTTGCCCCGAGCAGTGGGACGCATATGAACAGTGTATACAGGATCTGGCCTTGAGAGGTCCGATCTTGAATGCTGACTCAAGGTGACATAAGGATTGCCTCGTGGTGTGGCTTTATTGGGTGACCCACAAGCCTTATGGTGTGTGCGAGGGCTACAGGGTCTCTGCCTCGATGTGTTGAGCCTCTAGGGATAGAGACTTGTGGTGGTGCAGGAAGGTGGGGGGTAGCCTTGCGACAACCCACAGAAGTAATGATAACATGTTTGCCTTTTGTAGAGAGGGACTGTGCAGCCCTCCCGCATACCTCAGCAATACAACCATCAAGTGACTTGCCAGTAACAGGGTGCATGTTGTGTGTGGCAACAGATGTACTGCCGATACAAGGTGCCTTGGTGGAGGTTCCACCAGAGCTGTGAGATGGGGAGTTAGGGACTTTTGGGTCACCAATCCATGTCAAGACTTGAGAGCTTGACCCGGGGTCTTTGCTCAAAAGAAGGGTTGGAAACAAAGTTAGAGGAACTTGTTCCCTGGGGACACTTGCGAATGCGGGGATATGAAAATCCCCGATCCGGATGAATGAGTTACGGAACCCAGCAAACATAAGTGAAGGCACAGAAAATTAGCCAAACAAGTACGATTCGTCTAAGGGGTAGCAAGTCCCCAGTGGAGTCTCCGAGCTGGATAGGTGCCTCGATCTCGCCCTTCGGATCTGGAAGATCGAGCGGCAATCCTCTCAGGTTTTAGGGAGACCCCAGACTTTGAGATCACTATATCAGGAACCTCGTTCAAGAATAAAGGCTGGTAGACCAACTGATGAGAGAGGAATTTAAGGTGGATTCGGGACTTACATGGGCTGGCTCGCGTGGGCACTCTCTTAGATCACGAAGAAAGCCCCCCAGTCGTAAAACTGGTTTGGAATCTCCTCCCTTAGCTCTTATTCTCCTATTTTCTGCAATCACACACATATGGCAAATGTTATAAGAGAGATGGAACATACCTCATCTTGCCTATTTGGTGTACGTACACGAGCATGCACATTCAAGAAGAGGAAAAGAAGAATGAGGGAAGAAAGATGGGCGAGAGAAGAATTTGACCAGGTGGGGAGATCAACACAATGAGTAAACCGGTAAGTAATTGACCTGGCGTGGCAGTAAAACGGGCTCGATAACTCTGACCGGCTCCAAAGAATTACTACTAGACGACAGTACTAATACCGACTAGCTAAAGACGATGGCTAGTCTGTCGTGGCAATAAAGCGAGCACAGTAACTTTGACTGGCACAACAACATTATGGCTAAATCATAAGACTACCATGGAAGGCTAATCTCGACCCTTCTTAATCAAACGAAAGAGTGAGAGAAAGACAGAGAAAAAGATCAAAAAGAGGGAGAAGAGAATAAGGGGAAGGGAATAGAAATAGTGGGAGGAAGAGGAAGAAAGGTGGGGAAGAGTGTGAGAGAGGATAGAAAGGAGGGGAGAAGACAACACTGACGGCAATGAGAGGAGGAGAATGAAACTTAGTCAGCGATATGTCCCCACCGGCAATGACGAGTATGGAAACGAAGGTGAAGGCCTAGGCGGCAATGTGCTTCCGCAAGTGTGACAAAAGAGAGAGAAAGAAGAAGACACAAGCGACGCTAGGCCTTCGTAGGTTACGGCGGGAGAAGAGGCATGAGAAGACACAAGCGACGCTAAGCTTCACCGGCTGTGTTAGACCAAGAAGAGAGAGAGGACACAGACGAAGAGGAGTGTGAGAACATAAGCAGCGCTAAGCTTCATCGGTTGTGTCAGAAGATGAAGAGAGAGGGGACACAGGCGGTGCTAGACCTCCACTGGCTGTGTCAGAAGAAGAAGGGACAAACGACAAAGTTTTTCACACAGGTCCGCCATGCGTAAACAGAGAAAAGAAACAAAAGCACGGGAAGAGAGACATGATGGACCCGAGGATGAAGAGAGAGAGATAAAGAGGAGAAGAAATTGAGAGTAAGAAAGATAAAGATGAGAAGGGAGGAGAGAGAAATCGAGATATATATGAGAAAAGAAGAGAGAGAAAGAGGGATAAAGACGAGAAGAAGAGAGAAAGAGATGAGAGAGAAAAGAGGAGGAGAAAGAGAGACATAAATAAAGAAGAGGAGAGAAAGAGATGAGAAGAGAGGAGAGAGAAGAGACATAAAGATCAGAAAGGAAGAAAGAGAAAGAGATATAGAGACGAGAAGAAGAGAGAGAAAGAGATAAGAGAGAAAGGAGGATAGAGAAAGACAGGAGGAGAGAGAAAGTTACCTTATCGAGAGGTATCGATCCTTTTCTTCTCTCTCCTCTCTCTCTCTAAAACGCACCCACGAAACTCAAACAATAAGCAAAATTTTATTGAATGAATGAAAGTGGAACCGAAGGTCTTTTTATAATGAAGCTTTGCATGTTTATATAGAATTGGGCCCAAACATGGGTGAACGCCCAAAAATTACCTACAATTGAAGATAATTACAATTGAATTGAATTAAAAGAAATTCTAAAAATGGGTGCAAAAGGACTATTTTTTCCTTGCTTAACGATGCGTGTAATTTCAAAATAGTCCTTGCTGCTGCCCGAGAAATTGCATGATCTTCCATGATTGATCTGGGATTGCTCTTATGCCCATTTAATCGAAAAGATGAATGTTTTCTTGTAGGGCTTTCCATAGCGAACGATTTGATACTAACTTTGAGCCATGAATCATGTTTTTAAGTCATGATCATGAGAGTTGATTTTGGATGAATCTTGAAAACTTTGGATCGATAGTATGCATGTTTCTTGATGTTTTTCTTCAGTCTCTTCACTAAATGACACTAAGTATGCCATCAGGATCAGGTTACAACAAACACAACTCAATTTCATGTCCGAATGAAGATTTCTTTGTTTTTAGTTTTTTATTGGAATCTTGAAATTCGATGGCTGGAATTTATAGTAGCTTCGACACCTCCGTGTGTATAATCAATTCGTTCATCGTAAGCACGGTTTGAACCAAAGATAGCCTCAGACCTTACGCACATAATGCAATTGGTTTCATGTTGATAGGGTACGCAAGCTTCGTGATTTGGCTATCAAAGTGAGGTGTATTGATGCTGAATTTTCTGCAACTCTCTTCATGGATCAACAACTTCTTTCTAGTTTTTATCCCTGCTCAGGCATCATCACGGGGCATACCACATTTTAAAACGTCCATCTTAACAAGACGAACATGCTCACAAAATTTAAGAGTGATCCGAAAGTCACTGTCTGTGACATTGAAAACAACCACCTTTAATGGTGTTTTGGTACAGGATGGCCCCTCAAAAATAGTGTGCGACCTACCCCTTTTCAGTATTTTACCCATAACTTTGTTCTAGAGTGCTCAATTGAGCCAAAACTTAACCCATGGGGGATTTCGACCATGCCAGATCCAATGGCGGTGGTCCCACAGAAATTTGAAGTCCCAAAAATATAGTTCTAGTTACGAGGTCCATTTTAGGGTGCTAGAGGTCGATTTTATAGAAAGTGTTTATTTGTGTTCACTGCCTTAGAAATATCTGATTGCGATGAAACTTGGGAGGTGGCCTTTTGGAGTGCTGATGAAGATCTTTGACCAATTCTGAGGCCATTCTGAGACTGTTAACATTTTCAATATTTTGTAGGCTTTATTGATCTGCTTCTTCTTTATTCCACATCAGAGACCAAGGTGCTGAAAAATGCGTTCAAACAAGTACTACTCAAAAATGAAAATTCTTGTTCATGGCATACTCTGGGGTTGTCAAGTTACTGCTTGCTAAAAATCGTCCAATTTGGACATGTCTAGGCTGGGCGACATTTGAAGTGTCACCCACCTAGGAGTGCCCAAAATGACAGATTCTTGTTCAGTAATGATCCCATGAAAGTCTTAACAAAAACCTGATGATTTCATATGGACTAAGCGACATTACTGGTGTTGCCCACTCTACTGGTGTCACCCAGTCTGGGCTGGGCGACACTGCCAGTGTCGCCCCAGACAAAAGTGTCTGAAACATAAATTTCATTGGTCATGTTTGTAATTCAGGCTGTTGTGAAGCTCCTAGAGAAAATGTGGCCCAAAAATAGTTATTTTACTATTTTTGGTGATTTTTTTGGTAAAACAAGGCATCTTTAGGAGTCTGGGTCAAAACAGGGTATCTGCAAGATTCTAGGTTACAAGGTAGGCAGAATGGTTCTGGATCATTGGGTAGGCAGTGTGGACTATAGTTTGGGGGGTTTTCTAGGATAATTTGGTTCTAAAGGTTTAGGAAAACCATAGAATTTACAGATTTAAAATGTGGTGTCTACAATTGGCCCTCTTTGGCACTCCCTATCCTTTGAAGGACATGTGAGTGGAAAAGAAGCAGACACTTTAGCATTCCCTGTCCTTCGAGAGGCAAGTGAGCGACAAAGATTGAGGTGTTTCATGTCCTTCGAGGGCTAAGTGAGAGACAAAACAATGCAGACATTTTAAATTTCATCCTGACGTTACTATTTGAATGTATTTTTCAGCACCTTGGTCCTCGTTGTGGAATAAAAAGGAAGCAGGTCAATAAAGCCTACAAAACAGTAGAAATTTTGATAGTCTCATAATGGCCACAGAATTGGTCGAGATCTTCATCAACACTCCAAAAGGCTACCTGTTAAGTTTCATCGCTATCAAACATGTCTAAGGCAGTAAACACCCTGAAATGGACCCTATAACTAAAACTATATTTTTGGTGCATCAAACAGCTATGCGACCACTGCCATTGAATTCGACGAGGTCAAAAATCCCTATGGGACAAGTTTCGGCTTAATCGTGCACTTCAAGACAAAGTTAGGGGTAAAATACCAAAATGGATAGGTTGTACACTATTCCAGTGTGACCACCCTGCACTAAAACACCATTAAAGGTGGTTATTTTTACAGTCATGTGCAGTGATTTTCAGGGCCTATATCTCACTCGTTCCAAGTTGGATTGCTCTCAAATTTTGTGAGCATATTTGTCGCATCAAGACGAGCGTTTCGTTATTTGGTACACACCGTGATGATGCCCGAGCAGGGAGAAAAACTAGAGAGAAGTTGCTAATCCGTGAAGAAAATTTTAGAAAATTCGGCAGCAGCACGCTTCACTTGAACGGCAAAATCATGACGCTCACATACTCGATCGGCACGAAACCAATTCCATTATGTGCGTGAGGTATGTGGTTATCTCTGGTCCAAACCCTGCATATGATGAACATTGGATTTCACACACGGAGGCATCAAAGCTGCTGTCAATTCTGGCCGCCGAATTTAAAGATTCTAGCCAAAAATTCAAGACGATGAAATCTTCATTCAGACATGAAATCTGTGTTTGTTGCAACATGATCGTGATAGCATGCTCAATGTTATTCAACGAAGAAACTCAAGAAAAACATTAAGAAACGAGCACACAATCGATACAAAGTTTTCAAGATTCAAGCAAATTTCAAGTTTCATGATCATGGCTTAAAAATATGATGCATGACTCGAAGTTGGTATCAAATCGATCACCATGCCGAGCCCCACAAAAAAACAATCATCTTTTGATCAAACGGGCATTAAAACAACCCCGGATCAGTCGTGAAAGATCACGTAAGTTCTCGGGCAGCAGCAGGGAATGTTTTGAAAATTAACATATTGTTTAGTAGGGGCAAAACAATCCTTTTGTACCCATTTTTAGAATTTATTTTAATTTAATTAAATTGTAAATATCTTCAATTCTAAGTAGTTTTTGAGCGTCCACCCATGTTTGGGCCCAATTCTATATAAGCATGTAAGGCCAAATTATAAAATCCCCTTGGGTTCATTCTTAAAGATTCAATAAAGACTTCATTTTTTCTTAAGATCGTGGGTACGTCTTGGATAGAGGGAGAGGAGAGAGAAGAGAAGGGTTGATATCTTTCAATAAGGTAACTTTCTCTCTCCTTTTTTTCTCTCTCCCCTCTTCTCCTCCCATCGTTCTCTCTTTCTCTCTCTTCTTCTCGTCTCTATCTCTCTTTTTCACATCTCTCTCTCTCTCTCTCTCTCTCTCTCTCTCTCTCTCTCTCTCTCTCTCTTTCTCTCTCTCTCTTCTTCTTGTATTTATCTCTCTTTCTCTCTTCTTCTCATCTTTATCTCTTTTTCTCTCTTCTTCGCATCTTTCTCTCTTTCTCTCTCTTCTTCTCATCTCTCTCTCTCTTTCTCTCTTCTTCTCATATTTATCTCTCTTTCTCTCTCTTCTTCTCATCTCTATCTCTCTTTCTCTCTTTTCTTCTCATTGCTATCTCCTTTCTATTCTTCTTCTTAAAACACAACCGGCAATGCCTAGCGTCGACTGTGTCTTTCTCTTTCCGCTCTTCTTAAAACGCAGCCGGCAATGCCTAACACCGACTGTGTCTTTCTCTCTCTGCTCTTCTTAAAACATAGTCGGCAATACCTAGCACCGACTGTGTCTTTCTCTCTCCACTCTTCTTAAAACACAACTGGTAATGCCTAGCACCGATTGTGTATTTCTCTCTCCTCTCTTCTTAAAAAACACAATCGGCGATGCCTAGCGCCGAATGTGCCCTGCTTGCCCCCTCTCTCTAACACAGTCGGTGATACCTAGCGCCAACTGTGTTCTCCCTCTCTCCTTCTTGCCCCCTCTTTCTCTAACACAGCTGGCGATACTTAGCACTGACTGTATCCTCTCTCTTCTTCTTCTAACATAGCCGACAATGGCTAGTGTCGACTTTGTCTTCTTTCTCTTTTTCTTCCAACACAGTAGGTGACGCCTCGCACCAAGTGTGTCCTTCTCCCTCCTCTCTCTTTCCTTCTCTCTTCTCTCACACTTTTCTCCTTCTTTCTTTCCCTTCCTCTCTTTCTTTCTCCTCTCCTCTTATTCTCTTACTTCTTATTCTCTCTTTATGATTTCCATGCCTTATGTTATCCTTTTATTTGACTAAGAGGGGTTTAGATTAGCCTCTTATGGTAGCCTTGTCATTTAACCATAATGTTGTTGTGCCAGAATTATTGTGCCCACGTTATTGCCACAACAGACTAACCATCGCTTCTTTCTAGTTAGTATCGGTATTGACATCTAGTAGTAAATCTGTTGAGCTTGTCTGAGCTACAGAACCCGTTTTACTGCCACATCAAACCAATTACCTATCAACTTAGTTATTGTGTTGATCTCCCCGCGTAGTCAAATTCTTCTCTCCCCCATCTTCCTTCTCTTATTCTTCTCTTTTTCTTATGAATGTGCACCCTTGTGTACGTTCACCAAAGAGGCAAGGTGAGGTCTGTTGACCCACCTGTCTTATAACATTTTCCATATATGTGTGATTACAAAAAACAGGAGAATACAATCCAAGTGAGGCGATTCCGATCTAATTTTATGACTGGGGGGGCTTTCTTCGTGATCTAAGAGGGTGCCCACACAAGCCAGCCTGCATAAGTCCCGAACTCAGCTTAAATTCCTCTCTCATCGGTTGGTAATACCTGTCCTTGTTCTCGAACGAGGTTCCTGAGAGAGCGATCTCAAAACATCCCGGGTCTCCCTTGAAACTCGAGATGCATGCTACCCATATACGGAGGGCAAGATCGAGGCACCTAACCAGCATGGCGACTCTACTGAGGACTTACTACCCTTTAGTCAGATCATACTTGTTTCGTTAGTTTCTCCTTTTTATTTTCTGTATTCACATATCACTTATGGCTTGCGAGTTCTGTAACCCATTCATCTGGATTGGGGATTTTCTCATTCCCTCATTCGCAAGTGTCCCTAAGGAACAAGTTCCTCCAACTTCGATCCCTACCATCCTTTTCAGCCAAGACCCCTTGTCTAGCTCCCATGACTTAACCTGGATCGGTGTGAGGAGGGACTTGAAGGTCCCTCACTCCCCATCTCATTGCTCTGGTGGAACCTCCGCCAAGGCACCCTGCATTGGCAGCATGTCTCTTGCCACACACAGTATGCACCCAACCACCAGGCAAGTCAGTTGTCGTTCGTACTGCCGAGGTATGCCGGAAGGTTACCATGTCCCTCTCTACAGAAGGCAAGGAATTTTCCATTGCTTATGTGGGTCGCCGCAAGGCTACCCCCCACATTCCTGCACCACCACAAGTCCCTATTCATAGAGGCTCAACACATAGAGGCAGAGGCTCTGTGGTCTCCACCCCTCACACATGCCACAAGGCTTGTGGGTTACCCACTCAAGCCACACCTCGGGGTAACCCTTCAATTACCTTGAGACCGTGCCCAAGATTGAACCTTCCAAGGCTAAGTCCTGCGCATGCTACTTATATGCATCTCACTGCTCAGGGCAATGCCGTTATTACACCAACCCGAGTACACAGGAATGACCTCCTCATCCTCCTACTCAGCACACACAAGCACACCCTATAAGGGGCAGGTCTCCACCTGTTTTCTTACAGACACCTGCTCACAGTTCTCTGCCTCCTAAGGTCAGATCACTTGCTCGAGCCCGGCTTTTCCTCAAATCCTCTGTGATCCTTCTTCAAGGGGCACACACGCGTCTCAGGCATAGACATCCCCTCGTCCTCGACTCAGACCTCCTCATGAGTTAACCCTGCTCCTATCTGTTTCTACTTCTTCTAGCAAGGACCTTCAGTATTGGTATTCGAAGACCTTCCCCAAGAGTACCATCCTGAACCAGCCCCATCATTTTGGTCGAGTCTCTAGAGCCCACAAGAGATCTCGGGGCAATGATCTAATGAAAGATCGAGTTCTTCATCCTCCCTGGCCCAAGATGACCCCAGTCCCTGGCCCTCATCCTTTGTCGCACCTGATGGAGACAACTCTCTCTTGTGCAAGAAGAGCAGACCAATAGCAGTCCCGATCACAGTTTTGAGATGAGGTCCATCAAAGCCTTAAAGCTAAGCATGATAGAGGTCTAGAAATTTTGACCAAGGAAGTGACTAAGGCGGTCAGGGCAACCAGCTCTGAGAACCCTCTCCACCTGAATCCCTTCTACCCTCTTCAGATGACGAAGCTTGAAGAAGAAGGCCATGAGCCTTGCACTGTGGTTAGTGTCATAGAAGATGACTCAGCCACTCAGCAGCCACGGTCT